>NW_027526422.1:65503421-66073421 GCF_048455015.1 Haemaphysalis longicornis
ACCTAGGCACTAATTAGCGCATTCCTCGGTATCGGCTCGTCACATGACTCACAAGAAAAGACTCAGCAGCGTGGAGTAGGGTGCAGACGTACACTTTCCCCACCTTGAGATATGCCATTGACAACATTTGTTGTTCTCATCGCAGTTCTGGAACTTAGTGTGCTTATACAAAGTAAAGTGATTCGCGCAGTTGATCTCAAGTGTATTTGTGAATGTTGCCAGCAACAAAACAACCAACGAAGCTGAATTAGAGCGACCGTCTCCTGGTATAATTGTTGAAGCGTCCAATACCACAAAGGTAGTTGTGGACAACTGACAAATATAAGTTCTCGACTGCTGAAAGAAAGAAAATGCGCCGTTATTTGCACGAAACCTTGCGCGAACCGGGCAATATTTTATGTTATCTTTCTACATGCGCGTCCCACAGGCTCTGGGAGTGCTACGGAAGCCGCCCGCCCGGCACACAGCGCAATGCTATGGGTTAGTAAGGAAGTCACGAGTATACCTTTAATGCGGCGTCCGGGGAAGTTTCGGGCCTCCCCTTTTCCCAAGGGGGCTTGTGCAGCAGGATCCCCAGAGCCGCTACGTTGGCGAAGCACGCACCCATCAGCAGGAAGGTGCCGCGCAGTCCATACTCGTCGAGCGTCCACTCCAAAAGCTTGGGCATCACCAACGACGTGATGGAGGGTCCGGCGAGGTTCAGACCCAGGGCGATGCCTCGCCACTTGTCGAAGTACCTCGTCACGGCTACGATGCTGCAGCTGTTAACCATGCCCTGGCCAGTTCCTTCGCGCGCAACAGAGGGGAGAAAAATCATCTTACTCTGAGACTGTGGATGACCTGCGAAGCGCACGACGTAGAGTTGACGCAGGATTTTGGGGAAAGGTGCGAACAAGGCATGGTTTTCTTGAATGCTAAAAGTACTCATTAAAAGTACACTAATTAAAAGTACACTCATTAAAAGTACACCCTTTTATTTTCACTAGTTATGCTAAAAAATTAAGAGCCCTTCCACCCCGTGAAGAGGTATGGACAGCAAAGCTGCGGTGCTGAGCCTCCACGTGAGGTTTGACTGGGTCGTAGTCCAAGGGGCGCAAGAAGCAAAACACGTTTGTTTGTAATTTGCGATTGAGCATTGTTCCTGGTTTTTAACTGAAAGTCCAGTCCTGCCCAGTCTCTGCTCCTCGCGCATGCTCAGCACGCCTCTTCACGGGCCGACTTGGCTCCGACGCAGCGGCTCCGACGGCTCCGACGCAAGCGGCTCCGACGCAGCGGCCGACTTGGCTACTGCGCAACTGAGGTGCACACCTGGGCACGCGCCGGTGCCAGTGCGTCTGCCGCGGCCATGACGCAACACAATGCAACACAATCCAACACAATTTACTCTAATCGAATCTAATCCAAATCCAATCCAAGCCAAGCCAATCCAAGCCAATCGAACCCGTTCCAATCTAATGCCAGTCGCTCTTGCGGAGAACGGCCCTTCACGGCAGACACGAAACTGCTCAACCTCGGCCAACTGCTCAACCTTGTAGCTTACGCTACAAAACACAGAGGAATCGTGGGTAGAAATTTATTATAGCGCGGTTATGGTAACCACGGGGCATGCTATATGAAGGCCCTAGGACCTTTTTAATTTCGTTAATTTTGTATGATTTGTTTCATGCCCCGCGTGTGTGTCGCGCAGTTTTACGATTCCGGGGATTTGAGTGGGCTATTCAACGTGGCGCTACGCTCGCTAGCGATTCCTGTCTACATCGCTCTGGGACCGGAGACGATCTGCTGGATCCTAGCCATTTACAGCTTTGCTGTAAAAAGGTGCCTAGTGATATCTAATATCGATTCTACGGACTTGGAAACTGCAGTGGAGGCAGTGCGCAGCATCGCTGTAATAGCTACGTATTATCACTCGAGGTTGGACGACGAAGGGGCACGCAGCTCCCAGTCTGCTGAGCGTCGGCGTCAAGCCCTGATCGAACCACTCCGGATATCCGAAAGTGACGCATACGCAATGAGATCGTCCTCAAAACCAGTTGCTACTGTGATGGTCGTGTACGTGGCCTCGGCAGGGGCACCAGTAAGCAGCATTTGTGTAATAGCTGCGCCTTATCCTCCTGAGACGCGGCTATGACGATTTGGCCAATATATTGGTCAATAGGTAGTGAGGTAATACTCCAATGACAAGGGATTCATCCACATAAAACACCAATGTCCAATAATTTGGACAATTGGACACCTGCTGGCGCCGTCTAGGCAGCATTGGTGAAAATACATCCTTCACTTTCCCGCCAAAACTGCAGTTTTGTTCCAGAATGGTGGCGCTCATGTTCCAGAATGGTGGCGCTCAGAGGCCCGTCTTGCGGTGCCGGCCGAAGACGTAAATACTGTTTCTCGTACTTCTACCTGCTTTCATGGCATAGCATTTATTCTACAATAAACTTAATGCAACAGCGATCCCGCATAATACAAAATTTAAAATGTTCGCGCGCTTATTTTCTTCTCCGCTTCTTTTAATTCTGCGTGTCCAGTACGTTGGACGCCTGGACTTAACACGGAGACTTTGACCGAGCTATTGCGATGGCCTTGTTATGAAAAGCAAACTAGTGCTGTTAGTATTCAGCGGCTTGTGGGCGAAATCGCGTGTCTTTTTTTTTTAGGAGATCGGCCTCACGTGTCTGTTGAGATGGCTAAAGCAATTTTGCGAAGTTTCGCCAAACTGTTGCTGAGACCCTCGCAACTCCAGGGTGTATGGAGGACGAAAGAGAGAAACGAAACAGAGTTCTATCTGCCATCAAAGCATGGCTCGACTATCTCCTGGAAAACCCAAATAAAAGAGCACGAGTCACTTCCCAAGGCCGGAAGATACTGCCAACGCTACCCGTTACAGACTACAGGGTTGCGCTATGAAAACAAGGAAGTTGTTTCGCACCAAATGTCGACTTTTTTTCTCGTTCACAAAGTACAAAAGATGTTTTATAATTGGCCACAGGAAGTGAACGCAACAGCAAAATCTTCTATCAAATACTGTCCCTTCCGAGTTAAACCATCTTTGCACATGAGTTTCAGCGCAGTATCTCCTGTAAATCATTACATGGGGGCCGGGGAAAAAAGATCTCGTAGCTTCCCAGCGTCCAATATGTTGAACATCTCGCTGAGATGAAACTATGATAGCTATTGAAAAACATGTAACGCTTTTGACTTTCATAATCCCACTTACTTACTCTGCAAGTTCCGAAAAAATTTCTGAATCAAAATGCATCCCGGGTCTCAGGAGGTTATCACTATAGATTTGGAATATTTTTTTGGCTATCACTATTCCAGGAAACAGCGTTTTCTTTTTACAACTGCTGCCTCAGCTGCTGGCTGTTTTTCCTCTGGTTTTTGTTGCCTCTTCCGACCAGAATGCCAAAGACTTCTGAGCTCCTTGATGAAATAAAGAAGGAAACGCGTGATTTCAAAGTGCAGTTGGAGAAGAAATTCGAAACTAATCAAGAAAGCTACTTAAAAATGCGGGCTAATTCACCTTGTGAAGGTGGTTGGAAAGCGAAGCTGTAAACGACACCCACAACGACTACCAAAGCGACGTCACTTGAATTGGCACACGTGGCTCTACAAAGAGTCAAACCATAGAAAAGTGGAATGCACTTAACCACACTCTTTATTACATCAAACAGGCATTTTTACTCAGGTTAAATCAATGCATGATTCATGAACGGCGGTTGGTTGTGTTGCATTGGTGAAGCACATGAGTCTAAGCTCTTTTTTTGTTATAAATTAAAGGAAGCACAAGCCCGCTGTTAGGCAGTCTGCCTTCTCCGCCTGCCGCCGCCGGCGGAGTGACGAGATCGGCAGCACAGACGGAGAAGTGCGATGCCATGCGTTGGTGTGAGCTCCTTATAAATTTTACAACTACTAGCGCATGCGCAAGGCGCGCACACAGCGGCTGCATGTGCCGTTGGCCGAGCTTACAGCGGCGCGAGAGGCCGCGTGACGCAATCATGTGGAATTCAGCGTGACCGCTGGGGATAAACCTGCAGATGTGCTTGGTGGTTGGGCCGTCTGCCTCCCCCGTCTCCGCGTGGGCTCGTAGCTCAATGGGTACGACAACGGGCTCTAGCTCCGTTTCTGTATTCGATCCACGTTCGATTCCTGGTGGTGCCAGTATATTATAACTTCTTTTATTTGTTCGCCGAAGTTTTCTGTTGGCACCAACGGTCGCGACAGCACCTTTGGGGGGAAGAGGTGGAAACTTTCGCTTTAAAGAGCTACGAATTTCTGAACGGGTATTTCTAGAAGCCGAAGATTGATCGGGCTGTATATAATCAAAGGAAAGTACCGCTTTGGAGGTGGCTAACGAAAAGGTTGCGGACGAGTCTGAACACTTCAAAACACACACGTCACAGTATAACCATGCACTGGATCACTGCACGACGACAGTGAAACAGCTCATCGTGCTCGGAAAAAACTTGAGTTGCATCTTTTGAATAAAATAGCGTATCAAGAGAGTTTATTTAACCCCCCCCCCCCCTCCGAAATCTTGAAAATGAGGACGCGCTCCAGCTTCTCCAAGCACTCTTTCTGACCTACCTCACCAGTGGATACCCGGCAAGGTGGGGCTTTCCGGAGCTGTCGCAGAAACGGGGAAACCCACAGGGATGCTTATTCTTGAACTTGAATTATTAATTGAACTTTCTCGAAGGATACCGTATTCGGGGGGATGGTCCTGCCGCCGACGGTTGGCATTGGATGGACTTGCTTCAGAGCTTGCCGGTGGCTTGGGCTGCACACACGCAGCCTACAACCAGATGTCAAAGAACGAAGCCGGGCTATTTCCATAAACAAGGCTTATTGAGCGCACCTTTGCTCTGCAATAAACGAGCATAAAACAAGAGTGTCCAAAACGCAGTCAACAAACTGACATGCCCAGTTGAACGTTGGCGAACAGAATGCAGGTGCGAGCATTTATCTTTAAGCATTCTTCTCCCCAAAACTGTCGATTATATCGAGAACCTTGCCTATCAAACAAGAACAGTCTGAATTGCTGAAGACATGACGAAAGTATTTGCCTATTACAGAACATTGTGCGGCGCTGTACACGACAAAAACAGCAAATGCACGCGCAGCTCGAAAAGGAAAACACAGCTATGTGAGGCCCAACGCTTGTAACGAAACATAACAGGGCATGTCCATGGCAGTATTATTTGTAGACCCTAGAGGATGCTCTGGGGGAAACGGCTACTGGTAGAAATGTATGTGCAGCCTCGGCAGTTGTGACGCGAGAACAACATACAATGAATAAAACCTAGCTAAATACAGCAAAACTGTAAAACCGAGCCTGTCGTGCAAGCGTGCAACTTTGAAAGTACACAGGCGCGCGCACTCGTCAAGAAGCTCTCCACGCCATCGGTACTGTGTCGACGATATCATCTACGCAATCCCGTTGGCATCTTGACGGTCCTACACAAGCGGAGACCGGCGGCTGCCTATATGATGGACTATGGAAGGACGCATGCAATGTCAGATCATCGTCACGTAACATTTTGTGAACGCACTTGGAGTCGTCGCTCAGATGCGTCGCCGGGTAATAGCGTCTACATGGCTGAAAGGAAAGGAAGTAGTGGCGAAACCATCCGCGTCTTCTGAGCGAAGTTCAGAAGCGCTCGTCTCGCAGCATTCTGCTTGGACACGTGACGCCGTATCTGAGTTCCTGTTGTACCAAACACTGAAAGTAGCAGTAAACGTACGTAAAATTTGTCCAGGTAACACTAGTAAAACCTTGATTATAATGATAGAGTTCGCAGTATTCGTAATTTTCTTGCTTTGAGCAGCCTTGCGCCATATTTTTCTCGTAGCAGGAAGCGTCCAGGCATGCTCTCTAGCCTTGGCGGCGTTGCACGCTATGTATGACACGGAGTATGAATGAGTGTGCTTTGTGCTCATTCCTGGACTGTTTGGATAACAGGTGAAGTTACGCGCTCTGCTTAAGAGGAAGACGCCCGTCGAGAGCTTTGGCGCGCGGACGGGAGTCGATACGACGGCTTTGAGCCTTACCACTGGTTAACGCTTGCAGCTTCTAGGTTAGCATCGGTGTTCGCAACCTTAAATCAGTGAAGCCGGGATAATTTCTTGTTTGCTTGATTTTTTTTTTAAATTGGCCACGTGGCACCGTCAGTCGCTTGACCCACCCCGCATTGCGGAGTTGGCAGAGCCACGGGAAATTCGAAATTTAATTTGATTACACTGTAAATATACGCTTTAATAGTCGTTGACTTTTTTTTACTAGGAAAAATTGCAGTTCGTTTCTTCTCATGGTCTGGTTCTTGGTTTTTCGGACACTGGTGACACAACGTTGGTGCCGGCATCAGTGCCATTTCGGTGTCAGGGCCGTTTCGGTGTGATGGTGTCAGTTCCAAGCCCGCTAGCGACTGCCAGCCGAACATTCAATCGCCGACAGGGCGTACTACAAACTTCGCTGCACAGGCGCGGTGCCTGCTGAATTCACGCATTACTTCTTTCCTCCCAGCCGCAGTACTACTACCGCCCTTTCTACATTTGAGATACTGCTGCGCGTATTACAGAATCCGGCAAGCCTTCGTATCTGGCTGCCTCTGTCGTAGCTTGCAGAAGCCAGCGGTGACGTATTTCCATGGACGCTTGATCATCGCGGCTCCCAGCGGACCTCTAGCAGCCACGGAAATATCGACTAATGAGACTAAACGCTATCGCGTCAAAAACTGTGCGCAAGGGATGAGACTATGACGAGAGAGAGGAAGGGCTGCGTCTGTCCTGTCTCTTGTCGTAGTCACGTCTTTTACGAGAACTTTTAACACGATAGCGTTTTAAGTGCGAATGCACTTTATAAGCGACCCCAAACCTTCCACCGCCGGTGGCGGCGGCGGCGGCGTCCGCAGTCCTCCTCTCCCTAGCAACGGCGTGGAGCGGAGAGGAGCGTCGGTAGCAACGGCGCAGTGACGTCACTCACCACGTGACGACACGCCCCTCACCACTCCTCGCGGCGCGACGGCGTGCGCGCGCGCGTCCCTCTCCCTTCCCCGCGCCGTGACGTCACACACTCCACCCCTCTCCCCGGCAGCTGCCGTGCGCCGCTGCGTGTCACTTTCCCTCCCCGCGCCGTGACGTCACGCACCCGCACCTCCTCTCCCCTCGCTCGGCTGCAGCTGCCGTGCGCCGCTGCGCGCGTCCCTCTCCCCTTGCGCTCGCCTCCTCTCTCAGCCACCTGGCTCGGTGCGCTCGGCGCGGCCTGCCCCCCTATATATGCAGCGATAAACTGCCAGACCTCCGTGGGTCGGCTCGCGCGCGCTCTCTCGCTAGTCTCCTGGCTCGCTCTGCTCCAGTTTAGACCGTTCGCTGGCTGGGCGCCTCTCAAGGCGATGTCAGAATTACTACGCCGTGTACTCTCGGCGCAAGAAATGCATTCGCACTTCCTCACGATTCCCTTCGGGGAGGTGGGGGCAATTTTTTTAGGCTCATTTCTAGATTTTTTCGTGGCTGCAACCCGTCCGCTATCAACAGCACTGATAAAGCGTCCGCGGAAATGTGTCATCGCTGCCTCGCGGAAGCTACGCCGAGGCAGCCAGATGCGAGGGCTCGATTAAATCTGAAGTATGACGAAGCGGCAGCAGCAATGCGGAAAGAAAGAGAATGATATTACAGCGAAGTCGAAAGAAAGCATACGCATTTGCAGCAGGTGCCGCGCCCGTGCAGTGATGTTCGTTGTAGGCCATTATGGCGATAGCCTGTTCGGCACACAAGCTTCGTGGTGGTAACCACAACTGGCGCCCTCAAACCAAAGCGCCTCTCTAGGTGAGGTTAAAAATATTAATGTTTAGCGGTCTTACGTCACGAGGACACCCGTGAGCCATGAAGCACGCCGTGGTTGAGGGCCCTGGAATAAATTTAGACTACATGGAGATCTTAACGTGCGCTGAAATCTCCACGAGGAGGCGTTGTTTTTGTTTCCTGCTCTGATCAGGGAAATGGCCGGCATGGCCGGGGATCGAACTGGCGCTCAAGGGCGCAGCAGCTCAATCCCTTACCACTGAGCCACCGCTTTCTTTTTGTTGAAGGTGTTTTATTCCAGGATCCCCAAAGATCTTACTGACGTCATATCTGTCATGAAAATGACATCGCCAGAAAAAGTTCCATTGATGCGGTGGCGCCAGGATTCGAGCCGGGGTCTCAGTCGCAGCAAGGAGAGCTGATAGACGCTTTACCCAATGTGCTATGAGCTGAAGCGTAGACTGTCGTATGAACGTGCCCTATATCCTTCCTATAACCTGCTCCATTTAGGTGGTGTCGTCTCAGAGAGATGAAGCGAAGTAGTGCCTCATGATGCTAATGAGCGTCGATAGCTGGCGCCAGCGGAGCTCGTCGCAACGCAACCGTCTGCCGTACTAAGAGTAGCAGGGATGTGGTGGTCACACATTTGTCAAGGCGACGCGCCAGCAGGTCGTCGCTCGCCAAGTACACCCACAAGACAGCTCCGCCAATCAAGCACTTTCTCTGCAGCGGACCGTGAGTTCACGAAACGATTCGCTGCAACCCGTTCGGTTTTGTTCGCATGGTTTGCGAGCGCGTGTGGTTTTATTCGGGGCTACGCAATATACCGGTGCGTGCAATCCAGTGTCTGAAGTTGACAGGTCTGACGGGGTCATACCGACGGAATATAAGACGTGGTGTGCAAGTTCATATCGATGCAGCGTAAACTTTCAGCTGATCCTGTGAAGGCACATTTCACATTCGTGTTTTACCGTTTCCTATGAAAGCGGGATCAACCACATTTTTTTCCTTTATTGCCTTTTCAGAAAGGAAAAGAAACATGCACACATCTGTGAGCTGATAAATACACGTCAGTCTGACTTAGGCTGACGCTGGTGCTTCAGTACTCTTTCATTTCAAAAGTTGTTCGAAAATAAGCCTCCACTCGGGTTCAGCAAATTGTACTTTATACATTTCTGCCAACAGATGCATTCATTTCTTAAAATATTCCGATATTATTCTTAGATCAACATCGCTATATCTTACGGCCAATCAATTCCGCCACGTGACGCGCAATCCTAACGGCCTGACGGTGTCATATGGAATACTATTCTCATTTTGACCGAGAGAAACCTTATACCCTGATCATCCAGCGGGAATTCTTTTTTAATTGTTCGTTGCAGAATGTCCCAAAAGAACACGGTCCCACAACAATGTAAAAAGACATGCTCAATCGTCTCCGGTTTTTTATAGACAAACCAGTGCAGTCCTCAGGTGACAAACAACTGTTTCTTCTCAATCCATGTCTTAACCTCGAGAGTGCCCGTGTGCATTTTGAAAAATAATTTTTTACGCCAGATGGAACAAACATGTTATTTACCTTTTTTTAATATGTACCGCTCGATCACCAGGGTGTACACATTTCTATACAATGGTATAGGCAACGCTATGTCTACAATATCTTCGTACAGCTCTTTTCTCGTGACTGTACTCAAGTAATCAAGTCAAAACCTTGCAGTAAGGAAACGAAAATACAAAACATTTTTTTGGAAATAGCCACGTACTCCGCCGAGCAAATAATCTGCGGTCACAGCATAATCTGATAACACAGATCCTAGCGTTAATTGACAGACCAAGCGAAGAAAAGGATCTGTAACATATCTAAGAAAAATAAATCGATTAACCGCTTGCCTCAAAAATAGGTGAGACCGCCCTCGCGGACCTAGTTCTTTCCCAAGTTGAACCCCAAACGAACACTGGAAGTACCCGATGAATCCTCTGCACATTCACTCGTAAACAGTGCAATACTTGAAGCACGTGCAAAGCTTGCTTACAAGAAATAAATTGCAGACAGTGGCACGTGCAAACACAGACAGTCCCCACCCTTTCCACTTGTCAGCCTTTTCGCGAAGCATAGCAGCTTGCTCCCGCCAAAACGGCTCGCTGTCCTGATAGTATAACAACGGCACCCACAAGTGTTGAACAGGGCTGGTTACCCACTGCATGTTGGCAAATAGGCCTGGAGTTGCAGGCCAGTTGTCATGCGAAAACCTTAATCCCAGTTAACCGAGCTACCGCTATCTTCACAGAAGCTGTTAGCGACTTGTGCAACCTACAGTCCACTTTCGGAATTTGTACAGAAGGCGGCCACGTCACGAGCGTAAGATAATACCTTTACTTCCGCCTCTGAAGTTGAAAATCTTCGATGCGATTGCTCCTGATTACACTCAAACAAGAATAATCAATATATATATATATATATATATATATATATATATATATATAGAGAGAGAGAGAGAGAGAGAGAGCGAATCAGAATAGGAAATGAGGGGCTCGTAGAAAATAACACAGAAATAAGGGTTGGCACTCAAGAAAACGTCGGAAAGCAAAGGGGAGGTTCTGGAGGTCGTGGGTTCGGATCCCACCTGGCGGGCATTTTTTCTCCGTTTTCTTTCTTTCTTTCCAAATTCTTTATCTGTTTCAATGACCTAATACAACCTCCCCTTTGCTTTCCGAGGTTTTCTTGACTGCCAACCCTTATTTCTGTGTTATATATATATATATATATATATATATATATATATACTCACGAGCACGTTCGCAAACGAATGCGAGTTGAACGATCTGTGCCGCAGGGGTGCATATATATATATATACATATATATATATATATATATATATATATATATATCAAGGTTGCAGTCGTCATTGCCAGTGCTATTCGGCTTTTTTCGAAATATATAATAGGGCCGAATGACGTGTGCTTGTCACGTTTCTTTGATTCATTGATAAATAAGCGAAAATATAAGTCGAGAAAAAATCCGCTGTTTTCCGGGAGCGGGACTCGAACCCACATCTCCGCATAACCGGTGCGGTGCGTTAACCAATTACGCTATCCCCACAGCGGCTTCTCTCTCGACTTTAAAGCAGGGGTTTATATTTACAAGAGCTCTGAGGCCGGTCAACTAGCGCCGCCCCTCGACTACCGCGGGAGACGTAGAACGTCTTCTTTCCCAGCGGCCGCCACGTAGAACGTGGTCGGAGGTCGGGGTTAGCAATTGGCATATCCGAACTGCTGGAGCCAGTGCCTCGTAATGCATGTAGCAGAACAGAGAAATACGGGACGAGGGACTCGGTAAAGATACATATCAAGGTTGCAGTCGTCATTGCCAGTGCTATTCGGCTTTTTTCGAAATATATAATAGGGCCGAATGACGTGTGCTTGTCTTTTTGACGTTTATATATATATATATATATATATATATATATATATATATATATATACGGAATAGACGCGGGCTTAAGGGGCACCCCTGCGGCACAGATCGTTCAACTCGTATTCGTTTGCGAACGTGCTCGTTTACTATCGAGCATGTAGGACAATTACTTTAGGCCATTGGAACACCTTTCCAGAACGAGTACCGGAAGGTCATGTGGAACACGATTGAATGCTGTTTCGAAATCCAACCGGATCATGGCAACACAACCTCCTGTGGCATGACAACACTCTAGAACACATCACGCCTCATGCGTGTTAGAGGATATGGTTCTTCCTTTTATGCCACATGTTTGGTGGGGCCCTACGGAGTCTCTCATAACTATCTGCAGCCTTCTTGCCAGTATTTTCATAAAACTTTTATAGTTCACATTTGCTAATCATATGGAACGACAACGTGTGACCTGTTCGAGCTTCTTAGCATCTTCTGCTTTAGGGATAAGTACGGTATGAAAGGTTGAGAAAGATAGAGGGAGGGTCTTAAGTCATTCAGCTTCCTTAAAAACGTTTGACAACAGCGGAGAAACCTCATTCTTCCATTTCTTGTAAAACGCCGCCGTTAACCCGTCTGGGCCCGGCTACCTACCGGGATTCCGGTCTTCTATGGCTTTTTCTATCTCATTAACTGTAATGGGCTGTGCTAATAACACCACTGAGCCACAGCGGCATGTTTAGCATCGTAACTGATGCCAGTACGAACATTGGGTCATTCAGGTACAACAGGTGGCAGAAGATTTAGATCGGTCTCTCAAAGAACAAGGAAGGACTAGATGATGAGCAGAAACGAGCTAGAAAACCCCAGTATATACCGCCAAATTACAGCAATTTACAAAATACTTTTTGACGTTCCCGCAGTTCTGTCTGTGCCTCAAGCTCCGTTTGGAAGACGAGGGAGGGCACCACACGGCCAAGTTAAAAATCACTCTGAGAATTGGTGCAGATGTCTCCCAGAAAACAGTCGCGTAAAGATGTTCGGCATGGCTCTAGACTCAAGCGACAGAGCCGATCTCCCAAATGCGAAAACGGAGATATTTTTCAACCGATTGCCTACATTACGAAATGCCTAACCAGGAAAATTGCAGGAATTACAAAAGACACGACAAGACTCATGAAGCACTGATAGTGATCTGCGTATCGCACAGCTTATATACTGCAGCATTAACTTACTTGCACAGAATAAAATCAAATGAACACCATCTTCAGGACAACATAGAAAGCAGCCCTAAACCTCGCAATTTTTACCGTGAAACGAACCGACGACTAGTACCCACCAGCATAATAGAAAGGTTACTGAGAGACGGGTCTAGAAGAAGGGGAAGGCCATTAACTTAATAGAGGGACAAAATAAGGAAGTATAGACGTAAAGAATCGACTCGGGCAACGCAGGACGAGGCGGGTAAAAGTCAGTGGCAGAAGCCTTCGTCCTGAAGTCGACCTAAATAGACTGTTGATCATGATGGTGATGAAGAATCAGAGATGCGCAAATTTGGTCCTAATACCACCTTTGAGGAAATCAGATAAACCACTTGCGTAGCTCATAAAACTTTCCTGTGCCAAAAACATGGATCCAAACATACACAAGGACGGGCGTTATGGAAGGATCTAGTTCATTGAAGGATAGTTCGAAAATCATGAGAACACAGAATACACCGACTCCGGGATCTCGAAAGTACCAGGCAGAAATTGTATTTGTTGATAACTCTGGCCATCTTTGTGGCTGCATGACCCTCCTACATACAGGAACAAAGAAGCAGTAGTTGGAGCCATCCACTTGGCGAACTGACTAGCGGAAGTCTCGAGTGGAAGCGTCAGCATCATTACTCACTCTCAAAGGACATTAGACTGTTGCTGCACGCAGAGTACCTGAGTGCTTCCGTACTTTCACCCACAATGAAGAAAGTTAACGCCGCGTGGACACCTGGACACAAGGCCCTGGAAGAGAACGAGGCACCAATAAGGAGGCATGCGAACGGTGCTCCCTGCGACAAAGACTACCGCGCTCCCCTCCCCGAAAAATGCTATGAACTACTCCTCAATCCTCAACTACAACACAATCCTTCCCCCTCCCACAAGGTAATGCCGAAGGATCGCCAACTCTGTCGAGGACGAATCTACAAAAGTATCTACAAAATCTATATAGGCGAAGAGATTAGGTGGGAACATCAGATATTTACTTAAACTGTACTAAACAAGAGGGATCATCTATCCTGATCCATGCAACGTAGCCATGTCTACGGGTATGCCCCTGGGAGAACGATTGAAGCATTAAGTATTCCACTTCTAAGAAGACACGGGGGGTAACTTAGACCAGCTCGTTATTTCAAGGTCCGCTTAAGCTGATTGATACGGCAAGAGAAAAAGCTGCTGCACCTGGGGCCCTGAACTTCAGGTTCCACTGATGAGATATTTACCATCCGTTACCCCTTCTCCAAAAACCCTACTATAGCTTCCTCAACAAACATGTTCCCTTTTTATATTAGCAAAAACGCAAAAACGATGAATCCGGCTAATAAACATTTTCAAACACTAACAGTGTCGCCTTTTAACTAAAACTGGCTAAAACCCCGCAGCCGCAATACTTCACGCTCACATCAGAGCCACAGAAGCTCAGAGGGCCTCTGTCTCTCCTTGCTGGTAGTATTGCTCTCTTGGCTGACCTTCAGTTTTCGTGAAGCATTCATAATAAAAGCAGCAACTTCGTTCCTGAAATCTCCCTTGGCGTCGAAGTAACGCTATTCCGTCGTACATCTTAAGATCCATACGTAGAGGTCGTCTGCAACTTTATTTCTTGTCAAAAACAAAAAAAATAACACTACGTAGCCCAACACCAGGCTCCACTTTGCTTATTTTCGATAGTTCTTAGAGTGAAATTAGTTCTTTTCGTAGAATTATAAGGTAATGTTTACTAGCAAAACCAAAGACGAGATATCGGCACTTTTAACATCAACTCAGACATTCATAGCTTATCACTAAAGCATAGTTTACACCGCAGTGGATGCTAGCGTCATCGTGCTTCGTATCGTCGAAAGCTTGAAAGATATTTTAGCATTTCTGTGGGCTACATGTATTAGAAAAAGATAAACAGTTGGATGCCCCAACAGGCCCCCCAGGTGATTAGGCATTTGCAAAAACCCAACAGCTCCTTTTAATGCTTTGGTGTGTGTATATATCATTAGTGAGCCCTTACGCTTTCGCATAAACGTTTTGTAAGCACACGGCTCAAAGAGCACTTTACCCGCAAAAGTTGCATTCCGAGCAGTGTCACAAGCATTGGACGCATTATCACCCCACTTTAACACATTTAGTAGTTTTGCGAGTTTGCTCCTATAAAGAGCGCAGCTAGAGTCTATGAACCAAACTACGAGTGTATTGCTACACCTAGCTCATCGTTTCAATTGAAAACATTCCCACTTATATGTCCCACTTATGCCCTTTCTTGTCGCGTATACTTTATTCTTTGCGATTTATATTATGCGCTTTTTTAACAGCACTGCTGTTTAAGCAGGAGGCTGGGCCAGCGAACGTCCGCAGGAAAACCTCCCTGAGCGAAAGCGTCATCGTTCGTGTCGCCACCGCAGCTTCACCATCTCTTTCACTCACCGCGCTCGAGCGGACCCGTGTCGCACTAGTCGAACGCACGATACAAGTTGTACAAGCTCGGTTTTGGAAACGCGTCGCGGGTTGGCTCACTCTATCGCTTTCTGCGAGGAGTGGTGCAATTTTGAGTGCGTAAAGAGAAAAATTATTGCCAAAATTTAGGGAGCGAAAAGGCCGAGAAGCGATAACGTTAATAAATTTTTAATTAGCGTCCCACACGCCAGGCCACACAAGCCGAACGGCAGCCACCGAACGAGTTCAAGAAAATGGCTGCGGCCTATCTCAGCTGACATCAGATATGCAAAGTAAGAACTTGGCTTTAGTCTGGTTGAGTCTTGGTTTCGCTTGGTTAACCTTTGATGTAGCTGCATTGCCGACCACGGCTCAACGCTGTTTGGTCCCGTGCAACGCACACGGATAAAGGCCCGGTGAACCGGGCGTTTGCCGGGTTCAACACAGCGTTCATTCTCGGCGAACGCGCCCTTCCTCTTCGCCGGGCGCGAGACGAGTCAGGTAGCCCGAGACGACTCACCGGCGCATGCGTGGGAGGCTGCGGGGGTGGTCGGCTGCCAGTCAGCTAATCGCCCGCAGCGGCCGCCGCTCGTGCTGACCACTACTGAAAACGGAACCTTGTGCGCTTCGCCGAAGGCGGGCCCGGCGAATCAGGCGATGTGCTTTGAGTTGTGTGTCGCCGGGGGTGTCTCCGGTCAAAAGGTTAACTTGCGCATCCTTCGTGACACCGCTTGACGAAACTAGTACACCTTCGCTTTAAAATTTTGAGCAAACGCTCTTCCCGTTGCGCCCTCCGCTACTCTTGGAGCTTCACCGCAAAGTCGGTGGGACGCGTGCATAGTACATACTTCATTGACCGAGTGTTTTAATGACCGAGGGCTAACGGCGACACCACGCAGAACACTTGGCCGAGTCTCCAAGCCTAACCACGCATAACCTCAGCGGAACCAAGAATGAGCTAGGTGGGGCCGCCAGATTCACTGTTTGAACAATGTTCGCGCCACTAGTGGGAATCTGCCTAATTTTTATTATTGAAAGAGAAAAAAAGCCTATTGAACTTACCGCTCGCCAGTGCCAGAGTGAATATCAGGAATGTTGGTGAGTTTGCAAATAGGGAAATGCAGAAACCAACGGACATCATAACACCCCCGAGAACCATAGTTTTTCGGACACCGAATGCTTGTATCAAAGCACCTGCCACAATGCCTGAATAAAAAAATACAAAAACAAGAAAAGCCATTATTTGTTGCTGTTATTGAAAATACGTCGTAACGACATTTGCCGGCTCAACACATGTGTATCACTCTGAGTAGGTAAAACAGGCGCACATGCTTTCTAAAGAAATCGGCCCCCTTGCACTCTGAGCTTCTCCCAAAGGACCGCATGAAACGAAATGCCGATCGGGAATTCTTCCAAGCTCAAGGGGGGGGGGGGGGAGGGGGGGGGGGGCGATGCGAGCGCGCCATCGTATCGGATGTGCCGCTCACCGGCTCCGACAATTTTCGTTCGGAACCCCAGAGCACTTCTTCGAACCTCCGAGAAAATCTCTCCACCATCACCGGAAGGTGATCCGGTTCATCTGGATGCCACGTTTCAGCAGGTGGGCCCCTCCAACTTTTTTTACTGGCGATTTACGTCTCGACCACGCCGGAGGCGTCTCTAGGATTAACGGCCATGGCGCCTCCCGGTAGAAAGGACGGCTGGCCCCGCACCGCAGCCGCAACCGTGGCGGACACCCATACTTTATTAAAACGGGCTCAAGAACTGAAACCCTTCCCGTTCCACCGAGGTATAACGGGTAAATTAAAAAATTGAAAATGGATGTATGGATTTAAAATTAAAAAAAAAACGTAAAAAGGTAATTAAACAAGATGATTACACAGAAAATGACTTACTGAAGAACAATGGTAAATACAAACGATCTAAAGGCTATTGTCGCGTTATTTGCCGCTGACTTTGTTTCTGCGTGTGAGTGAAATTGTGACAAAATATTTGAGGGGTTAGTATTGTTGAATATTAGCGTTAACTAGTATTGTCATTTCTTCTAAAATTTTTAATGTTTTGTATGTTTTATTAGCTCCGGTTTCCTTCTTACGAGATAATTTCTATGAATATCAAGAAGTTGTTCTCTGTGTTTGTTTGTTATTGGGCAGTCAGATATGATCCTCACAGCATGGTTTGGAACTCTATCCCGACTTCGGACAGCCCACCGGAATTGCGCCAATCCTTCAAGAGCGCCGCGCTTACTGCCGCGGTCGCTCGTCGAGAGCAGGCGAGCGACGCACTTAGGGTTGCTTCCGCCGACGCGCGGTGCCTGGCCGCAGCTGCCGACGCGGACTCTGGCGCCTGCTCGTCAACAATTTCGCCGCCTGCGACGGGCTCCGCGGGCCCGCAGCGGCGGCCCAAGAGGCCTTTGTGGCATCCTCAACCCCTGCCGAAGCCGAAAGCAACGGACTCCGTCGTTGTACTCAAACCCCGGACTCAGCTGTCCCTCGCCGACGCTTTCCCCGAGAACGGGGCTGGTCGCGCGCTCATCGCCCACATTGGAGCGACCGCTACACGGCTAGTCACTGTTGTAATGTTGCGGGAACAAAATCACATCTTAGTCTACACCTCACACCTGCACATAGCGGACAAACTTATCGGTAAGTTTGCGGTTCCCTCACTCGCCGGACCGGTGCCCCTGTTCGGGTACTTGCGCGCGGACACTCAAGACTCCTGTAATGGAGTGGGGACGGTGGGCAGCGCCGACACCGAAGCCGCACTTCGTGAGGGTCTTTACTGGCCTGAAGGCGAGATTCTACATGTCCGGCGACTGGGCACCTCTAATAAGGTGCGCCTTACCTTTTCCGGCAAGGTGAAGCCCAGGTACGCCTCCTACGACGGCCTACTGATCCCGGTGCAGCCGTACAAAAAAACTGTGCCAGCATGCGGTCGGTGCGGCTCTGTTGGGCATCGACCCGGCGCCTGTACCGGCCCCAAACGAGACCTTTGCGGCATCTGCGGAAAGGCGGTGCCTCTCACGGATGGCACCCGTGCCCCACATGAGTGTACTCCCAGGTGTGCTCTGTGTGCTGGTTCCCACGTCACCGGGGACCGGAGCTGTACAGAACGCTAAAGGGCGCCGCCACCCAAGCCGTCCACTCCTCCATCGGAAGGTCAAGCCGGCCGCAAGAAGCGAAAACGTCGATGCCCACCGAAGCCGCGAGAGTCGGGCTCTCGGGAATCGCCGCAGGTGGCTCAGGCCCCTGCCACCAAATCTGACCCGACCTTGCGCCCTGGAGCGGTGGCTATAGGGCCTTCCCGGAAAGGCCAAACTCCGGACGGACCTCCGGCCAAGAAGCCTAACGCAGGGCAGGCTTCTCCCGCCCCATCCAAACCGACCCAGCCATCACCTGAGCTCAAACCCACTGCTCAGGGGGATTCATCGTGGGCCGCCCGCATCCGGCAAGGATCTCAGGTGAGCACCCCGGGCGGGCAGCCTCTTCGCCCACACCCTACGTGAACCCCGAACCCAAACCGCCAACCCCTTCCACTCCCACACGGGAACAAATTGAATACCGCAGGTTAGAGGCCTAAGTTGCCTCGTTAACGCAGATGGTGGAGGCGCTTGCGAACCGCTCGTCCTCACCTAATTCGACCCTCTTCGGGCAGGTGCCGGAGGCGATGGATAGTTCCCCCTTCGAACACAGGGACACCGCTGCGCACCTCCGCCCGCTTGAGGCGCGCCTAAGCAGCCTAGAGGCCCAGATGGCGTCCATAGGGACCATGATCCATGGTCTATTGCCTGCCGCCCTCCAAACCATTTTTGACCGCATCCCGGGCAAGATAGCTGCCCAGATGTCCCAACTCACTGTTAGCACCCACCGTCCTAAGCTTAAGCGAGGATTTTGTTCTCAAGCACCCTGGCACCTTTCCAGGGTGGCCGAGGTAGACGAGCAGTCTAACAGTTCGACTGAAACCTCGGAAGTGAGCACCGGATCGAGCAGCGGAGCCTCTATGGCCCCCTTTGCTCTCGTGGGGGCCCCCCACACGTTTAGTTCCAACGATGGCGGCCAACGGCCCTAGATCGCGCCGCGACCGTGCAAATTCGGCTCTTTTTACAATCCTACAGGGGAACTGCCGCGGATTTAAGGCACGCAATAAGCGGGCTGCTCTCCGGCTCCGCTTAGAAACCTATCCTCAGTTGCCCGCGGTAGTGGCCCTTTAGGAGACGGGCGAGCACGTTGATCTCACAAATTATACCGTGTACCAAGATGCACAAACCGAACTCGGCGTACATCGAAATTACACAGCCAACCTGGTGGATCTCGACTGCGATCCGCTTTATTCGTATGTTATCGTGACTCTCCTCCCGCTTAGGAAGCAGGATCCATTCCTGCACATACTCAACATTTACAGTTCTCCCAAACTGACTAACGTAACTTACGCTGGTGTGTTTACCAAAGCCCTCACAGTGGCAGCCAGGGAGCCGCTTGTCATTGTAGGGGACTTTAACGCCCCTAGTCCTCACTGGGGTTACCGTAAAGAGGAAAGGCGTGGTAGAAAGTTGGCGGAACTTATTTCCAGCCTGGGCATCACTATCCAAACGGACCCCGCACACCCAACCCGCATTGGCAACTCTGTAACTCGGGGCACATGTCCTGATCTCACGCTTACCAAGCACATCCGGCATGCAGAATGGCTCAACACCGATGAAACCCTCGGCAGTGACCACCGCATTCTTCTCACTACAATTCGGACGCATCCCCTTACCCGTCCCCATCAACAAGCCAAACTTCTGGACTGGAACAAGTTCCGTTCGGAGTACACGACTTCGGCTCCCATAGATCAAGACTACGCCACTTGGTCTCAACACCTTGTGACGTCACTTCGCCAAACTGAGCAAACGGTTCAGCTCTCAGAGGCCACGCTGGCGGTGGATAAGCATCTCCTGCATATGTTGGAGGCTCGTTGTAGCCTAGTCCACCGCTGGGGCCGACAGGAGCATAACCGTAAGTTCAAACACCGCATAGCAGCCCTCACCCAGGAAGCGGCTGAGTACGCGGCCCAGCTCGCTGACTCCAATTGGGTAAAACGCTGCAACAATGCTGCCAAGAATATGTCCAACCGCTACACGTGGCATTTCTTCAGGGCCCTCATCAACCCTAGCCAAACGCTCGCAGAAACGCAAAAACACCTTCAACGCATGCTCCACGCCTACGCGGGTGACGCGGATAAATCACGGGCTCTTAGTAATAAATATATCTGTGGCCCGCAGGACTCCATCGGACCGGCGTTCTCATATGCACGCTCGGAGAACGCAGACTTGGATCGTTGCTTTCAACTGCACGATCTGAAGGCGGCTCTGTCGAAAATGAAGCAAGGAACGGCGCCGGGTCGGGATCAAGTGACGGTTAAGCTTCTAGCCAACCTCCAAGACCCAGCATACCTTCACCTCTTAGACTATTTTAATCCAATTTGGAAGGGGCGCAAACCACTACCGATTGATTGGAAAACGGCTCTCGTAACTTTTATTCCCAAACCGGGCAACTCTATCAACATCTAAAATCTACGACCTATTTCCTTAACCTCGTGTGTGGGGAAGCTTATGGAAACAATGGTTAGAGATAGGCTCTCCGATTACCTCGAGGTCCAGCACATCGTTGCCGACACTATGTACGGCTTTCGTCCACATCGCTCTGCTCAGGACATTCTCCTTCAACTCCATCGTGACGTTATTGTGCCGATCGAGCATCCAAATAACGATAAAATAGTCCCACGAAATCATTCCTACACATCTCTCCCAAATGAACTGTGGGCATAATGCTTTCAGGTACATCCGTCAGTTCCTGACTGAACGGCAGACGTACCTTCGCATTCAAGACAAGGAACATGGCCCATATCCTCCGGGTATTCGAGGAACACCACACGGAACGGCCCACTCTCCTCTTTTCTTCAATCTCGCCATGGCTCATCTACCCGCCCTGCTAAAGCATATCCCCGGTGTACGGCACGCTCTGTACGCCGACGATATCACGCTGTGGGCAATCCAAGGTTCCCTTGGCAGCATTGAGGCCAGCCTGCAGCTTGCAGCATCGGTCGTAGATGAATACGCCCGCCGCTGCGGCCTCGAATATTCCCCTGCAAAATCGCAGCACGTCATCTTCGCCTCAAACCAAAAGACACGACTCAAATAGCACTTTCGTTACGCACCGGGCCAATCCCGGAACGCGAAGAAATCCGCGTCTTGGGGCTATTCATACGCAAGAGCTGGAAAGTCGACACAACCCTGCGCAAGTTACGTATGGTCGGGGATCAAGTGGGCCGCGTGGTCCCTCGGGTCTCGAACAAGCGGGGGGGTATGCGTCTTCTTCAAGAATGTGCGTCTTCTAATGTGTGCGTCTTCTTCAAGACGCACACATCACATTGCGAGCGATAGAGTGTAGCCCAATACGTGGAGTGTGGCACTAACTCTGTATACGAAAATTTTCATTCTAATTGCCTGGGTTGATGGACGCAGGCTGGGCCCGACCCTATCGATCTCCATCATCGCTTTAAAAAATAACGTTCACAATATTTGTTCTCGGACGCCTAAATCCTTAAACTCACAGCTGCTTAGGCAGACACAAATCCGTCAGGCATATACAGAATCCCCCAAGCCTCAAGGAACCAACGTTGTTAAGGAGGTCCTGAGAATCGACCCGGAAACCCTTACGCCGTACAACCGGCCTCTTAACCACTGGGCCACCCCAAAAGCTCGAAGGGTACGGATTAGCAGGGATTGATTACAATAACATGTGTAGGCAATTGGAATGAAAAAACGTTTCCCGTGGCCGGAATCTCACCTGGGTCTCTCATGTTATGAAAGAGGCATCTACCCGATTGAACTGTCATCGCATCGCAGGCGCGAAGCATTTGCTTTGGGTTCGTAGCGCGGGCTCACGCGGCATACTTTGGGGGGACGATGAGAAAGCTTTGTTTTGCCCAAACTGGGACATGAGTAAATGGAGCTTTTAATAGCTCCCCGGTACCACACGAAGTACAACCGGTTATACCCAATTGCAACAATACAAAAATAGGGCCAACCGGCAAAGAGAATTTTGTCCACACGAAGGTGGAGAGAAATTAACGGGAAAGACTTTCTTGCGACCCACCACCAGGGGAGCGAGCCCGGGGGGACCCCTCTTGTCCCCCCTAGGAAAAAGCCGGATAGGGTGGGTTGCTGGGAACGGGAACTTGGGCATCGGGTTGGGTTATGGGAAAAGGGTGGGAATGAGGGAAGCAATTTTGCTCCAATCCTTTTGTCTGACAGAAGGAAGGGGACAAAAGGAAGCGTTCAACGATCCTTCCCTGTCAGATGGCGGCCAGGAGCCCGTGAGCCGTAGAGGCACCTTCGGCCAGTTGGACAATGCTGTGTTGAGTCTCTTGGTCGGAGCTGAGCAACACGGCCTCCCATTGCTCTGGAGTGCTTATCCCTATAGCCTGTGATGTGTGTTGTGGTTTCTGGGGACATGCCCATACGTTGTGCTGTAGGTTAGCGCGTTCCGAGCACCATCTACATTGCTCTTTATAAATGTATGGGTATAGGCGGCTGTAGGCTACGGGGTTAGGAAAGGTGTTGGACTGCAAGATTCGCCAGGCCACAGACTGCCACCGACCGATGGAGGGATGCACCGCAGGGTATTTCAGGCGGCCTAAGCAATAGTGAGCGGTGATGTCTCTATACGTCACAAGCCTTTTTCTGCCCCCCGTATGTAGCAATTGCTCATCAAGATCGTGGCGGCCCCGCCAGCTGAAACCTCGGGCCGCTTCATGAGCATGCTCCTTACTCGACAAGGAAGAATGTGATTGCGTCCATATAAGGAAGACCTCGCGGAGTTTTAACCCAGTAAACGGTGGAAGAAGGCGCTGCGCTTGGGGTGAAATTCTACCCTTCTTAAAGTTTCTAATGGCTGTTTTCGAGTCAGGCACAATGATTTTTGCAAGTGTGGAGGATATGGCAAGTGCAATGGGTGCTCCCTGCCCGTTTACTGGGTGAATTGTACAAACTTAACTAGAGGGAGTTGAAGTACCCTGCTGGTCAACTGCCACTATGATCATGGCCATTCTGTCTGGCTATTCCGCGGCGTCGGCTTGGTACACTTGTTTCTCCTATCGAGGGCGTCGATGGAGAGCAGCCGCCCTGGCTAGGCGTCGATCAATGTTGTATACCGGGTGCATATTTCGAGTAAGGGGAGATGTCTGGTTATGTTCCCGCTGTTAGAGAGATGTGAAAGCATGTCGTCGAAACCATCCGGGCCTGCCAGTCATGGACAACTTTCAGCGGCAGTTTCAGCAATAATTGTGAGGTGATGACTAGAGACCAGAACGTTAGGTAAAATGCCAATATTTTTTGTTGAGTCCGTATCAAGCCCATTTGCATATAAATTTTACGCAACTCTTCTTTTTGACTAAAAGTCCCTATTTTGAGGTTTGCGTCATTATTGGCTTCTTAGTGTCTAAATGCCTTTTTGTGCTATGTATTCCCAAAAAATGTTTTTATGTTACGTATTTTTCAACCCATGTTCTGCTAGGAGTGCGCTCACTTCAGAAGCCTGCAACTGGGCGTTTGTCGCACGGCGTTTACGAGTAAAATTCGCGCTCTGTGCCAAAAACGCCGACTCGGAAACCGTGCCCAAGCGGCCGCCCCGCCTACTGGACGTTATCCCGAGCAACTAGGCCGCTAAAGGCCTGTACGTAGCGACACCGCAACCAACCTCGCCGCCAGCTGGGCGTGAAGTCACCCCTGCTCGCGCTTGATCTTTCGTTCTATGTCGTTCTGTTGGCCACTCTCCGGGCATCAATACCTGTTTTACCGACATGCCTTCTCGATTTCTAACGCAATAAAAAAACAAGAAGAAATAAAATCAACGCGACACCACCGCGCATGTGCCGCTCAAGATCTAAGACACCTCCCTGCAGATAACCCCGTGAACATTTGACAGCCGTCGACCACGGGTACACTACCAGCAGGCAAGATGCAGCACGCGTAGAACAATGAAGGGACGGCGGACGGAGGTTACAGAGCAGGCATCCAGGCACTTTTCAAATAGTCTGGTCGCGACAGCCGTCATATGCCGTGTGTTTGCAACCTAGCTTCAAGGGTTATCTGACTAAGGTTGTTTAAAATTTATATAGTGCATAGTAGTGAATGGCGTTATCCTCCCCAGCTTCGCAACCCATCCACTTCTGAAGTACAGGTCGACTCAGTAATTTATTCGTAATGATTGGAGTTCACGGTACTATCGATAAGATTCAGCAAGTTGTAAAGATCTCAGGATGTCCTGCTGTTGTGTCAACAAATAATAATAATAATATTATTCGTTGTTTATTATCAAGGAGTACATACAGAAGCAAAAATTGGGCCGCCAAAGCCTACAGGTCTACTTGTGCGGCGTCGCCCGGCTGCAACGGCCTTCACTTCTGTAAAAAACCCTCATTGACAGTGGTAACTGAATAGGAAGGTAAAAAAAGACAAGCAAACAAAAAAACAGAAGAAGAAAAAAAGAGAGAAAGACAGAAGACGAAAAATAAACGGAAGAAAGAAAAAAGAAAAGCAAACAAAAACCAACTAACAAAAGAGACGAAGACAAATGGACAAACAAAGATACAATAAATCAACATGGGTTTCAGCTACATAGGTGGCATTTTCCTCATCACAAGAAAACAATTACAGAACAAAGAAATAGCTACCAATCACCGCATACACATACATACTTCATCATGTTTCTAATGCCAACATAGCAGCACGCAAGTGTTTCCGTGTTGTTAAAGAGAACAATTCGTCAGATAATTCGTTGAAGATAGCAGGAACATAATATGGCCGCGCAGCCATTCCATAATGGGTGTGGAGAAAGGGACGGGCCGCGGAGACCCCTCCCGATGATGCCTTTAATCGAACACACTTCTGATGATGATAGCGGGGCTTATTTCTTATTTACTTATTTCACAACAATGGGCACGGACCCTTGGCGTCATATATTGAGGTATGTGCCGCAGAGGTATAGGTTTTACATTGGGAGTTCGGTAATCAAGTAACTTCAGTCGAGGCATCATATTTCGAGGCGCGTCCGTATCTTCAAAGACTAGCTACCGACTGTGCCTCTTCTACCAGAGCCCCTCGGTACCCGTTTGAAAACTCGACAAAAGGGCGCAAAACTACTACAACGAACACTCCGGTGGTATAAACAACTTCGTAGTCAGAAAAGCGTCGCTACACTTAACGTGGCTTGGCACATTTGTGTGCTTATTTGACATTATTAGCAGAAAGCATTCAGCGGTTAACAACTCGTGTTTCGCTCTGACTAAAAAGGCTGCGCTAATTTTGAGGGTACGGGACAGGTTCGCCGCCACCATTGCCGAAGGACCGGTTCTTTGCGGAGCCACTCGGAAGTTTTAGTCTCTTCTCTGGAGTAGAATTCTTATATTTCTTCTAATAAAGAATCTACTAATCGCTCTGAGCTGGAAACATTCCGGCATTCCAGATGGAATTAGACCATCAAGCGTGCCGCAGTACTAGTCCGCTCCGCCAAATTCAGGAGACGCGCAGCGTTCTTTTTTCGTACCAAATAGCGGCTGGCATGAGGTACAACTTCAAGCCTTAAACATTGAGGTGTGGCTGGTTTGTGATGGCTTTTAAGCCTTGCGTTTGGTACCGAATCACACTGCCAGAGGGTTCGGGAATTTCATCTCGCTTATTCCTCATTGACTTTGAAATTTTACATTTTCATATTCACCAATAGATTGCTCAGTCGTTCTGAGACCCGCTTTGTATCGGAGATTGTAATAAATGTCCCGAACATGTACCGAAAAAAAAAGAGAAGCAGCTGTCGTTTTGGAGCAATTCAACAGAATTGTCAGAGTTTTATTATGAACGGGTGGGTGATCGTTTTTAGATGGAACTGTATAAAAAGCACGCCCAATTACTCTGCCACGTCGAACGCACTTCCACAATAAGCCTAACGGGGTTTCGTCATTGTGGGTCTTTACGGCGAAAAACGGTCGCAAACTCTCTCGGGCACTATTCTTGATGCTCGTCGCAAGTTTTCCCAGTCATATTTTGTTGCACAGGCGTTCGGTATCTGAGCGGTGCTTTTGTAGCGTGAGCTACACTGGCCGAGGTTGAGCAGTTTCGCGTGGACACCGGAGGGCCGTGCTGCGCAAGCGCGAGGAGCATTGTATAGGATTGAATTAGATTTGGATTTGGATTGGATTGAATTGGATTAAATTGGATTGGATTGAATTGGATCCAATACAACTGTAGTACGGGTCTGTAGAGAATTGGGTGTGCACATTCGCTGCTCTGCGCATTCCAGAGGAGTGACGTGACAGCCGCGGCAGACGCACTGGCGACGGCGCGTGCACAGCTGTGCGCCTCCATTGCACAGTAGCCAAGTCTGAAGCGACGCCGGAGCCGCTTGACAGCAGTTTCGTGTGGCTCCTGGGGAGCCGTGCTGCGCATGCGCGAGGAGCAGTGACTGGACTGGACTGGACTGGACTGGACTGGACTGGATTGGATTGGATTGGATTGGATTGGATTGGATTGGATTGGATTGGATTGGATTGGATTGGATTGGATTGGATTGGATTGGATTGGACTGGACTGGACTGGACTGGGCTGTTTCAAAACTTTTCCGCTCCGCTGCTTAGCTTGTACGAAATGTTTGTTGAGTGCTTCGAGTTCTACATGTTATTACTGGTCAGTACGAATGGCTGTATTTTGTCCGAGAGAAGTAAGCTTAGGTCATGCTTCCTAAAGAACGTGACGACAGTTTTGATTCCTGCGGTTTTTGTTATCCTCGGCGACCTTCTTTTCCGGTCAATTCCCTTCAGGCTTTCCATGATGCCTGATAACACTGCTGTTCAGGGATTTTATCGGTGCAAGGGGCTCTCCATTCCTACACAGCCCGTTGCATTCAGACTTGGTTGTAACGCAAGCTTAAGTCCCTTGATTACAGTATTCTCATTTGCTAGCGGTATTCTATGCCCAGAAAAGGTTACGGTTGCGTCGGTTGTCCTCGCTTTGTTGTACCAGGCTCCTGCTTCCCTCTGCTTAACCGGCAAACAGGCAAAAGTTGTCTTCCTTATATAGTTGCTCTGCCTTATCCTCAGTGGAATCAGCAGAATACTTGTTAATGGTATTCCACGCACCCGGGTTTAGCCAGCTCTCACACGTAGCCGCAATTGTGTCTTTAAAAAGGCCCACTTGACGCAATCAATTGCTAAAAAAGGTTTGAAGAACATGAAAGAAAAGAAACAGCCAGGACGCAGGAGACACGACAAGAAACACGTTGTGGTCCCAGACATACATAAGGACTGACATAAATGAAAGAAAATAGTTGCCGGGCATGACCTAATGTTGTGTTTACCTCACCAGTACAACTAAAATTAGTGACAAAAAGTGCTCGCTGAGCGGAACGCCACGAATTATGTCTCCAAACACGGCATGAAAATTTACACCATCTTCCCGTAGGGAACCCTGATGAGGATGCGAAGCATCGTGGCGGTTCCGTGTGGTTCCATTGTGTTGCCGTTATGTTGAGTGATCTGGTTTTACTAGCGCCAGAGGGAATTCCGCGTCCGGGTCCACACCGGTGGCAAAGGCACGCAAGTGCTGTTGTGTTACGGTGAGTAGGCGGTGGTTCTCGACGCACCGAAACTCGTCCATCATGTTCTTGTCGATGTTGTTTCTGTGGTAGAATCGGTAGTCTCCGTCAGCTTTGGTGAGGTAAAGGTTGTTGAGATTGGTGCATCGGCTGAGAGCAATGTACACGCCCTCCTCTTCGCAGCTTTCTCTTCTCGTTCTTCTTCTTCTTCGGCGGTTCCCCTACGGGAAGATGACGACGGTGGTTGAACGCGAACCTATCCCGTGATGGGTTCTTTGGTTGGCCAATCCCTAGGGGCATCCTGCCACAATCAGCATCAGAGGCGCTGCGGACGGGGCTGGTTGAGCTGCAAGGCGCGTGGCGCTTCCCGCCACAGCTTTCCCACGGGAAATTCAGCATCCCCCTTTAAAGTTTTCAGTTCGTCGTTTCCGTTGACGTTCAGCTTCGCGTGCCTTCGTTTTATCAGCAGCTTCTCGACGTAGTTTGAATGAGTCAAGGACATAAGGCGCGTCCGTAGCACTTGCTCCTGTCCCGGATTTGTAGCGTAGTGGGAAGAGCACCGCGTACCTCCCGTTGCGGCCAGAGAGTCGTGGGATCGAAACCGGGCGCCGCTATTTCTTTTTTTATAGTGTAGTATCGCGCAGCTGTGGGTGTAAGGAGGAGAGTTGCGCATGCGCAGTGAGCGTGTGGACGGCGCCGCCATCAACGGCGGAGGACCAGGCGAGCCTAAGAAATGCTCCGCATTTAAAATCACTATTTCAAATGTGAAGAAGGTGCAGTGTGCACCATTCCACTGGACTGCGGCAAAGCATTCCTAAGCCAGACAGGAAGATGTCTCACTGACAAGCTTACAGAAAACCACTACGTATGTCAGCAGACTGCCCCTTCAAGTAATCTAGCCCTGCACTACAAAAATTGGGAGTGCAACCCATTGTTTGATAACAGTTCAGTTTTGCCGCAACTACACAACACGACCTCACGCGGAAACTGGGAAGCCTTGCAAATATCAACCCAGCAGAGAATGCGTGGTCTCACAGTTGAGCTCAGCTCAGCTCAGCAGCTGAGTGAACTCAGCTCATAGCAAGCAAAAAAAACATAATCACGCAAAGAATAAAGTTGTACTGGACAAAGAAACAAAGAAAAGAGCCTTTAACCAGATTATCAGGTTTCGCGACTGTGTGCATTACGAAAGAAAACTTCAGTCCATCTATTAATCTCTATCTGGAGACCCTGTTCACGGGTTTTCAACCCGAAGCACCTTGTAATAAATCAGTTGGTAGTTTGCGCTTCGGCTGTCCACTACGATCGTTTGTCCCCTCTCTCTAATTTGTATATCCTGTAACCCAAAGCCAAGTCAGTCATTACCAACTACAAACATACAGAAGGTAGTAACATTCTTAATACCGAGATTCTAGTCGAGGCTCACGTTTCACTTGGTGGTCGTGTCCCGAACACCCGTCGGTGGAGAATTCGGTCATGGGCAGACTGAGTTAGGAGGATGTTGGGCTAGTTGGTGCTCACTGAGTTCGAAACAGTGTTAAAAGGTGGGAGGAGGGATGAGAGACGGGCGTCGTGTGTTGTCGTTCCTCGTTCCGTCATTTAAGGTTTTTTTATCTCGTTGGAATGGTCAGACAATTGATTTTGTCGGTGACCAGGAAAGTAGCACATTCGACCAATGCAAGCAATGCAGGAAAAGTTCGTGTGCCTTAGAAAGCCTCATGGTAAATGGGCAAGGGGAATGCAGAAAGGGAAGCAGTAGTTTCGAATACACTTTGCTACTAAACAATGTTGTCCAACACAGTGTTGCCTGACCTAGACATACAAACACTGCCTAGGGACTCCAGAATCTAAGCTCCACAGTTCAAACCACTTCAGTGTCCCTTTATTATCATGTGCAACGTAGAGAACTGCCCTAAACCCACTTCTTGATCATGAACATGAAAGGCAGTGGTATCATTTCAAATAAAACCTGCGCTACTTACACCTACCTGCTAGTGGGAACCAACGCACCTCGCCAAAAATAGCACGGAGCTTCTGCGACGCCCGCTCTCTATTCCCACCACGGTGGAGGAACAGTGGTTCCCACCTAACGAACGAACGAAAGTCGGCTCTTCGGGGCACAGAATGAATAATGATAGCAGTACACTGAGGGACAAGAAACGACCCTCCTGCATCAGGGAGTAAACTGGAGTAGATGATATCATAGCTGACATAAAGAAAAAGAAGTGGACTCGGACTTCCCACGTAGATAGGCGAAATGACAAACGGCAGACCACGAGGGTAACCGAGTGGATGTCGAGAGACGGGTCTAGAAGGGAACTTAAATAACCTGATAGAGAGACGAAATGAGAAAATTCGGAGACAACGAATTCCCTCGAGCAGCGCAGGGCAGGAGTGGGTGGACAAGGCGAGAGGTCTTCGTCCTGCGGGCTGCCTGCTGCTGCTTCTGCTGGTGGTGGTAATGATGATGATGATGTTATATTACGATACATGATCATAGATTACCATACATGGCATGCACGGGAGCCGGCACGGGAGCCGACACATGGCATATGGAGCAGAGAGCGTCTCCGAGCGACCGAGATCCACGTCATAAGAGCGCACATATGCCAACAGCTGTTGCCACCCTACCGCGCTCCCATAGGACATCAAAGCTGGGATGCAATCCACGTACTTCCGGGACTTTAGTCGGCGTTTTAGGGGCGAAGCCCCTTAGGGGCTGGGGCTGTTAGTGTCTCCTGTCGTCACCGTCATCGTCGTAATCGTTGTCCGTCTCATGTAGTCAAAGTACTAAAACACCGGGAAACTCGTTTACGCCTGGCGCTAAACGTAAGGCGTGCTAAAAAACACCGTGACACTTGTTTACACCTCGCACTGGAGCGCATCGTGACGCGTACTAAAAAAACACCGGCACACTCGTTTACAGCTTGCGCTAGAGAGCTTCGTGCTTCAAAGACAAGAGACTTTTACAGCAAAGCTGTATACCTCTAACCCCCAACGGTTTCATCTCTGTTGGCAAAAGCGCCAAGGCGCCAAGAATACACTTATACACTGCATGCTTTGCCACTCCCCAGGTTTCACGTTAGTGGAGATGGTCCAAATTTTTTTGCACCAGTATTCATCGAGTAAATTATAAAATATCAATGCAGACGGCGTAAGTAAAAATGACTCTTGACCATAACTTGCCGCAGCTGGGCAGCGCATACAAGCTTACCTGCGAGACTGTAGAATCCGCCGTAGAGAGAGATCGGCACAGCCACCTCGCCGCGACTTGCGGCAAACGTAGACATCATGGAATTAAAGAATAATCCAGCGCAGCGATTAAACACAGATGAGAGAAAGTTTATCACGAAGCATATAAGGGCTACAGCCCAGCTCAGAATTCCGTCGGGGCTGGGGTTTGATCGTTCTTTCCTGTCTTTCTCCACAGGTGAAATATGACTGTCTCTCTGTGGGCTGGCGAGAACTTCCCGGGCAGAAGCCACGTCCGGCTTGTCCTACACAGTGAGAAAGAACGTAAAAAAGAAGAAACAGCTCGCATTGGCAGAAGCTTTTGAAAGGATATCTAAAGAGATGAAACTAAAAATGTATGTTCATACAACCACCTCTCAACCAGCATTCGCAGTTGCAGACGTGTTTGTGGTACGTTGAAACTGCTGTGTTACGATGAAAACATTTATGAGCACCTGTGGAAATTGTAAGCGCTAGTATGCGTATTTAAGAGGGGCCAAAACAAAGAACCCGTCCCAAAGGCATTGCGGAACTTATATATGCATCATGTCTGACTAAAATGAAAGACGAAACAAACACAGACGACGGGATTGTTTACGCCAAATATTCAGTTCTTGATTCGATAGTGCCACGGAAGGTACACTCCCATACAAAAATGCCTTATGGGCGTCTATTGAAAAATGTATGGTGAGCTATGGCCGCCTATGGGTCGCTATGGTCACCCATAAAATGGCATAAATTAGGCTATAGCCAGCTATTGAAGTAATTATAGATCCTGAAATAAAGACTGTAAACCATACAATTCTCTTTAGACGATTATAGAACATCCTAGTGTGCTTAGTCTACAGAGTCACAGCTATTCAGGTTACTGTAGCCAGCTAAAGAAATATGTATGGCTTTAGTTCTATAGACCAGCCGCGGCAAAGCTCTTTTGGCTGGCTATAGACCATTGTTTAGCTTTAAGTCTACAGACTTGAAACCATTCAGCTGTCTTTTGCCAGCTATTGAAAAGAGTTCGTCCTAAAGCTATAGAGAGAAAGCCATAAAAGCTCATTCGGCTGGCTATAGGCCGTTGGTTTGCTCTAAGTCTACAGACTTGAAACCATTTAGCTGTCTTTTGGCAGCTATTGAAAAGAGTTCATCCCAAAGCTATAGAAAAAAAGCCATGAAAGCTCATTTGGCTGGCTATGGGCCGTTGTTTAGCTCTAAGTCTATAAACTTGTAACCATACGACGGTCTTCTGCCAGCTATTGGAGAGAATTAGCTTTAAAGCTAAAGAGAGGCGGCCATAAAAGCTTCTGCGGCTGGGTACAGTGCAATATACAACTGTAAACCTTTAGACGTGTGATAATTAATCAACATTTTGCCGCCATTAAGAAAGCGTTTGACGCAGAACTTACAAGCCTGCATCCATAAAGGCTTCTTTAGCTAACTACATCGTAACATAAGGCTCCAAGTCTCCAGCCGCTAATCCAAAAGTGTCAGTCTATAAAGGTATAATTCGAGCAACCATTAAATCCTATTCTGCTGGTTTCAATATGACTTATGACGCGAAATTCATATACTCATGATTTACCTAGCTACATCTACAACACAGATTGGATAACCATGATGAGGTTGATCGGCCGGTTATATGAGCGTATTTGTTCAATAAGGTTAAGTACTTATACCAACAATACGGGAAAAGTACAATTAAAGGAAACTACTGATTAACGCTCAAATTCAGGTTGCAACTTTGGATACTGCACGTCGGCAAAGCTTGCAAATGAACGTTGACCGAAAGACGTATAATTTCAGGGAATTCTTCCTCTGCGGCCCTTCGCTACCGCGGTCAAGTGAAAAAGCGGGCTTCTCTGAAAACGACCCTCACAGCGTCGAAGCAGATTGAAAAAAACTTTCTCGGCCCTCGGTGCGCTCTCTCAGAGATATGGTGGAAGCTGTGAACAACCGCATTCTTTCTCCCGCGGAGCCCACTTTCAGATTATTAATTGAGAAAGGGGGAGAGCGACCCACGCCGGACCGAAGGAGGTGCGGTGAGGAAATTCTGTGAAGCGATGAAAAGATAGAAAGGACACATCTGCTTCCTGTTTTGTTTTCTGTTGTTTCTTTGGCATACTGGTTTTGGCGATGGGTACCGAAGGACACGGCCATGCGGCCCGCTCTGTGTTAGTATTCCTGCGCGCAGCAATGCTAGTGACAGACAATTTTCCCTGAGTACTGAGAACAGATACAACTTTTCCGGATGAAGAAAACAAAACGTTAAGCGATCTTGTATTTACCAAAAAAAAATAATTACCAGCGAACAAGTTGGAAAAAGATCGAAAGATGGGCACGTTTCTCCGCACTATTTGCTATCGCGATGGATCTGGTTATACCTGAATGTACTCAGTCAGCCACATTTTGTCTCCTTTCTCATGTGCGCGGGCATGGCACGTGTTGCCTGGTGCTGGGAATTTACGAATCGGCGGCAATGTGCTCGTGTAGATGGTGTGACGCCAAGCAAATGTGTCGCTTTTCGGTGTCGTAAATTTCGGTGTTTACGGTGACAGTGTTACGATTAATTCAACATCAGCTTCAAGTCATGCGAAAATGGATACCTGCGATACTGTGATAGGAATTTCATCGTACGCAAAACTCCAGGGTAAGTGATCTTACGAACTGAAGAGACTCTATAGTGCGAGAAATGCAGGACTTTTTTTGGTGTTCACGAATACTTTTCTAAACTACCCTGCACCCCATGGGCATTGCAACGTACACAGAAGTGAAGATTTGGCCGCGGTGATGTGACAAAAATAATTATTTTTTCTCTAACTGAGACAACTTACAAGGACCTAATTGAGTGAACTTGAAAAAACGTTTTTTTTCATTGCGTTGTGTGCGACCGTCTTCATTGTTTTATTGAGAGTGCATTTCCATTTTAGCCACCGTACTTGCAGCTGTGTGCGTTGAGTACTGAGTGTAATGAACGACTTCTGAGTGCTCTCTTTTCTGTGGGCTACCCAGCACCTGTAGGTATTTGTGTCTCGGTGGGCGTTCGCGGGGAATGTGCCGCGTAGTGTGGCTGTAGAGCGAATCACTTTAGCGTGAGCCCGAGTGTTGGAATGCGTCTGCTGTGTTTTTCGATCGGCGTATGCGAACAACTGTTTACTGGTGGGGAAGTAGCGTAGATAGTAGCCCTTTATGTAATGAATGGAATGAATAAACCCCTTGGTTTTGCTTTCCTTTAATGCCTGTGTTTAGCCTTTTGTGAATGAAAACTGGCGAAGTGTTTGCAATCGCAACCTGGCACTCCCCCTATATCGCTGAAGTGTTCACGGAGCATATATTAAAGAATGCAGCTAGGCACACAACCTAAGTGCCACAGGAGAACTTCTAGAGATCTGCAAGGCTCTATGCTGGCATGGCAGCGTGCTAATAATTTCTCAGCGGCTGCAGCGGTCGGTGTGTTTCAAGTAGTGGTGATTCTCTTCTGGCTGCAGCCCATGCAAAAATGTTGTATGGCCGGCTATTGAAATACCTTCTTATGGTTGTCTTTAGCTATTTGGCCCAATTATCTTTAGACATTTCTATGGCTGACATTCCTATGGGTGTCTTTAGATTCTTCTATAGCCATAGCGATATCGCAAGAAGAGCTTAAGACAGCCATAGAACCGGCTATATAAGAAGCTAAAGACACCCATAGAAATTTCGATACGAATAGCTAAACCCAACCATAGAACCGGCTATTGAAGAAGCTAAAGACACCCATAGGAATGTCGGTACGAATATCTAAAAACAACCACAGAACCGGCTATAGAAGACGCTAAAGACACCCATAGGAATGTCGATACGAATAGCTAAAGAGAACCATATAACCGGCTATGATTGATTGATTGTAGGGTTTAACGCGCCGACGCAGCGCAGGCGATGAGGCGCGCCGTAGTGGAGGGCTCCGGATTAATTTTGACCACCTGGGGATCTTTAACGTGCGCCGAAATCTCGTACACACGGGTGTTTTTGCTTTTCGCCTCCATCAGAAAAGCGGCCGCCGCGGCCGGGAATCGAACCCGCGACCTCGTGCTCAGCAGCGCAACGCCTTAGCCACTGAGCCACCGCGGCGGGTATAACCGGCTATGGAAGAAGCTAAAGATACCCATAGGAATGTCGATAAGAATAACTAAAGACAGCCGTAGAACAGTTTATAGAAGAAGCTAAAGACACCCATAGGAATGGCGATGCGAATTGCTAAAGACAGCCATAGAAAAGTCTAAAGATTATTGGGCGAAATAGCTAAAGACGACCATAAAACGGATTTTCTATAGCCGACCATAAAATATTTTTGTATGGGCTGAAGCATTGCTATTGTAGACTAGCTATTACGGTAGGTTCGTTAATCTCCCGCACATCGCTCCGGTGGTGCCTAGCTGAGATGAGGGTACTGTTGCTACTTGCGTGGTCAGATACCACCGCAGGTACCAGTTGTTGCGATTCCGGTGTTCGGGAATCAATTTGGTAGTGTGACTGGTGACCGGAGACGTTAATCAAGAGACCGATGCCTTTTAATGAAGCGGAAAGAACTTTATACACGTATTTACATGATGAGTACAAATGTGGATGCTGTGCTCGAACAGCAACTGCTACTGCAACTGCAAGAGCAACCCCAACAGCAGCCCCAACAGCAACAGCAACAGAGCACGTGACCCATAATATGTACGTACCCATAATTTTCCTGGCACGTGACCCATATAATTTTAATTTAGATGTGGTTTCATGCCGGCGTTTGTTCGTTTAGAATCGACGCGCTGTCAGACGGCGGCGTCACGCGGCATATTGATGCTTGAGGACCACTTGTTATTACTTATGACTAAGCTTCAGGCTTCTCTAAGGTCACCGTTTTCAACCTTTTTTCTTCCTCCATGGTTGGCGTACCCGTGCTTTTGGTGCACGGCTGCTCGCCCTCTCCTATCGGTACTTGTCCAAACATGCACGAGCGATACGCCCCCCGCTGCGCGTGAAGTGTGCAGTACTTTTTTTCGAGCAAATGGGATCCACGGAAGCTAATTAAATATGCACGTACAGTAGGTTCGTTGCCTCTGCAGGCGTTTGAACCAAACAAAATGCTTGGAGTTTATTTAATATGGCCTTAGGAAGAAAAGGTGATCGTGAAACCCTTCAAAAAACATTTGACTGATCAAGGCTCGAATTTGTAAAGTTGAAAGCAAGGACGCCAGTTCTTCTATAAATTCATGGTGAGGCGTGACTCTTGCAGAAACACATTACTTGGAACTAGTTAAGAACGGTAATAGCTCATATACGGTATCATTCTCCCTAAGTGACGGACCAGGCTGCCAACGGGCGCACGCGTTTTTAAAGGGGATTCCTAGGAATGCGTGATATAGGCTGCCTTTTCTAACGTAGGTTGTTTGTCGTCGCTGCAGTATTTTATAGGTATATTAAGGCCAAACATCACGGAAACGGCACGTGCCGTGTTTAGAATGTTCACAGTAAAGAACTACTTGTGCCGCGTGGAGTAACATCCGGCGGTGATGAGACACATCGGCAACTGTTGATGAGGCACAGCGGCGGTGATGAGACACGAGGATTTGATGACGAGGTTATACAGTTTCTTATAGCAATACATGAAGATAATAGAAGGCACCTTACATGGGAAGGACAGAAATGCGCCCAGAAGGTCAACACCCATCGGGGACTGAAACAGGGAAACCATTTGGGCCCACTGCTGTTTATGCTTTACATGGCAGGGTTAGAAATGTAACTGGAAGAAAGTAAAGTAGGGTTCAACCTAGCGAATACGCTGCAAGGCGAAGTGGTACTACAGCGCATTCCGGGAACGTTATACGCAGAGGACATTCTTCTTTTACCGACCCCAGCGCCCTATACACCGATGCTACCCCCAACCCTGCGCGCGCCGGCCACGTAGCCTGTGTAGTGACACATACTGACCAATGCATCAATGCCGCTAGTGCTACTGCAACCTAAACCGATATCGCTCACGAAGTAGCCATTGCCCTGGTCACCACTTCCCGCCCTCAACCAGTTACTGTCCTCACCGATTCACAGACAGCCTGCCGAAACTACCAGATTGGCCGCATTTCATTATCAGCACTACTCATCCTCCAACACTGCTCGACAACCAATGATATCTGCATCGTCTGGGCTCCTGGGCACGCCGCCATCCCCGGCAATGAAGCGGCTAATGCCGCGGCTCGCGTGTTGATACACCGAGCCACTGCCGACGGTGGCCAATGTCGGCCCCCTCAAGATAAACCCCACCCACTGAGCAGCTACACAGAGATTCTCTCCCATTACAAGCAAACTCGCCGCAGCCTACCAGCACCACACTGGCGCCTCTCCAGAGAGGAAGCTACAACTTGGCGGCGTCTCCAGTCAAATACCTACCCACATCTCACCCGCCTCCACCTCATCTTCCCCACCCAACAACCTTCCCTCTGCGCTTACTGTCCCCAGCCTGGCACCCTCTACCACATCATATGGGAGTGCCAACGAACTCCAGACTTGCCCCCCCTTTCTAACCCAACCTTTGAGCAGTGGAGGGCTTCCCTGGCCAGCCCGGACCCGGATATGCAGCTAAGTTGGTGACCCGAGCACGGACGGCCAGCCGAAGTCAAGGCATCCAGGACTAGGGACGCCTTTAACTGAGCGAGGCCCACACATCAGCCTCTGCTGGAAGAATAAAAATATTTTCTCTCTCTCTCTCTCTTTTAGCTGATAACCAGACCGATATGCGGCGGTGCATAAATATTAGCGGCCAGGAAGCCACCGACCTCGGGTTAAATTTTAGCCCAAAAAAATCGGGAATAATGGTTTTCATTGACACTACCAATAACGCAGTGTCTATCCAGCATGGGGATTTACTCTGAGTGAAGGAATATAAACATTTGTGAGTGTGGATAAACGAAGGGGATAACTACTTAAGAACTCACGAGGGGCAACTTAAGGGTAAGGGAAAGCGAAACACAGCTCTAATAAAGCATAGAGCTCTGTAGGGGTACAACCAATATAAAGTAGTGAGATGAATGTACAAAGAAGTAATGGTTCCGGGTCTCACTTTTACGGATGCTGTACTCTGCTTAAAATCAGACGTTCTATCAGGCCTTGAAGTGAACTAGAGAACAGTAGGCCTTTTGGCCTTAGGCGCGCATGGAAAAACAACTAACGAAGCAGTGCAGGGAGATATGGGCTGAGCGTCATTTGAAGTTCGAGAAGCGCAGAGTAAAATGTGTTTTGAGAGGAGGTTGAGAGCAATGGATCAACGTAGGTGGGCAGCTAAGGTTGTTAGGTACCTATACTTGAAAAGCGTTGACACGCAGTGGTTAATGATGACTAGAAGGCTAACGATAAAATATGGCAAGAACAGTGGAGAATCCAAAACAGCCAAGGTAACCAATAAGGATGCAAGGCAGATAGAAACGGATAAATGGAGAGAAAAATTGTAAGCTAAAACGTCATTAGAGATGTACAGGGCTCAGAAATTGGACATCAGGAAGGAAAATTTCTGGGATGATTCCTAGAGCAGTGCTTTGCTTTTTGAGGCTAGAGCAGGTTGCTTGTGAACTAAGAGTTTTGTGGGAAAGTTTAAAAAAAATTTATCTCAACAATACATAACTGTACCATTCATTTAAATGCGAATGCCCTGCATCAACGTTACGCACCGATTTACAACACGAAAAGACAACACATCATATCATTTTTGTTCTCGCGTGAACAAATAAAGAGAATTTCTGTACGCCGTCATCAAAATAAGTTGTTTGAAGAGTTTCGAAAGTTTTCTGAGTGTGCCTCTGAAAACGTTGCCTTCGTGGTGAACCGGTGCACCGACCGCCAGCTAGTTTAACAAGGAAAAAGAAAACGTGTTAAACAGTTGTGGGCGATGACAAAATAGGGCGCATACAAGCGCCCGTATCTGCCGTATCTTGTCTTTGTCGAAGTACGTTTTGTTTCTTCTTTTCGTCGGCGACAAATTTCGCGGCGGCATATTACCCGCTCAGGCATACGTCCTTCGACTGCGGCATGAGCAACGTCAGGTGCGATCGCGCATTGCCTGCTGTTTCACTGAACACGGCTACAACAGAAACGGGAGGATTTTGGCTTCCTTGTAGCTCGTAAACGTGTTAATGCATAGTGAAGAAAGCAAATCCCAAAAACCGCTCAAGAATCCAATTGTCATGCCAAGCCCAAGCCGAAATAGCCGCCGCTCAACCACAAAAAATCTAAGTCCAGGCAGCCGGCCGTCCGTGACCTATTCACCAGCCGAATTTCGTAGCAGGGTTTGGAGGGGGTCAGTGTCGCCGCCCACTGTGATGGGGTAGGGTTTTGTCTCCGATGTTTGCGCATTCCCACACTAGGCGGGACAGGAAACATCCCCCTCGCGAGGGGCACGATCAAATGCAGAGCATTTCCGGGGGTGCACGACGTTAAGTAGTTTGCGTTACGTTAATGTTGTTGCACTTGTTGCTGTTTGTTGTTGTATTGTAATTAAATGAGGAGACGTAATTACGTGGTCACGTGACATCATTTATTAGCAGGTGGGTATGATTATTGTGGCGCAGTGGGAAGAGCACCATGTACCTCGCGTTCCGCCCACAGGTAGTGAATGCGTTGTATCAGCAGCTTCTTGACGTAGTTTGAATGAGTCAAGGATATAAGGCGCGTTCGTAGCCCTCCATTCTGTGTCGGCTTTGTAGCGCAATGGGTAGAGCACCATGTACCTTGCGTTCCGCCCGCAGGGTCGTGGGATCGAAACCAGGCGCCGGTAAGTATTATTTTTTTATATGGTGTAGGGGGAGGGGTGCAGACTACTACGGACAACTAGAACGGGTGACATCGTGAGTTAAAGAAATGCTCTCATTTAAAAAGCGTCGAGGCCACCGTAGTGCCTTTTGGCCTGACCATGCCCGAATGCGCCGCTTGCAAAGCGCTCGCGCCAAATGCTCGGTCCGTTACAGGGCTGCCTATCCTTTGTCCCTCGAAGCGATCTGAGCCTGCGCGATAGCCCACCCCCCGCGCCGACGACGTGCGGCTGGCGCCACGGATTCCCTCCGGAGCTATAACGCGCCGTTGGCGCCGTCTACAAAAAGGTCTTTTCGTCGGATCATCGGGACCTAAAAAATCTGAACCGTTTCCTACGTCGACAACACGTCGAGAAAACGACTACAACAGCGCTCAGATAAAACAGCAATTGAAAAGTGCGCCTTTGCGACCAAGTTTGAGGCCACGATAAATCGGCCTCCCTGCAATCATTTTAGGTACGTCTAGCTTAGTCGAAAATCTGTTCAGGCCAATGTATCCACTCGGATTTTTAAAAACATTTCGTGTGACCTGGGGATTGTGGCATCCTCGGGTTATGGAATCTCAGGACTTTTTTCCTTTATCTATTGTGAATGGCAAGCGAAAAAGTTCTTGCAAGCATTAGATTTAGCCTTAGATTTAGGTTTAATACTAAAGCAGGCTGGCCCGCTTTCTTAGACCGTAAATGTTTCAAAAACCTTTGCGCGTTACCGGTATTGAATGACGGCAGCGATGTTTTTAAAATTAAAGTCATGTTATTTTTGCAATTCTGGTCCTTGTTTTGAAGTTTCAATGACATTTCGGAATTTATTTCTTGGCATAGCCGCTACCACGCTCCGATGTCCACGCAAGCATCGTCAGTAACGGGAAAAAGTTGGAGCTGAGTGCTCATTCCGCATAGTTGGTCAGGAATCTTGAGTATGCGTCCGTTCTGCGAAATGCTGAAGTGTAATGTGATTGATTGATTGATTGATTAATTGACTGATTAATTGATTGAATAATTGATTGATTGATTGATTTATTGATTGATTGATTGATTGATTGATTGATTGATTGATTGATTGATTGATTGATTGATTGATTGATTGATTGATTGATTGATTGATTGATTGATTGATTGATTGATTGATTGATTGATTGTAGTGTTTAACGCACCGACGCAACGCAGGCGATGAGGCGCGCCGTAGTTGAGGGATGCGGATTACTTTGGACTACCTGGGGATCTTTAACGTGCGCCGAAATCTCTTACACACGGGCGTTTTAAATGCGAATGCATTTATTAGCCGGGGGTTGTCTTGCTCCGTTGGTCGGCGTGCGCCTGCATTCCTCCAGCGCGAGCGCACGTGAGCGCGCGCACGTGCGCTCGCGCCTCGTAGTTCTGCCTTCGTCGTCGTCGTCGTCGTAAATGCGAATGCATTTCTTTCGCCGTCGTCGTCGTCGTCGCCCGTGCGCTCGCGCCTCGTAGTTCTGCCTTCGTCGTCGTCGTCGTAAATGCGAATGCATTTCTGGACGCGGCTATGGAAAGTGTGCGCGTGCACTCCAAACCCTCTGACCCCATAGTCTTGGTTGGCGACTTCAACGTTGACGTGCGCAAGAAGAGTGGCGAGTGCCTGGTCGAGTACATGCAGACCAGGCACTCTATGCATTGTCTCTCTGCCGGCTTCGACACGTGCCCCACTACCATTCACGGGAGTTGCATTGATCTGGTCTTTACGCGAAACTGTGACGCGCGTATGCTTCTCAAAGACCCTTTGACCGTGCACATTAGCGATCACAAGGCAGTGATTGTGGCCGTCAGGTATAACGATAACACAAACAGGTGCTGATGAATAAATGATTACGTTCACACTCTCGTCATTAATTACGCCGTTACTCGCAACACACTCATCGGTGCACCCAATGCATTCGCATTTCTGCACGATTCCCTTCGGGGAGGTGCGGGGGAATTTTTTTGCTTTTCGCCTCCATCAGAAAAGTGGCCGCCACGGCCGGGAATCGAACTTGCGTCCTCATGCTCAGCAGCACAACGCCTTAGCCACTGAGCCACCTCGGCGGGTCCATGGTATATGACTAGCGCTACACTAGAGCTATGCTAGAACAAAGAAAATATACTTCACAATGCGAACTCCAGGCGCATTCACCTCGCGAACAAAAACAGCCTTATCAAAAAGAAAAACACGTCATCTGTGAAACATGCGCGTGAAACATATGAGAAAGATGAAGTTCTACGAAAAAAAAAGAGCAATGAACTTTGTTAAAGTGTTATAATTTGTTCATATAATGCTAGAACAAACAATAAATTTCACATTTCGAAATACAGGCGCACTTGCCCTATAAACAGAAATAGCAATCCAAAAAAGAAAAAAAACGCCTCAGTTATCGCTGCGGCAATAGCGCAATACATACTGGTTTTCTAAACGGGGAACACAAACAAGATGCCAAAATACATATCACCAAAAAACACAAAGCACCATACAAAGTATGCGTCAACAAAACAGGATACAAAAATGCATTCCATAGATAATTACAACTGAAAAGGACAATGAAGTATGACGGTATCAGGAAATGTTTTCGCAGTTGTTTAAAGATGATTTTTTAAGTCGAATAATTTATCCCAAAGTTCATTTAGCATTCTTGGAAGGGCGATAGAAGGCCGTATGTGGTCACAAATCCCAATGTAACATGGTTACGTACATCGTCGAATGCACGAGTAGTTTGGAATTGTTTGTTTTTTCCTTGAGGTTTGTTTCCCGCTGCATCTTACGGCGTTTCCAATTCGATTGCCTCATTCGGAAAGCTTACAAAGCGGTGCTGAAAGTTCCCCTGCACTCATATGCTGTTATATTCGAACATCTAGCGGTGCACTACACGGCGGAAGAGCTAGTAGAAGCGTACATTTCTCTTCGCGGCAACCAGACGGCACACGTCCTGGCCCGAGAACTCGCTCACCGGGCACCGCAAGAAGAGTCGGAGCAAACCTGGCAACCGCTCCTCACATACGCCGACATAACCCAACATTACCGGCTAGCGAGAAATATCTATCCACCAGTCACTGATCAGGCCACGAAAGAACAGGAAGTCATCCTGAGGCAACTGCAAACTAATACGTACCCACACCCAACAAAACTACAAGCCATCCACCCTACACTCTATGATTCTATATGTACTTATTTTATTGCCAAGCCCCAGGCACACTTTACCATATTGTCTGGGAATGCCAACTAAACCCAGGTCTTCCACCCATCCCCAACTTCTCACGCGAGCAGTGGAAGAGTACGCTGGCCAGCTCCTGCCCTGAAAGCAGCTTTTGCTAGCGGAAAGAGCGAAGACCGCCGGCGTACCAAAGGAGTCTTGGACTGAAGACTGCGACCACAATATGCTCACTTCAACTGTGATTAAAGTTTCTCTCTCTCTCTCTCTCTCTCTCTCTCTCTCTCTCTCTCTCTCTCTCTCTCTCTCTCTCTCTCTCTCTCTCTCTCTCTCTCTCTCTCTCTCTCTCTCTCTATCTCTCTCTATCTCTATCTCTCTCTCTCTCTATCTCTATCTCTCTCTCTCCCTCTCTCTCTCTCTCCCTCTCTCCCATCTCTCTCTCTCCCTCTCTCTCTCTCTCTCTCTTTCCTCTCTCACTTCTTAATAACCCGTCTAGCGGCTACCCCTACGGGAGTACACATTCTTGACAGACTTGGCCTTAATATTCTGGAATTCTTAGACCGGAAAGTTCCATTCCGCCTGCCACCCACACTCATCTCATAGTTACACCAATTTCCATCCCCGCAATATGCATCCAATATATAACGCCTGCCAAACAACACTTAGGGCACGAGCAATGGAAAGGCGTCTTCCAATCCAGCCCGCTATGTGGACGCTGCTGAATACCGCCACCATGACGCATAGGCAATAGCCGTGATCAACAGGCCCGACACCCCTCCCATCAACTCCACCAGGGTGTACACCCCTCCTCCCGTTTTCTGATGGAGGCGAAAAGCGAAAACGCCCGTGTGTTCTAGATTTCGGGGCACGTTAAAGATTACCTGGAGGTCAAGATTAATCCGGAGCCTGCCGCTACGGCGCGCCTCATCGCATGTGTAGCGTCGGCGCGTAAAACCCACAATCAATCAATCAACCCCTTATCCTGGAGAGGAGGAGGAGGTGGCAATAGCGCTAGCCCTGCCACCACACAGGCCGACCCCGCGATTATAATCTCAGATTCTAACAGGACCCTCCGAATGTTGGATCGTGGCCTTATCTCGCCACTCGCCTTCAAATTCCTGCTCAAAATTTTCCAACATCCCCGGTAGAACTAATTTGGAATGCGGGGGGTAAGTGACGTTGCTTCTTTGGAGTGTCGTGTAGAGATTAACCCTGTGAGGAGGAAGAATGCGCAAATCGCACCGTTTTTCCCTGTTAAATAAATCCTATTAGGGTGACTTCATCGTCGCGGATGTCTAGCACTTTGATGTCGTTCCTGCTTTATTCATACCCGCCTTAACGCGAAACTCGCATATAACAAAAAATTCTAAATTTTTGTCAACTTCGTTAGATCGAGGTTTAACTGCATTTGAAAACAGTGCTACCTACACTCAAAACAAACCACGCCCATAAAGAAACACGCATCAATCGTCTAGCTTAAGGTAAATGCAAACCACTCAACACTGACTGTACCGGCCTGACGTCACTTACCGGGCTCCAGCTGCCAGTGCCCATTTTCTGGATCTTTCGTTAGCGTGCCAGTATAGTCTATGCCGGCCAGGGCTTCGGACGAGCACACCTCCAAAGTGCTTAACGCGACTCTTTAGCGCCAGCGACTGCTCGGTTTGTCGCGTTGATGCCACCCCCATGAGCTGTGCACGCCAGTAGCTCGTGAGCGAGCATGTGGCGCGCTTGAAAGGCGCAAAACAATAGCGTCAACGCGGATTTTTCCAGCTAATTTGCTCACAGGGGAACAATAAGCATTCTCGGCATTGTCATTTTTCTCTCCTAACTCTTGCTGCCGGCGGGGGAAAGGGAACCTGAGTGCACGCTCCAACATGCTGGGCGTGTCTCCTCCAGTTGGGAGAATTCATTGCGCTGCAAGGTTGGAGTCGGAATCTTTATTTGTAGAACACGCAGCACGAGTGTCACTGTCATACAATAGACGCTGTCCCACTTTTAGTGTTTATATATACTGCTAACGCCCAATTTATTTTCACTTTGTTAAGTCTCAGTGCCGTGAGGCGTTACCGAGAGGGGGGCCTAAGTAAACAGCAACAAGTACGGGACAATAGGTTGCTACATATTGTTGCCCGCGATCTGCGTACTCAAAATGTGCAGCGTCACTGATCAACAAGACACTGGCTGGCAGGTGGCTGCACAGCAAACGGGCTTTTGCAACAAACCAGTCAAGCAAGAGGCCAATTGTACGCGTTTGCGCGCCGGCTTTGCAGGCGTAATCATAGCATGAACACGACTATGGAATCTAAAAAGAATTAAAGCCGTTCCACTCAATGTGAAAGCTTTCGGAAGTGCAGAGCAATAATTCGCCGTAATGGGCTTTAGCGAATTTATCCGCTCACTGCTACCACCCCTCACGCTCTTCGCCGCCCTGTCTCATTTCTCTCTTGATGAATGGAATGGAGGTTTGTCCACTGTAATTCAAACTTCCCGCCTTCGCAGTGCTGCGCCAGCGGGAGTTCTGTTCTCTTTCATTTAATTTCATTTCATTTTATTTTCCTTAAAGGCCCTTAAATGGGGATATTACATAAAGGGTGGTGTGAGCACGGGAAACAGTAATTTGTAGCCACAAAAAAAAAGTAACAAGGCAGATGAGCCGTTACTTCGCCACTGAAAGAAGACGGGCTGGTGATGGCGCCGATATTGTGGGGAAGGCTGCTCCAGTCTTTAGCCGCGCGAAGAAAAAAGGAGGCAGCGAAGGTGATGGTGCGGGTGCGGTGACCTGAAACTTGAAGTGCATGACCGGTGCGATGGGATATGTACGTACGTCAGTGGGGTAAAAAAAGCGCGCAGTTGAGTAAAAAATAAAGGATCTATGAAAAAGACAAAGGGTGGCGGTGCGACGTCCAAAAGAAAGAGGCTCCAGGCCCGATTGTGATTTTAAAGATGAAATGCTGATGTCGTATGAGTATGCCGAATGGATGAAATTGGTAGCAAGGTTTTGAACAGATTGAAGGAGATATATTTGGTGTGGGGTCCAGATGGCGCATGCGTATTGAAGTGTGGAAAGAACAAGGTATCTGTATCCGAGTTTCGTGACATGTGGTCATAGAGTTTCTTACAGAATACATTAGAGAGGAATCTGGCGCTAGCGTCTATGCCCCTCACATCAAGGTCGTCTGTGTCGTCATGGACCGCCATTATACATCGCGCTCGCCTTAGTTTCATCATTGGCTTGGATTGAAACGTTTTAGTGACTGCAAATTTAAACAAAATGCCACAAAAACGCGAAGAATAGGGTGTAATTATGTAAGTCGAAAATAAAAACAGGCTGTTTTAAAACTAAGGGAAAAAAACTAAAGCGTATTTTTGCCGGAACGGTTGTGCCTGCTATTCCGCAGGCCAAGGTTGTAGTTACGAACAATGTTAATATTTGGGGGGTAACTCATTAGAGACTGTGATTTTATTAATTTTACCATTATTTCAAATCATAAGTTGTTTGAAGAGTTTCGAAAGTTTTTTGAGCGTGCCTATGAAAACGTTGCCTTCGTGGTGAACCAGTGCACCGACCGCCAGCTAGTTTAACAAGAAAAATGGAACTATGGGGTGATGCAAAGGATGGGGGTTCCGTGTAGGTTCCACACCGGAGCAGAATCGGCGCAGGCGGTGTCTCGGAGCAGACTGAACGCCGCACAGCGCGCGCACCTGCTTCTATATAGCTGGAGGAGAGGAGAATAGAGGAGAGACGCGCATGCGCAGTGGGGGTGTGGACGGCGCAACAACAAGGGAGGGACATAGCCCCGACCATGAGATGGCTCCTGGAGCGACAGTGTCGCCGGTGTCTTCCTGGGCCAGCCCGAGACGAGCACGCTTCCCCTTCAAGGGCTCCTGGAGCGGTAGTGTTGCCGGTGTCTTCCTGAGCCGGCACAAGAAGAGCCGAGCGGTGAGGAGGAGAGCGGCGTTATCACAGCTGGCGTGGAGAGGGGTACGAGGAGCAGAGGTGCGGACGCCAGACGACGGAGGGTCGACTAAGAGATGCTCTGCATCTAAAAGAAAACGTGGCGTTAAACAGCCATGGACGATGACAATATTGCACGCATACAAGCGCCCTTATCTGCCGTATCTTGTCTTCGTCGAAGTACGTTTTGTTTCTTCTTTTCGTCGACTACAAATTTCGCGGCGACATATTACCCGCGCAGTCATACGTCCTTCGACTGCGGCATGAGCAACGACAGGTGCGATCACGCATTGCCTGCTGTTTCACTGAACACGGCTACCACAGAATCGGGAGGATTTCGGCTTCCTTGTAGCTCGTAAACGTGTTAATGCATAGTGGAGAAAGCAAATCCCAAAATCCGCTTGAGAATCCAATTGTCATGCCAAGCCCAAGCCAATAAAGGGGGGGGTCTTCCCATGAACCCCCCCCCCCCCCGACGACATGGCTTACGAGGCGCAGTTTCCTCAATAGTATACTTACCAAAAAACTCTATGCATGTGGTGCAGCACGGCGCAGGTGACATTTGAGAAAAACAAACGTTTTATTGGCTGAGGCGATAATGTTGGTTACGTGAGCCTTCCACAAAACATCATGCGACAGAAAAACACCGAGGTATTTGAACGAAGGTACTAGGTTTATTGAAACATTAAAAATGCTGTACGGAAAGGTTAAAGGAATATGCCCGCGGGTAACGATATAGCTTTACATTGGGAATGATTGAGTGTCGTCAGCGACATATCGCACCATCCTTGAATATGAAGAAGGTTTTGTTGTAGGGCTAACTGATCAGATGTTTTGGTGACGGGCCGGTATGTTACTGTGCTGGCTACAATATCAGCTTACTTTTGTCTTATCGTTTAATTTCTTTTCATAGATATTTCTGCCAGGTCCGAGACAAGGCGTTCACAAACTGGGGGTTACTGCACACTGGGGAGGACCCGAGGACACCTGGCAGCGTGTGCGGGGTCTGCGAAATATTTCTGTATTGACTTTGTGTACTTGTGGTTATGTAAGAAGACTGCCTTAGAAAAAATACCAAGCAGGAAAGGAGCCGTTAAAAAGTTATTGCAATTTATTTTCACGCTGGTTTAACCTTGCAACAGCCGGTATGCATGGCTGGCCTTCACGAAACTTGTTGTGATTTATTTTCAGTCCTGTTAGTCTAGCACACCTCGGTTGTGACAAGCCATAGCAAACAATGAAACTTGCTTTGTGTATTTTTGTTTCTTTTGTAATTTAAAGCAGCTGTCATGGCCTAAGCGGGCTTTTCATTCAAATATGTATCACATTCGTCTTCAATAAAATAAGTTTCTAATAGTTTTGGTTTCTTTTGCTGTACTTGTATGAAACGGCTCATGAAGCGGAATGCATGTTTGTTAAAATTGCCGATAACGTGAGCCAAGTTAATGTTTCCCACACGCACCTGACAAGTCGCTTAATGACTACGCTTGTTCGACAAAGTGACAGACATACCTGACTGCCTGCCGTGAGATTTGTACCGACTCATGACGGGGACAGTAACAATGAAGCAAGAATCATTTCGCTCTCTTCGGACAATAGGAGTAACTAGGGGGTCCGTGTTGACACCTATATCAGAGTTGCACATTACATGAAATGATTCCACTGGCAGTAGTAACTGCCATTTCTTGGAGAGTCACCCATACACTTACACGACTCTTTCGCCATTAGCATCATACGACTTTTCATAAAAGGAGCGTCCTCACAACCCTTGTTACAGTGTCGCGACGATCATCAGGAAGGAGTCCTGTGACCTTCTTTTTTCATTAGATTAGTGTCGTAGCAGCCACTGCTGACTCTAAAAAGGTAGTCACCCTCACTCTACTTTGAATCTATTGTGTTGGGGTCCACATGAACCCCTTTCAATAAAAGTCGTGTGACTCTGCGAAAGGGGGTCGAAGAAGAGTCTATTCAGTGGCGAGTAGATACCCCCGGAAGAGGGTCGCGGAAACTCCCTTTTTTCTTATTGTGTACCATGAGACACAATACTTGTGCAGCCCCTAAAAAATTACCCAGGTAGCTACCAATCAAGGTTTAGCAAAGAAAACAAAGCCGCCCAAACCTCAACCAAACAGGCAACTATTGTCCTGAGTTTCGGCATACTATATTCAAGCCGCTGATTTAAGCACTCAAATAATAAGCACGGTACAACCGCATAAACATAATTCGTAGTGGACGCCTTTAAGCGTATCCAACAAGTCAACAATAGCGATATTATTATAGGTGCATCTATAGCATGCAAAATTACAGTTGTGGGTTTGACGGCTTATGGTCTGGTCAGGAAACATGCTGGAAGTCGATTACTGTTCAAAGTCAAAATACTGTTCGATTACTGTTCAATTACGGTTCGATTACTGTTCAAAGTCAAAATATACAAATGACGTTTAGGGAGCGCTACACCTCCCTTGTTCGCAGTGAAGCAACTGGCTTGACGTCCCCGGTTTATGTAGCACTCGGCAGCGGTTTCAGTGATTTTGCATAGATAGGATACAAAAACCCATCGTTCCTGTTTAATGTGTTAGGCGTTGTCTGTGTGATTAGTGACTCAAAAATTCGACTGGTTGGTATATTATTTTCCTGTCATTATCTTTGCTTCGCTTCAGTTAACCTGATAACCTATTTTCTTCGCACGCTCGGCGATTGCGTTTGAAGGAACATCACAATTTCTTACGGAAGGAAAAGATATCAACAAACCCGATTTAGGAGCATCCCGAGTCAATACCAATTGACAGCACCAGATTCGAGTGCCTTAATGTCAAATAAAAACAGGTATACTAGCACTTAGAACACATATTTGCGCCACTGCGCGGGTAACGGTTCCATTAAGAGGGCAACCCTTTCATGATGGCCGTGGCTGCAGCCGTGTTTTCAGGCTCGGCTTTTCAGCCGTGTTTCCAGGCCCGTGTTTCGCCAACGCTCGATTTGAACGGCGCTCACCACCGTTTAACAGTGCGCACCTTTCACGGGTCAGTGGCGCTGAAGTCGGTAGTAAGTGGAACACACGTGAGCAAGAGGAAGCAGCGGTGGGAGTGTTTCCACGTATATTTATTTAGTGATGCCGTGTTCAACGTAAATTAACAAGGCGTAAAGCAAACAAGCTTGCTGTTCTGCATACTGCATACTTTGATTTCAAGCGGCCCGATACCATAGAATCCTGTTGTGTTCCAGATAAATACCTGGAACATGTTTTAAAGCGAACTTTAGTGTGTAGCGGCAAGCCTCGGTGTCAGCGCCAGCAGCGTGACGCAGGCTGTCTAGTGCGCTCACCGCCGGTGGGATTGCGCGCCCCTGGCATCAGCGGAGTGAGACGCCACAGAGTACGGATTAAAACCAGCTGAACAATGCGGTCTGGGCCTCTCCGTCAACGCTTCCGTGGGCATGGCTCTACAGATTCACTGGAAAGGAGATTACATCAGAGTCACCAACTGTAAAGCTCACTGTGTTATCACTGATGGTGTTTGTAACATGAAGGCGCTTACAAGAGAAAAGAAAAACCCTTCCTGCGGTTGGAATCGAACCTGGGTTCTTCGAGTTATGAAGCCGGCGTCTACCCAGTTGCTCCAATTCGACATGGTGGAAGCGGTTTGGAAAACTTAAACGACAGCCATACAAACCATCACCAGAACGCTTCGCATACAACCATCGTCGTCGTTTGACGGAGGGGTGCACGATTTTTAACGGGAACCTATGTGTAACCAGAATAAGAGTGCAGACAACTCTTAACAGATACCCTGTTTCTTTTTTGCCCATTGGAGTCTGGAGCACAAGCACGCAGAATATATTAATAACAGTGCTCGGCGTTCCAGACGCAAGCTTCTTCAAGCTCCCCTTCAAAAAGGGTAACTCTAGCTAGCCCTTTAAGCGTCGGAAACGTGAGTAAGCATTAGATCCGCATTCTGGTAGCCTAATCTCCCCTCTTAAAGCAATTGTTTGTCCGATTCTTCCCAGTCATCCGGGATTAATAATATAAAAAATTATGAGCCATTCCACTCGGTGAATGTGGATAACTGGGAAGCTTGAGTCTGGAAAGTTACGCGCCATCTCCACGACGACGACAGAAGGAAAGTGAATTCGAAATGGTGTGCGGGAAATCGGCGACCATCTCACTGCTCCCTTCTCTCACCCACAAAAAGGCATACCCCAAGGGTCTATACTCTCACCAACATTATTCAATCTTGCCATGCTGTAGGTCCACAGAGAATTATGCAAGATTCCGGACATAAAATTCTCCCTTTACGCAGATGATATAACACTTTCGATCAATAAGGAAAGTCCAGGTCAAATCCAAGACACCCTGAATTGGCGCTGAATGCAGTAGGAAGAGCAGCCCACAACATAGGATAAGAATGCTTCGCAGAGAAAACGGAACTCTAAGTAGTGCACAATCCTCGATGGAAACCCCCCCTCCCCCCCCCCCCTCCCCCCCCCCCTCCCCGCCCCACCGTACACCTAAGCCATGAAGACCACTACATATACCCCAAGCCCTCCATAAAAATTCTGGGCTTCCACATACAAAGTGACGCCGGAGGACACAGAGCTGTGAGCCAAATCATACAGTAGTGTGAGCAGACCTTACTCATGATGAGAAGAGTGTCAAACAAAAATAAAGGGCTCAAGAAAGGAGACTTAATCCGCCTCAGGGACGCCCTCATTACCACCCGCATCAGATATCAAACCCCTTACATAAACCTCACCAAAACATTAAAAAATCGGTTGGATACACTAATCAGGAAAGCAACTAAAACTTGCCCTAGGAATCCCCTTCAGCGCCAGCACAACGAAGCTTCTCAACACACGGACTCTCCATACCACCGAAGAAAATATAACCACACACCGTCACAACCAACTTATACGGCTAAACAGCACTCACTCGGGACGAGCTGTACTCACAGAACTCGGATACCAACCAAGCCCCACCGAGGTCACTACAACCCCCATGAAGCAAGACATCCTCAAGCACATACAGGTGGCACCCACCCCGTGGCACATGAACCAAGAAAGGAATCCATCTCGACGACAAATTAGAGCGGCAGTTTATACAAAGAAGGTTGTGAGAGATCCCCATCAAAAACACATATTCATGGATGCAGTCACGAAAGGACCTATGTCTGCAATAGAGTATACGAACCTCAAAGAGGGCGAATGCTCAATAAACACGAGCTGTACCATTCCGGAAGAAGCGGAAATGCTAGCTATAGCACTCGTAATAGGCCGAACGACGACCCCACCACGCTTAGAAATATCTACACGGACTCCAAGAAGGCATGTCACCTGCTTGCAAGCGGAATCCTTTCCATCTGCACTGAAACTTTTAGCCACAGTAAAAGGACAGGCCAGAATTCACTCGGTACCTGGGAACATGGAATTAGCTGGGAACAAACGAGCCAATCAACTCGCCCGTGAAGCCCTCATTCGGGCTCCCGTTGACCATGTATATACCCTGAAATCTCACCCCTAACGTCGTATCAAATTGAGACAGTAGCGCCACGACAGGATGGAGTATCCACCCCCCCCCCCCCATCCTTTGTTGGACACAGATGAACAACCACTAGTCATACAAGCACAAACAAACACACTACAAACACCGGCATGATTACACCGCCTAAGCAACGGAACCACCTGCCACCCCCCCCCCCTTCCCCAGTGCAGCCGCTACAACGCCATACTTGCACTAACACCTCAGCACTCAGAAAACATCACACTAAGGAGTGACTGGCTACCGCCTGCAATCACCAAGATCAAAGGGACCTGGTGGCCTCCATCCGAAGTGCTACCAGCAGCTGCCTGCACGGAGGCGGCTGACGGATGCCACCCCAACCACTGCGATAATAGAAAAAAAAAATAAAGTTTTTCTCTCTCTCTCACTACAGGGTCGCCACCCTGAGCATCCAAAGGAAATTCAACACTTAAATAAGGGTGGGCGATTGGTCGCTTAACCTTCCGATTACTCGATTAATGCTTTAGTCGCGATTAATTTTTTAAATCGGTTAATCAGTTGAAGTGTAGGCCGCCACGGGAGAAAGGCCTGCTGTCTTCAGCCCTGCGTGCGACTCGGCGTTTTCTTTTGCGTTTTTTACGTCCAACGTACCAGCCTTCTCCTTTCCATTAGCGGCCGCCACCCTCAACTACCGCGTTGCCTTTGTCCAGATCGTCGCTGTAAGTTCCGCAGGCGAAGGGGGAACGCCGTGCTGTTCACGCCGCGCAGCTCTGAGCAGAAAATGCTGTTCGGGGGCTCGTTTAACCGAAACAACATGCTTCCGCATCGGAGAACCCTCCCAGCGGAAGTAATCGGCAGCGGCTGTTTGAAGAATTTACGCTCTCAAAGAGTAGATTGCACAGGACCATTGTACGCTGGTCAACGAACCCTGCGTCCCAAGATGTTTTCCCAAAAAGACCGCCCGCGACGATCTCCGTCTCACAGCGAGAAAGCTGTGAGATGCACTTGCGGACAACAGCACTCGCTAGTGGGGACTCGCATGTGTCGAGACGTCGCTATGCGCTCTAGATTGGCGCCTTTGAACTTTGTCGTGTCACGTGCTTTTGCGCCTCATCAATTATCCATGGAACTGTCTTTGATGCCTTCCGCGCATGCGCTTTCCTGGTTGCTCTCAGCTGCTGGTGTCATTCTCCTTTCGGTGTAAAAATGCTGCTGTGTGTTCCGGTAATTTCAACGCCCTGCGGGCGTGTGTTCAGCACAGCCGGGATGACTGTCAACAAACAAAGAAACTGTCTGCTGCCTGAAAATGTTAACAAGCTTCTTTGTCTCCGCTACTGGATGAATTATCACTGATTGTCTAAAACGATTTGTACAAACTAGCATCGACAACGTAAAAATGAGAACAACCATAAAGAAAAACTGAACGTTCTGTGTCTTTTAAGCCTTATTCGCCTAAATGAACAAATCCGATTAATCGATGAATTAACCGACTGAAGGAAGCCGGTTAATCGGATTAAAATTTTTGATCGACGCCCAGCCCTACACTTAAACTTTCTAAACGCGTACAAAAAGAAAGTGAACAAGACAAGGCCGGCACAGATCGCACAGAGGTAAGCCTATAAAAGACCTGATATCTAGTAATCTTGAAAGTGGTGCCCATTGATAAGCAAGGTGCTGAAAATGAAAACGCTGGAAGTGTAAATTCTATCCTCGTGTGGAAATTTGTGTGTATTCTTAAAACAAACGTGCTCAACATGCATACCTAAGTGCTTTAGACGTGTGGGCGTAAGGTACAGGGGGGATTAAAAGAAATGCGAACAGCGGAGCGCACAGCCTCCAAAGCATACTGCACCGTCTGGCTGCAAAGTCACTAAACTGCGCATGCGCACTCCTTCGAGAGCACTTGAGAGTGTGGCCTACATTATTGGGTCATGCTTGATCGAGAGGCGACGCCGGTCGTTTATTTTGATGCGGCTTTTCCCGCTGCGTCGCCACTGAGCAGGATGATCGTTGAAGGGCATCATGCTAGCTGCAATCAGCCTGCTGCGCGCTTGGCTCCCAAATCAGTAGATAACAGGATGCTCAGTGGCGACAGAGCATAACAAGACGCTTTAAAATGAATGACCGGCGTTGCTTCTTTATAAAGCATTTCCCCTAACAGTAGGCCCCACTCTCAAACGCTCTGAATGAATTACGCTGCGCGCAGTTTACTGACAGTGCATCCAGACGGTGCGGCATGCGGCGGAGGCTGTGTGCTCTATTGCTCGTATTTCTTTAAATCCCCCCTGTACAAATAAATGTCTTGAAGGGCGTGCGACTGTAATAGCGACCGTGCCCTACTATATATAGCACACACCAGAACCTTCCTTTTGCAACGCCTATAACTTCAAAGGGACGTGTGTTGTACTGTGGTCACTTTATAATATCAGCCCATCGCACCACATAGGGCCGGTGTCCCCCCAAAACATGCGCCAGTGCTGTTTAAAGACAGTCCCTTGTTTTAAGTGCAGAGCACCTTAGGCGCTCGCCTTGTCGTCGTAGCTCGCTCGCTGGACCCAAGTAGAGCCCCACGCCGTACCGTCGTAGCGGAGTTCCGTCGTAGCGGCGTCCCACAGAGGCGTCGAAAACCAAGCGGTTTATATAGTCATACCCATTCCCAAGCCCCAGTGTCCTTTCGTTGTCAATTTTGAACTGCGTAAACGTTGTGAAGTTGTTACTGCTGTGTGGGGATGTTGAACTAAATCCTGGGCCCAATAGCGATAGTAGCGACCTACCTGTTGACCTGTCGGCTGCTGTGAAAGCAGACACGCAGCATGTTGATGCCCGTCATGATGAGCTGAAGAGAATTCTGGACGATGTCAAATCTAGCCAAGAAACGCTAGAAAGGACAGTCGTAGACATCACAGCCAGGCTTGTAGCAGCCGAAACTAAGATCGCCTCACTAGACATTTCGTCAGGCCCTATAATGCGACAAGCAGTTGCTGACGCAGTCCACAGTGAGAATGCTGAATTGCGTTCTCGCCCGAATGACCTTGAAGACCGATCACGTAGGGAAAATTTACTATTTTACGGGATGACAGATTGTAGAACGGAAACATGGGCTCAGACAGAGACAAGTATTTCTACGTTCCTGTCATCAACTTTCGAACTTAGTGTTCCTGAAAATGGAATCGCGAGAGCGCATAGATTAGGTAGTTTTGTTCCGAATAAGTATTGGCCAATAATTGTCAAGTTTCACTCTTCTAAACTGAAAGATTCCATCCTTGCTAATAGAAAGAAATCAAAAAATTCTAGAGTAACAGTAGCAGAAGATTTCTGTAAAGAAACGCACCATTCACGTAAAAAACTAATAGAATTCGGGAAAGCCAGTGGGGAGCAGTATTCGTTACGCTACAACAAGTTATTAATCGATAAGAAATGCTTCGTACACTGCGCACAAACAGATAGGGTTTGTGAAATCAATCTTTCGGTGCACACTGTTTCCACGAGCGCGGCGACGCCTCCTCATTCACCCCGTGAAAACGCATCATTATAGCAATCTGTGAATAATAAATATGCTTCCTCTGCCGATAATATCTCGTTTCTTTTTACGGATATTCGTAGCCTAATAAAAAAACGTGACGAGTTATCCTCCGTTATAGATGACTGTGCCGCTGATGTGGTTGTTCTCACAACCACATCAAACAGCATCAAACAGCATCAATTCTTGGACAATTTCGATCCCTTTGTTTCATGAAGTGTTGGTACCTTAGCTGGATGTTTTTTCTAGCGATGTTTTTGTTAGCGGATGTTTGGTTGGCGGTTGTTTTTGCTAGCGACGAGATCTTCTCGCAGGTAAGATGCACGGTCGCCCGAATAGTGGCAGCGATACCCAGCACTGTTAGCTCGGCGGTTAGGTTTAGAGTGGCTGCCGTGCAGTGGCTGCAGCTCCTTGCACGGCTACAAAGAATTGTTTACTATAGGTTGAGTGCTAGGCGCACGTGTAGCACTACATTAAAATAATCTTAGTGACTGCCATGCCTACAGCATTCAGATTGAAATGCTATCCAAACCAGTTTTTTTTTTTTTTTTTTTGCGTTTCGATGGAGGGCACGATGGAAGGAAACGCGGCTTTTCGGGGCGTACCCCTCGCTCTGTTAAAGGGACACTGAAGTGATTTTTAAACATTGCGGGATTACTAGTGCAAATTGTAGTCCGGAGTCCACAGGCTATGTTTCGACCACTCTGAGTGCGTTTACGCGAATTTATTTAGGAGAAAAATCAATTCGAAAATGCTGTACTCCTCTTTGCATCTTTGCCCTTTTTCTGTGGCGTTTTTGTGTGACGTCAGGAAGAGATGACTTGGCTTGACTGCGCTACTGCACGGCTCGCCGACCTTCCGACAGAGTCAGTCGGCCAACGCTTAGTCCGCAGGCCACCGACGGGTCGTCGCAATTCGCTCGCTCAGTTGAAACGAAGCCAGGACACGTTTGTGAATGGAAGAATGCGCCTTTTTTACTTTGTTAGTTTGTACACTGTATCTAGCTCCGAGTCCGGGTCGCTCCACACAATCGCTGCACAATTGCACATGCGACGCTTCGCTGACTGGTACGATCGTAGGAAAATCTAAGGCCAGTTGAAGGCGGAAGAATAGTCAGAGAAGTCAATATAGGTAATAAGGAAATAAAATCAACTGAAACTTTATCCGTACGGCGTAAAACTAGGGAGCAGGAAGCACTTTTTTGCGCTTGGTGAGCAAACACTGGTCAGCAGCACGACAACGCATCTGGGAACGCTTTTCCGTCTAAGAAATGCAATTGCTAGACGTGAGATATTGTGGAACTTTGGGGGACACTTGCATAGTCACTTAAGCTTATTGAAAGGCTAAAACTATATAAAAGTGCAAACTGGTCATACATTATATACATTATATACCAACAGCGGCAGCGCTCGCCCGTGGCCGAGTGGTCTGGGGCACTAGGTACTTCATTTTGCAAGTCGCAAGTTCGAATCCCCGAGGGTCTTTTATTTCTAAGTGTATTTTTTCGGTTTCGGCCGATGTTTTCTATACTGAGTTCACCGTTTTTGGGCTGTAACGTGCACTGCTCCGCGAGCGAGTTCGCAGAACGCGCGCAGACTGACACTGACACGCTAGCGAGTTCTCGTTGGCGTGCTGTTGCCACAAGCACCAACTGCTTGCGGGCAGTGGGCACAGGCCATAATCAGCAGACCCTTGGCCAGGTGCGAACACGCTTCTTACGATACAGGCATGAGTGAGGCAAGCTCGAAATATAGGGGAAAAGCGCATGGAATTGGAGCGTCTGCGGTGACGCGGAGGGCCTTTATCCACTGCGTAGGCCTCGGCTAGTAATCGCTACGATTCCAAGCCGTCATGGGAGGCTTATCTTAGGCATTTTACAGCCGACAACAAGGCAGAAGCGCGGTATGGCGGTTATTGAGATATTGAGAATGCCCATCGAACGGTAACGTCGGATATCAAGCACGCTGCTTTAGAGAACCGAAACAGAAACTTGTTTGAATGCTAATCTTGGACATCGTCCAATCACGGTGCACCTCCTCCCGACGTCGCAGCCTTTAGTTGGTGCGGCCGCCGTAGACCGCGCATGGTAGCTTTTCTTATTTCGGGCTTTATAAAATAATTACCAACTTATCAACCGTAGAAACGATGAAAAGTGTGTTAATTTGAGCCAGTCTATGCCGTGCAAGCAAAAACGCCGGCTTGACAAGTTCGCTTCAGTGTCCCTTTAAGGGGTGACTACATGCATCTACTGCGGCGAGCGACGCGGAAAACGAAACTCAATGGGTACAGCGAACAGGTATTGCGGGCGACTTAGACAAGCGAAATGATACTCATGCCGGAGGCGACGTGCGTCGCCATCGTGGGCTTTTAGGCGCGGGATGAGCAGCTCGGGCCGTTGGCGCCTCATGTCGCCGTCGTCGCTCGACGTCGTATTCTCATGTGGTCACAGAACTAAAATAGCGGGACACTCGTTTTGTAACGCCTAGCGCTAGAACGTTTAGTTTCCATGCGCTAAAACGCGTACTAAAAGAACACAGCGGGACACTCGTTTTTTAGTTCTCGTTTTCTTGCTTTCTCCTATTTCACTCCGCAATCACTTTAACTTTAAAATTTGCAGTTCTCCATTTTAAATTTCACTTCTCTTCCGTCTTCGTAATTGGGATGTCGTGTGTATCAGAGCGCGCCATGTGGCAAAAGTAAGACTAACAGTCTTTGAATCCACTTATACGCTGCATGGTTCTCCCCTCCCCATATTTCACGTTAGTGGAGATGGTACGGTTTTTTGCTGGCGAGAAGCAACCCACAAGCGAGCGGCAGTGACGAGCGACAATAGATGGCGTTGGCGGCAATTCATTAATTTATTTCGCTTTGTACACGACACCTTGTTTGCAAGTTCCAAACTGTGTGGCATGCCTCTTAGCGCAGCGGTTGCTATATTTCTCGCTGGTCATAGCAGGGCGCATCCGTGCTAGTTTGGCAGGGGCTGAAAGCACGACGTCAACGCCACACTTCCCAGCCACCTTTCTAAAGAGATGGGAGAAATTTTGAACGCAGGGGGCGACCACAGGGGACGACCACGCCTTTACCTACTGGCCGACGACACGCCATAGTTTGGGTGCACCGAAGACAAAAAATTATGGGTCTGTTTTCAGATTTGGGCGGTTCTCCACCGGGGTCTTGAGCCGTGGTGTGATACAGCTGCTGATTAGGTTAAGTAGGAACGGTGCTCTTGGATGATGAAAAAAACTTTATTATAGTCGTCTCTGTTAAGACGGAGTCACTGCTTCGGAGTGGCAGTGTCCTCGTCCCTTCAGACGGCGGTCAGGAACCCATGGGCCCTGGCGGCGTCTTCCGCCAGCTGGACGACTGCTGTTTGGACGTCGGGTTGGGAGCTAAGCAGCGCGGCCTCCCATTGCTCGTGCCTCGTAATGCGTACACCTGGTGTCTCCGGTTTACTGGGACACGCCCAAACCATGTGTTGGAGCGTGGCGGCTGCGGCACCGCACCACTTGCACTTATCTGTGTATATTTCTGGAAAGTTTCGGTGGCACAGGGCGGGGTGTGGGAAGGTGTTCGATTGTACCCTGCGCCATGCAACCGATTGCCTTCTGCTGAGTGTACGATGAGCGGCTGGAAGTGTACGTCGGCCTAATCTATAATGCTGGGTAATTTCTTGATATGTAGCCAGCCTGTCCCTCCCCCCCGTCGATGACGGCACGTTATCTTCGAAGTCGGCCTGGTAGCTGTATCCTCGGGCCGCTTCGTGTGCCATCTCGTTTCCCGGGAGAGACGAGTGTGCTGGTGTCCATATCAAACGGATATGTTGTGAGGGCAGGATTGGTTTGCTTTGAATTATCTTGGCTGCAGCTTTGGATATTCTCCCTCGTAAATAATTTCGCACTGCGGTCTTGGAGTCGGAGATAATGGTCGTGGCCGACGTGCCCGCAATGGCCAGAGCGATGGCTACTTCTTCCCCAATTTCGGGATTAGCCTCTGTGACGGAGCATGATGCGACTGTATTGCCCTGCTGGTTTACTACAACAGCCACTGCCGCTCTTCGTCTGGGGTAGTCCGCCGCGTCAACGTAGCAGACTTCTGAGTTGGAGTGGTACTGCTTGTGAAGTGCCGTGGCTCGGGCCAGCCGTCTCTCTTGATGATGCTCCGGATGCATATTTTTAGGTAAAGGGGCCACACTGAGGTGCGCGCGTAACTCGTCCCCAAGCAAAATTTTTGTTCCGTGTTGGTCTGCATAGGAGATGCGGAGAAGATCTAAGATGGCTCTTCCGGTGGCACTTGCAGCTAGTCTGTTGTACTGTGCTGTGCGCTGGGCTTCGACGAGTTCGTCTAGGGTGTTGTGTATGCCCATCTCCATCAGTCGTTCGTTAGAGGCTGAGAATGGGATGCCCACTGCAAAGTTGATGGCTTTGCGTATAATACGCTCAACTTTTTCTTTCTCTGTTCGAGTGAGCTTGAGGTACGGGGTGACGTAGGTAATTCTGCTTATAATGAAAGCATGCACGAGACGTAGGATGTTGCCCTCTTTGAGCCCATGGTGTCTGTTGGCTATTCTTGCAATTAGCCTACTAATTTGAGTAGCCGTGTTTTGCAGGGCCCGTATTGTGACCGTATTGGTTCCCGTTTCCTGTATGCGGAGACCGAGAATACGCATACACTCTGTTCGAGGAATGCATCTTCCCTGTAACTGAACCTGTATATCCGGATCATTTCTCGGCCTTCGACCGGCTGCGGTGGGTCTGAAGAAGAGGCTCTCCGACTTCTGAGGCGAACACGCGAGTCCGCGTGAGGAGACGTAGTTTTCAACAATCGTGGCAGCCTCTTGTAGTCTTTCTTGAATGTCTCCGTCCCTGCCTCCTGCGGTCCAGATTGTTATATCATCAGCGTAGAGGCTGTGATGCACGTCAGGAATTCGCTGTAGTAGGGGAGGTAACTTAATCATGGCCACATTAAATAGAAATGGTGATAAGACCGACCCCTGTGGGGTGCCACGGCTACCCAGACTTATAAGGTCAGATTTGAGGTCCTGTACCGTTATTCGGGCGGTCCTTTGGGTCAGAAAGTCGCCTATGTAGTTGTACGCCTTGTTTCCCACGTTTAAGTCACTGAGATTATGAAGGATGGCACTGTGGGCCACACAGTCAAAGGCTTTAGTCAAGTCAAGCCCCATTATGACTCGAGAATCAAGTGGGGACACACCCGGGTTGTCAATTATTTGATGTTGAAGTTGTAACATCACGTCTTGGGTCGATAGGGAAGACCGGAAACCCACCATGGTGTGCGGGAAAAGGTGATGCGTGTCCATGTGGTGGTTGAGACGGGTCAAAACCACGTGCTCCATTAGCTTCCCGAGGCAAGAGGTCCGTGAAATAGGCCTCAAGTTCTCTAACATTAGAGCCTTTCCAGGTTTGGGAATGAGCTTAATCAGGGCGCTTTTCCACGTGGGTGGAAGGTTTCCCGTGTTCCACACCTTGTTCATGTAGGCGGTAAGAGCCTGTATGGACGAGTCATCAAGGTTGGTGATTACACGATTGGTAATACCATCAGGGCCTGGTGCAGATCGCGTGTTGAGATGAGAGATAGCCTCATACACTTCTGCTTTGGTGATAGGTCTGTCCAGCTCGAGGTTGGGTTTACCGGCATATGGCCTAGCTGGTTCTGAGGGGGCAGTCTGAATGTAGAGGTCCCGCAGCTTTTGCAGTAATGCGGTTTCATCTCCTTGATGCTCGTGTAGAATACTCAGTAAGTTGTTATGCTGAGTGACGCGTCTTCCCTCTGGGTTTAATAGGCAGCGGATGGTGTGCCATGTTTTGGGGGTATTCATCTGCACCTCCATCCGATCACACAAAGTGTTCCATTGTTGGTTGCTGAGGTACGCGGCGTGTTTTTCGATTTCCTTGTTTAGTCTAGCGAGCCTTCTGCGCAAGGAGCGGTTATGCCGCTGCGTGCGGAGCCTCTTCTGTATACTGTCTTTGGCCTCCCACATGTGCAGAAGTCGTGAGTCTATATTTTCAAGACTAGCCTCTTCCGGTACTACGTGTGTGGACAGGTCAACGTCATTTTGTAAACTTTGCACCCATGTGTCCAAGTCCTCGATGGTAGGGTCCTCTTCTGTGTCCGGCACCCGCCTTAGTTTACGGAACGAGTCCCAGTTTACTATCTTGTGCTTCCGGCCGGTGGGTTTAGACGGTCCTGCTGTAAGCGTAGTCTCCAAGATGAAGTGGTCACTACCCAAGTCTTTAAAGGTGTTTGTCCACGTAGCGCTTGGAGCATTATATACGAGTGTGAGATCAGGGGTGGTGTCTCGTTGGACACTGTTGCCTCGCCTCGTTGGGTGTGCCGAATCCGTCAGAAGTGTCAAATTGAGTTGTTGTATGGCTTCCCAGACTTTCTGCCCTTTTTTAGTTGGCCTTGTGTAGCCCCATGCGGGGTGTGGAGCATTGAAGTCGCCCAAAATAGCCAACGGGTGTCCACGGGACGTGTGGAGGGCTTGGTGTAGTAGCTGCGTGAGGTTGCGCGACTGTTTGGGTGCGCTGTACACATTTAAAATGTACAATCTCTGGACGTGCCGGGCAGACGTAGGAAGAATTTCTAAAAATACGTATTCAGGGCCAGGGCTGTTGACATACAGTTGTTTGGCGGGGATGTTTCTGTGCAGCAATGTTGTTACCCTCTGCTTCTGTGGGGCGTCTGTGTCAGCTGCGGTAGAGTGATATGCTTTATACTCTGAGAGTTTGGCCGGAACTTCTGTTTCTTGTAGGGCGATTACATCGGGCGTTGGCTGTGAATTATGATACAGGAAATTTAGGTACTGGTGCAATACTCCCCTTTTAGATCTGTACCCCCTACAGTTCCACTGCCATATGCGGTAGCTGTTATTACGTCTTGTCGTTATCATTGCGAGCTGTGTTTTGTTCAATCTCGTTGCTCAGAATCGTGGCGGCCTTCATTGCATGCATACGAGCGTAGGGAGGAGGCCGCGTGGGACCTGGGGAGCTGTGCGGAACACGCGTAATGCTATATTCCAGGGATGTCACCTTCCCGCCAATCGCCTCTTTGAACTTGGCGAGTGCTCCGGCCAGAGTGGTTACCATGTTGGCCAGCTTGTCAAATCGCTCATCGAATTTCTTTTCCAGCTTGCTTTCCAGTAATTGTAGGTCGTTGTGTACTATTGATTGTTGACGGGACGTGTTGTCCTCGGCTCGTCGTTTCGGTGGGGAAGGGGTCAGTTCTGAGGAATGTTTGACTTGAACTGCGGGCGTCATGGCCGGAGTGGATGTAGTGGTTGTGCTACGTTTCAGTTGTGCTATTTCTGCCTTGAGCTGTCTGTTTTCAGCCAAGACTTGATCAAGTGTAGTGCGTATGCTAGCTAATTCGGCGTGTGCGATACCGGTTGATGTTTGGGAGGGGTCTTGGTGAGTGTGTCCCTGCGAACTGCCCTTTAGGGAGGCCGTCGCTGCCCAGCTCACCTGTGACATTCCATCCGGTGTTCTGATGCTCTGTCGATCATGCTGTACAGTGGAGCTGTGCCTCGGACCACGCTTCTTCGATTTAGAGCGAGGTCGTCGCTGGGCTGGTACACTGTCGTCTCTTGCCGATGCTGTGCCTGCAGGAGGCCAGGCGTCGGGCAGCCTGGGGAAAGAAGCGGAGCGGTCCCGTCGGCGTCCTTGCGAAGACTGACGAGCGGCTTGTTCTTTCCGCCACTGACGCTGTTTGAGAATAAATGGAGTGCGGTAGCGCTGCGCGCACTGTTTGTCGCCCGTGGGATGGTCTTTGCCACAAAGGGCGCACTGGATGACACATTCATGTTCGTCCATAGGGCTAGCGAGTCCGCAGGCACTGCAGTAGGAACGGTCCGGATAAGGGCACACATCCATTCGGTGACCCAGCTTGCCGCAGGTTGAGCAAACCTCATGCTTCTTCTTGTGAATGTAGCACCTGTACTCGGCTCCCCTGTAGTAGACGAAGTACGGCACTCTATTGCCGGAAAAGGCGATAATCGCCGAATTTGTTCGGCCCATGCGTCTCGCATGCAATGCGGTGGGGTTCCTTGAGTAAACTATGCTGCGAGCTATATCCTCTGCTGAGTCGTATGCAGGGATATTGTGGATCACGCCTTTTACGGAGTCTTCTGGGGTCGTGACATACGCTTTGGCGGAGAACGAGGTTTCCCCTACTTTGAGCTCTTCGATGCGCGCATAACGTTCAGCTCGATCTAAGAGTGCAGTACTTACCACGAGGATGTTCTGCTCGTGGTTAACTCTGAGTAGGTCTTCGGGTGCTTCGGCCGGTTCCAGGCCGGCGGCTTGTAGTACGCTGTCCCTCAACGTCGCGTCACTTACACGAGCTACATTCATGCCTTCCCGCGGGCGGATGACGACCTTGATATCGTCTCTGGGTAGTCTGGGACGGGGGCGCTTACTTGTACGGAGGCCTGGACGTCGTTGTCCTTGGGGGGTCTTCCCATTGTTGAACGTCGCTGTGTCGTTGACGGTGGTGGAGAGGTGGTGTGGACTCGTTGCGTCACGCTGGAACTGCTGCAGGGCTTGGCCGAACTTTCGGCGATGGCATGGCAGCCATCCCACAGTGTCACCGTGCTCTTGAGCTGTTATCGGTTCCCCTTCAACAACGGTTACCATCCGCACCGCTGTTCCAATGACTTGCCGCGACGTGTTCGGAGTTTGAGCGACGACTGTGCACTCGGGCGATGCGTCGTTGCTCTGCGCCGCAGCTGCGCCTGCTGCTCCCCGTGGCTCCGCCATGCCGGGAACAGCGAACCCACCACCGCCTCGCTTGGGCTTAGCGAAGCGGCGGTTCGGGCTTGGCTTGAAGCGCCGATAGCGTGGTCGCGGGTGACTCTGGAAGCGTTAGGCGTACCTCCCCGGGTGCCGAAACACCCCAGGAAGGTCGTACACTTGTCAGGTAGGCGATAACTCGCGAGTATTCGGCGTTAGGTCATGGAAACCACGGAGCCGATGTGGAGATAGACTGTTCGCTTCTAGGCGCACGTGCACCCCTTGCACGTGCACGTGCACGTGCACGTCACGGTGCACGTCACGTGCACGTCACGTGACGTCACGTCACGTCACGTCACGTCACGTCACGTGCACGTCACGTGCACGGTGCACGTCACGGTGCACGTCACGTCACGTCACGTCACGTCACGTGCATGGTGCACGTGCACGGTGCACGTGCACGTGCACGTGACGTGACGTGCACGTCACGTCACGTCACGGTGCACGTCACGTGCACGTCACGGTGCACGGTGCACGTGCACGTCACGGTGCACAGGAATGCAATTGCCTGCCTCTGCTTACCGCCCCCCCCCCCCCGGTTTACCATACCGGCCTCTCACCCGGAGTGGTCTGCGTTAGCACATTGCTCTGCGTTAGTGTTTTAAACGGGATTGTATTTCATGGGCTGCCAAATCAAGAAAATTTTTCTGTGCTGTCTGTCTGTCTGTCTGTCTGTCTGTCTGCCTGTCTGTCTGTCTGTCTGTCTGTCTGTCTGTCTGTCCTTCAGCTCAGTCGCTAGGCCAAAGGTACAAGAATTCTTGAACAAGGCATTTATATAGGCAAAACATTTCCGGACTACTAAATCTGGTGGCATATTTCATGCTTGCCAACACTGCATGGCAAAAGGAAACATTTGTTTAATAAAATAAACATGGCCGCAATTTCTTGAGACAGAAAACACAAAAATGTGTTTCAACATTACAGATCCTAAATACAAAACCCGCCCGTGTTGAAGCCGAGAGGTCATTGATCGAGCGTCAAGAATAGATGGCGTGCCAGCAGTGACAACGCGCTGTTTCAACGACGGCAGAGGGAAAATTGAGTTCAATTGAACAACGTCTATGGCGTTTATCACGGGAGGACCGAGGCAGGAGGCGAACACCGTGAGAGGTTGGCGGGGAAGGAAGAGAGGCCGTTGCGTTGCAGGGGCTGTAAAAGACGCATTTCCAGTCTTGGCTACAACCATTGCCTTTTTTCATTCCCATGGTGTGGTACTTGGAGCGTTTGCTTTTTGTTGCACCCTGGGCACGCGTCCGCATATTGAGACGGGTAAATTTTTTTCGATATGTTACCTTTGGGATGGTGCTTGTCTGCAAATTCGTCTGGTGCATACTCTCCTGACGGGAGCAAGACACTATAAACATAAGAAACTGCTGCGATTGTAAATGCCGGATGGCTCCCAATCTGTGATGTGACTTGATTGCTTCCCTTCATCTTTTTGTGTCTTATTTCACGTTATATTGGCTAGCCCTACCGCTTGGTCATCTTTGGGTCGTCCCAACCCGACGTCCAAGCGGCAGTCGTTCAGCTGGCGGAAGACGCCGCCAGGGCCCATGGGTTTCTCACCACCTTCTTCTGAAAGGACGAGGACACTGCCACTCTCAAGCGGTGAGTCCGTCTGGAAGAAACGGCAATTAGGTTTTTCATCATCCTTTTCATCCGCAGCGTCTTTGCAGTCACGATCGGCCTACTTGTCATCGCCATAACGAAGGCTCCCGGAGTCTCGCGCGTTTGTATCAGTCGAAGAAGAAGAGAAATACGACGTTAGTGAACAAGATGGTCAGCAGCCGTTGCATCCAGGCCATCTGCGTCATCTGCGCAGTAAGCCGATTTGGTTTTTTTCTGCTCTTCAGGCTATTTAAGGGAACGGAGTTTGCGCACAATTAATCATTCGCTCCGTCAACACGCTGTTCAATGCAGTAACCATGTGGGACGCGGCATGTAGGGCTACCTCCGATATCAGTTCTCTTGCACGAGTATTGATTCTGAATAACTGTACATTGAGCAAGGCATTTGAGTAAAACGGCAATGTTCCTAGACACAAGTATCAAGCATCGCCATATAACAGCCCAGGGCCTTAATTGTCAGTATTTCTCTGTCAGTAATTTAAAACGAAATTTCGCTCCTCCTTCCATTACCCAAAGCTTCCAGATGGGTTATGAGCGTTATCTTTTTTCTTACCCACAGTTCGCGTGGTGCAGAAATTTAACATGATCGTGGTTGCACTGCTTCCATGGTTGTCGCGTGAGGTTCGAAAACTGGCTCTAATTCTATTGAGATGCAACGTCCTTTGAATGATTTGCCCCAGTTTTGCTCGTAAAGATGAAACGTGTGGCAGATATGATCATAGCGGAAGTCAAAGACAGCCTTAAGCTGTGTATGTGAAAGTCTCCTGCCGGGTGGCTACGCGTTTCCTAGATTTTTCAAGGGCACTGCACTTCTTATAGCTGATCACAATGCTAGTGCTCACCTGTGCCTACGCCGTAAGGAATTACGCCTTAGTGCTACAGATGCGAACCATGTGAAAGGACAGGAACGCAGCGCTTCTGTTTCGAAACATGCTTCGAAGTGTACCGCAGCCTGAGGAACAGATAGCAGGCGGCGCTGTGTTTACAGATAGCAGTAACGCAGTGCTCTTCACTCAGACGTGGGTGACCATTTAAAGAGCTAACGTGGCTTTCCGATATACCGTGCATTTTCTTCTTTGGGCGCTTATTCCAGTCATATCGCACCGGGAGTGAAAACGTGTGTTTCAGCTTGTGTGCCATGTTTTTAGAGCGAAAGCTCTACTACAGCGTGCTACGCAAGGTCATCCAATGCGTCGCAATGACCTTGAGACGCGGGAACCCAAGTGTGGCAGTGAAGACGCAACGCGACAGGCTTCGCAGCTCTGAGGCGTCGCAGCGGCGCTCGCTCAGTGCTTTGTCCCTGCGTTACCACGTGTATATACCCGCGTTTCGCGACTTCTTCGCCGGCGCTTGGTCTCTCAGTATAGTTAAGGGTGGCGCACCGACTTGGGCGTCTTTGCGTGCGCTTCGGCCCAAATGACGGGATGAATCAAATCATGAAGTCATAGTTCGGCAGGCTCACTCATGATTGCACTCACCCCCCCCCCCCCCCCCTCACCACTCACGAGTGAGTGGTGATTGAGCCTCGCCATCGTTTTGGACTGGTCAGTGTGAATGCGAGTAAGTGCGAGCCACTCGCAATCGCGAGGGGCATTCCGAGTGGCATTTGCGAGTGCGAATGCCACTCGTCGTGAGTACCGCTCACCACTCGCGAGTGCACTCGCGCTGCTCGCGCCATTTTCGGGGCTTACCGTGGTGAGCGCCACTACTGAGCTTGTACTCGCTGTTGGCTATTCGTCGCAGGAGCCGCTATAGCTGTGATGGTTGTTGATGGCGGGATTGCTTTTAGATTCGGAAATATGTCGTCACTGAGCTCCTGCTATGGGGAACCTTAGAATTAATTCTGTGGTGACGCGTGGATTTACAAATATGGTTTTAACCGCCTTCGGACGCCGTAATGTACTAATACTGTTCGGTTTAATGACTCACGGAAAGTCTGCTGCACACACTCGCGTGTGAAGGGGGACGACGAGTGGTGAGCGCGAGCGCGAGTGAGTGCGAGTGGGGACGGTGAATGGTGAGCGTGAGTGAGTGCGAGTGGCGATGGCGAGTGGTGAGCGCGAGCACGAGTGCGACTGGTGACGGTGAGCGGTGAGCGTGTGCGCAAGTGAGTCGATTGGCCACGGCGAGATAGTCAGCGTGAGCGCAAGAGGGGGCGAGTGTTGGAGGGCGCGTACTGACCATGAGTGTTAGTGAGTGCTACTGGTGAGGGCGACTGGTGAGCTTGAGTCCCGCTCTGAGTGAGTGCGTGAGGGAAAATATATTTTTCTGTGTGAGTGTGAGTGGGTGGCGCCCAGTTTTTCCGAGCTATGGATATAGCTGCACGGCAGTCTGCCAAAAAAGGGAATGTGTGCTGCTTTGGCACAATATTCAGTGTTTGGTGCAGCCAAACCTTGTCATTTTTTAGTCTTGCGAGTAAAATGTGTTTAGGAATCTGACAACCTAAAAATCCCTGTAGGGAGTATTTTTGTGTAATCGCTGGAGATGTAAGACAGAAATAAGCAAAAGCCAACTCAAAGGCCAGCTTTAGCCTATGGGCTTTTGACGGGTCACTCTGAGTTAGCACAACTCCCAGTCACTTCTATCTGGCATCTCCGGAGCTAAGTACACGGCTTCAGGTGCCGCTGCGTGTAATTTGGAGAGAGAACAATGATATATTTTGATTGAAACAAGATAATTATAGTCGCTATTTTCTTTTTCATGCTGCATTTTTATTGCCTTTACAAATACCTACTCCGTGGAGCATCCTGATACCGCGTCGTGTAAAATGTATCCTAATTTCGAACATTTGCCTCTGCTCCTTTACAGGCACTGAACGTCATATATATTTTGCAAGGAGGTCTTTTTCTTTTACTTTCGCCTTTTCGTAAGTATCGTATGGTGGCACCACAAATAAGCTAAAACAGTTGCAGCGCGGATTACGTTGAAGAGGTTTCATTTATACTTGATCACAATATTCCGCCTTGCATTTAGATTAAACAGCAAAGCGTTGACATCTAGCAGCAAAACTTCGACGTGGCCACTTGCAACTTGCAAGGTTATGCCGCCTTTATAATTCCGCGAAGCTGCTGTGGTGGCGCGTGAGAGCCCACCTTTCGCTTTCCTCTCGTAGCCACACGCCAAGTCATGAAGGGTGCTAGATCGCCGTTGACTGATTTTCTAGGGGTCGGCAGCCATAGAATAGGGGGAGATCGAATGGGTGTGGCCTGGCAGCGAGCGGGTTTGAGATCTCCGACAGCCATAAATCGGATACGCGGTGCTCACTACTAACCTGCAGACTCAGCACTAACGTTACTGGCTGTTCGAGTTGTTTATGGATATACCGTAGTTATCGCGATGACCTAGTCGTCAAGAAAACAAAATGACCACGTATCTGCTCCTTTCGTTGCAAATGTCGGCGAAAGACGATCGTCGACTGCCGCCACGGCCAAGTAAATGCCTCCCTCCTCTTTCCCGCTCACCTCTCATGCTGTTGCTCCCCCGTCTCGTTCCTCCGAAAATAACACGCCGAAGGTTTGCTCAAGTCAATTTATGTATACCGTGGTCCATTGCTCCACGCCAAATGCCTCGATGCCAGTGCTGCCGTAAGGCGGAGACGCGCGTGAATCGAGGCACCCTGCTACAGCGTTTATAGAACCACGTTGCCCAAGGGGAGCGTAGAACATATCTAGTGGAACCTTTCGTTGCATTTGCCATATGATTTCTCAAATGCCGCCAGGAGCTATAGTAATACAAGCGGCAGCAGGCGATGGGTTTCTGCAGTTGATGTAGTATTTAATTTGCTCTCGCAAATGCCAAACATTCATGAATTTTTAAATACATGAACACTCAAACATCATTTAAGTATTGATTTTCTGCCCTATATTTCCGTAATGTCTTGTTCTTGTTCAACAGTGTTGACAAGTATGAACATTGACAATGGACTTGGACTTTTAGACTTGGCTGTGGGTATATAAGACTATTCCGCATCTTCTGTTTCACTTTGGCCGAGTGGCTGAGTCGAGTCACAGACAGACAGACAGACAGACAGACAGACAGACAGACAGACAGACAGACAGACAGACAGACAGACAGACCAACATTTCTCCGTTTAAGTTAGCCAAGAAGGACTATTGTCTTCAAAAATGCACTGACGGTTACTACACTCCCTAATGCGAAATTTGGGCACAGCTCGAGCTGCAGACTTCTCGGTAACGTCGCATATGCTGTGTTTAAGTCAGTGATCACGGGATCAACGAACGCACGGTGGTGCGCACGAGCCTGTTGTTATCGCGCAGCGCAACGCCGCCGCCGGCAAGCGTGTTGTTGGAAATCATGTTTGAAACTGCCGCGTAAACGTCACGTGGTTCGGATTTGCCACGCACGGGGAAGCAGCGAGCATGTTGTTGCAAATTGTGTTTCAACGTCCCGCGGAAATGTGACGTGGTTTGGATTAGCGGCGAACGGAACAGCGTCTGAGGAGGGGAGGGCGCGAAGGACGCTCTTTGGCGGCGACCACGGAGCAAAACATGTACACCATTTGTCAAAATTTTGTGGGCAATCCTCAGCCTTCTTGACCACAAAGAATTTAAACAATCAGGTTTGCCTTTCAATGTGGAAAAAATATTTTAAGGCAGTAAGAAAGAAAGGTATTTTCTCTAGCTTTCCTGCATAAAAAGTTTAAGCCTCGCTTGGGATGTCAGCTTGTACATAGAATTTTTTGCCTCCTGCGCGTTTATGTCTTGGCCCACAAAATTTTCACAAAGACTGTACATCCTTACCCCCCCAGGGCCCCATGGCCTCTCGTCTAATAAAGTTTTTCACTCACTCACTGTACATTCTTGCTCCGTTGCGGTGACGCATGAAACAAGAGGGAGAGGGTGGCCCCGAGAAAAATGACGCCAAAGCCGCGCGTTCCGTCCTCCTCCTCACCCTTCGCCAGACGCTCCTCTCCATTTTCTTTCTGCCATCGCTGCTGCGTTCGGTCACTTGGTTACGCGGCCGCCTCCGCCGCGAAACCCAGGTAACGGCTGCCAGAGGGCTGCGTCCAAATGACAATGAAAATGCGCTCTCCGGCCTGCTCTACAAAACATGATCCATATTACTCGCTTGAAAGGCCCCAAGATTGCAAGCACTCAAATCAGGTTGAAGTAGACAAAGATAGTGTCAGGCGAACAGCGCCATCTCGTGGCGGAAGAGCGTACCATGTCTGTCTCTAGTGGGTAACCGGGAGAACTGCAAGGCATCATGATTCTTTTAAAGGATGCGCTGACACGTCATTCTGGTAAGCTGGGTTGCTTCATTATGGCAGAAAGGTCTAAAGTGTCAGAAACAGCGCACCGCCCGCATGTGGTGGCTCGAATCTTGCGGGGAATTTTTTCCTTGATTTTAATGCATAGCATTCTTTGCCGAGTACCCCACAGCCAGGACCGTGTAACGCCCTGCATTTCCACAAAAATGCAGATATCGCAGCAGTTCCATCTGTAATCGCTATAACGGTGCAAATGGAGATAAGTGGTCGCAGGAAATCTTTAAAAACTAAAATACAAGGAAAATATAAAATAAATATGTAAAATCACGGACCGTGAAAAGCCCTGCATTTCCACAACAATGCAGAATTCGCGGAAGTTACAAATTGAATCGTTGTAATAATGGAAATGAAGATAAATGGTCGAACGAAATTTAGAAAAACAAAAATATTAAAAAAGGTACGGAATATGGCAAAACGTATAAAGCATGACATTTCCACCATATTACAGATTTCGCGAAAGTTCAACCTGTAATGGTTATACTAGCGTAAATGGAGATAATTGGTCGAACTAAATTTTGAAAAACTACAAAAATATAACATAGTTTCGGAAAATGGCGAACCGTGCGACGCCCTGCATTTCCACAATAATGATAATTTACGAAATTTGTAAATGTACCGTAATTACCCGATTCTTACTCACACCTTTTTTCCGGAAAAATAGGCCGAAAAATCGCATGCGCGTTAGAATCGGATACGAAACCGAAACTGCCGAAACAGCGAAAATTTCGTCCCACCCATCGCCATCGCTATCTCAAGATGGCGCCAAAGCCTTTAGCAACATGGAGGAAGACTTCCTCCATGTCTAGCAACAATTTTTTGAACGCAGGAAGCATAAGCGCCTATGGTTTTCTATCGGCGTTCACACAAATCGTCAAATCGTTCCACTTGCGCACTTGATAACAGCAATGGCAGCAGCGGCTCTCACGCGTTCAAAACGAGCGGTCGGCTGAAGCGTACGGCTCTGGAGAAGCTCACGGGATGGGTGTGCGAGGCATGGGCCACTATCCCATCGACCGTGGTTGAACGTTCGTTCAGAAGTGTGGCATCGCGAACGCTCTTGGCGGCACCGAGGACGAGATGTTGTGGTCAGCGGAAAGCGACGAGGAGTGAGACGAGTGAGATTACTTCGGGAAATAAATAGCCCATTTCTCTCGCATTCGTTGGTCTGGGTTACAAAGTTCGTGCACGTTACAATCGGAGGTGCAAGTTTTTTTGTTTTTTTTTCCAGGAAAATCGGGTGCGCGTTAGAATCGGGGGCGCGTTAGAATCGGGTAAGTACGGTAGTTTTACGAACTAGAAAAAAAATACCGAATTCGCGTAAAAACATCATTTCCTCTAGCTCAGATAGCTACCGTCTGGTACTGACACTTGAAAATCCGCTGGGAAAAGGAACCAACGTCACGCTCTTGTTCAGACATTTTCCACATTGGAAACTAACGTCTTCAAGCATAGTTATTCCTTTTGTAGATGTAGGCTGTGCAATTCTCGTGGGAAATCAGCAACGCAGTCACTATGCCCTTCAACAACAGTGGCTATCCATTTGTACACCTGCCATATCGCGTCGCGCTGGTTCCACCTGAGGTCACCACACCGCAATGAAAAAGGCGGATATGAAGACAAACGGGCTGTCTCTGAGGTTCTACAGGAGACAGACGCCCGCACCTTGGACATCGACCCAGGTCTTTCTACCCCGACAAGCATCTTGCAGCGTCTTGAGCATCTTCCCAGCGTGTGTCTTGTCCTACTCTCTCCTGGTGTACTCGTTTTCAAGGCTGGGTTTCACCGTTCTTCAAAGTATATACCAACAGGGCCAACACCAAACTCTACTACTACATGCTCAAGGATCTGGCTGATACAGGTGCAAGCCCTTATATGCAGAACTTTGTTCAGGCGTTCTTACGACGTCGAAACTTTGAGTTTGCTGTCTCAACAAGAGGTATCATCTCACCCAAGGTATTCCATGCTGCCGGTGTGGAGTACCTTAGGGGGCCGTTATATCGCCTACCCTATTGGACACCGTGATGGCTAAGACCGCCCGGGTAACAAGCGAGACACCAGGCCTCACTCGACTCGACTGCCTACGCACATGACGTGACAATCCGAGCTATTCCACAGCAGTATACCACCACCGAAGCCACAGTTACTGCGCTTCAAGCGGGCCTCAACACGCTCTCAGAACACCTTAAATCAACGGGCATGCAAGTGTCTCCAATTAAGATGCAGTACCCGGACATTCGGGGCTCTGAAGCTGAGCGTGCCCAACGCCTTAATCTATATAAAAATGCCTTGCCGGTATCAACAGATGGCTGGACGCGAATACTGGACATTTCCTTGCGGGAGAATGGGAGCCCCAACGAATGTTTATCGTATGTCTGAAGGTTGTAAAAGTCGATACTGCACGTAGTACAGGAGATCGATAGCCGCTTCGGCGGTGCTTGCACCGAAATGCTGAGAACGCTTGTTATCACTGTCCTCACATCCAAGGCTTTCAACGGAGCCGTGGCCATTGACCTAACCAAGGCACCAATTCTGAAGTGCTGAAGCTAGAAGTTTTGCACCGATACTCCCTTTGGAGGTCACCGTTCAGCCATGTCACCCAAAAGATAAGGACTTACTTAGGTGCACTCCACTGCCATCATTGAAGGCCACGCTCACTGTCAAAAAAGACAGCAACGCATCGAGGCCAACTATAACGAACGCTGGCAGGCGCATCGTACGCCTTAATGATGAATGGGTCAGTCCTGAGTTACCCCTCTAACGCTTGACCCCACCGTAGGAGGACACGCTCGTTACTCGACGTAAACCACTACCACGGAGACGAAACAAGGAGCGTCCTACGAAGGAACAGAAGGCTGGTGCACGAAGCAGCAATGACCGAAAGCTTCAGACAACTTCTCTTTACTCAGACGCTGCTTGGAATTAAGAGGCTCGGGAGGTCACTCTTGCAGTAGTCCCACCATTTGGGTCGTACAGAAGGTCACAGGCCTGCAAATATCACGAGCCTAAATGCACATAACTAGAGTTCGATGTCTTGTGAATGGCGAAACTCGTATAACTCACCGAGGTGGCATGCTCACTTTGGACGACACGACAAAAAATCCCTGCAGAGCTCCCCCACAGCATCCATCAAACGCTCCAAAATACAAGCATCTGTGGTTCAGTGTTCCACTTCATTAAGAAGAGGTGCAGAACACCAGAAAACCAGCACAACGTCCAGGTATGGATCGACTGTTATGCCGGGATAAACGGATATCCTCGGATATGAGGTTGCTCACGCGGTGGCGGGCACGTAAAACTCCACTCGCTTCCCGACCACTCGGTGCCACCACTGCTTGACGTCGACCCGGCCACCCTTGTTGAACACGAGAACAACGAAAAAGGAAGAAGCTGCATGGCATGCATGACCCCCCAAAATCAACACCCTCTTCCAAAGGGCTTACCTGGCGGGGTTCAAGGTGTAACCTACAAAGCCCGGACACGGGGCACCCTCACCCGGGGATGTGGTGCGCAAGTGGCGCTCCTAGCTTAAAGTCAAAGCGCGTAGATACCCACAAAGGCACGGCGGCTCTGTCACTCTCATCGGTTCACCGTACCCCTGACCGGACTCAAGGACTCCACAGCAAAGCAGTGCATTGGATACCACCTCCTGTGGGAATGTGGAGACCTTCGAAAACTCCGAGCAAGACACGTCCACGAGGTGCCACCCTATGAAGAGTGGACGACGCCAACGAATCCCAGTTATGCCAAAGAAACATTACTCTCCCTGTGGGAATTCGCAAAAAGCAGCAAGTGAAGCCCGAAGAAGTAATTTAGGGCTTAGAGGAGCCCTCAAGATTAATACATACCACCGCATGACTCGTTCCATGAAACATAGGGATCTAAGGCTTGTGCGTTGAATAGTGCATCGTTTTATGTGCTGGGGCTAATTCTAATCTCCAACCTCAGAGGTGACGTCGTAAGAGGAGTGGTAGCAACTGGAACCAAAAAATGCGGACATACTATGGCGGGTTGGGACTCTAAATTAACGATCGGTGAAGTAATTACTGATCACGATTTGGCAATGCACAGAGACAGCGGTACTTACGCAACTCGTGAACTCTGTCGCCGAAGAACCACAGTGTGCTGTGAATGTGTGCCAAAATAAATAGTGGCTGCGCTCACTTGCCATTGCAGGAGAAGGCGCAAGAGCTGTGAAGCCATCCATTTTTATTCGACACCGGCTTTAACATGGCTTTTTCTTGTGGCTCATGATTGAAACTCTCCCTTTGCCGCCATTCTTCGGCGCGTGGGACTCAGTACCAGCGTACCCTTACCGTGTACAAGGAGCATATACTTGTTTGTTGGGCTGCTTTCTTCTGGCTCGTATTTAATCGTGAACACGAGCAGAGATGTTGAACAAAGGGAAAGGCGATGGCGGAAATCGTAGCGGCTCCAAGATCACGGCGTAAATGGTCGCTTACGTTGACAAGGCAAGGAGTCGGAGACCAGAAAAAGATACGACCAAAGCACTCCCGGGACATTATTAAGTGCAGAGCACTTTATGGGCTCGCCTTGTCGTCTTAGCTCGCTAACGGCCGTTGCGACTGCCGTAATCAGGCGGCGCAGCGAGATAACGGACCAAGGTAGAGCCTTCTATATCATAGAGTTTCATACTAATATATACTAGAGGGAAATCTGGCGCCACTGTCTAGGGGAGCCGCGCTTCGGCGAGCGTTCCGTCATGTACCAGGCAGGCACGTTCCACTTGTCCTTGACATGGCTCATGAACAGGCTGAAAAGTTGGTCTGGATGCAAAAAAGCAACAATATTACTGCATAACGTTCATCAAATTTGTTTTGTTATCATAAAAGGGAACCTATGAAAAGATTCATTTTTCGGTGATTATGTAGAAGCTTCAGGCACGACGAACAAGAAAAAAAATTCCCCTGCATTACCCCGAAGGGGAGTATGAGGAAGTGCGAAGCACGGGGTGATGCTATGAGCGGGAGTTTGTTGAAGTTTGGTGGCATTTTGCCCGTTAGTTACATTAACACCCCCTCGTGATCACGTTCGGCTTAACACGCCTCGTTTGTCCCTCTGCGGAAATCTTGGTGAATTAACGTGTATGTTCGAGAGGAGGAGCGCACCGCACCGCAGCGCACCGCAGCTGCGAAGCACCGACCGGAGTGAAGGGAGATGAGGCGCAGTCACGTGAGAGAATGCAGAACTAGCGGGTTTGTAATGAGGCGCAGTCACGTGAGAGAATGCAGAACTAGCGGGTTTGTAGTATCACGTGTACAGCACGCAGTTATCAAGCCGCTATAACGCCGCTGAGTCGCCAACGCACGCCGCTGACGACGTAGTTTGAATGCGTTAAAGATATAAGGCGCGTTACTAACAAGGATATCGACGCCGTGCCCGTGGCTTAGTCGGTAGAGCGTCGCGCTGCGGCCGCAAAGTCCGCAGATCGAAACCTGGCGCCGGATGCTGTTTCTTTTTTTATATAGTGTAGTGGCCTGGCTGGCGCGCCGAGAGAGGGTGTTGCGAGCTGGAGAGTAGTAAAGGGGCTTTAGGAGAGTAGGCGAGGGGGGAGAGGAAGCGCTATGCGAGCGCGGCGATTCAGGCTCGCTTAAGAAGTGCATTCGCACTTATTCCTGGCCAATCTCCCACGTGGGTATGTGCCATGTCAGCGGCCAGGCAGCGCGCGCCCATCTCGCCCCGTTGCTAAGGAAGACGAAAAGCGCGCGCACCCACAGCTGTTGCTATGCGGACGGCGGAAGGTTCGGGGTCGCTTATAAAGTGCATTCGCACTTAAAAAAAATGCTTCCCTTTTTGTTGACCTTGGCTTCGAGACAAAAAAGAAGACGTATGGGTAGCTAAGCTAAGTGGGCAAGGAACGTCGCTCGCGGCAATGGCGCCGCCCACGGCAGCATGCGACGGCAGCGACAGATTTCCTCTTGGTGTATATTAGTATGAAACTCTATGTTCTGTATCGGCGTCGGGGAGTCGCGTTAGGCTTCGAAAACCACGTGGTTTAAATAGACATAACCATTCAAACCTCGGGAACCGCTGGCGCTTGTCACACATCTCCCCGTTATTTAGCGCAAAGAAAACTGCAGGTTCATTTCAGGCAAAATCTGTGTATATAACCGGCAGCCCCTGCGTTTATTTAGTTTGGAACGCACGTTGGGTTGCGTTTTACGATAGTAAGCGAAAACAGCGGCCGTGCAAGAAAGAAATGGTGCGTTCGAAATGTCGCAGAAAGCCTCCAAACACGCAAGAAAAAAAAAATGGCGCGTTCGAACAAGGCTCCAGCCATGCAAGAAAAAAAAATGGCGCGTTCGAAATGGCGCAAAACCGCTCCAGCATACAAAATTCAAGCAAGCGCAAAAAGAAAGAACTCCTACCGGCGCAGCACGCAGGGTGCGCACGAGCACTCCGAAGGCGGGAAATTTGAAATGCATTGGGTGGCAGCAGTGAGCAGATAACGGCGCTTCGAGCGGATAACGGATAACGGCCGTAAACGGATAACAGCTTTCCCATTGAGTGGAACGGCTTTAATATATTCTTTGTTCGTGCTGCATGATGTCCGCGTGAGTCGTCAAGCTGAGAGAATTTTTATTTCAACGAGTCTTCATAGTTTACCTAGAATCAGCTCTCCTGCCCCTTTTTCTCGCAGCTTTCGAGGCCGCTATTTGCTGCTTGCCAAGCCAGAAAAACCTAAAATCAACTAATTGAATTTTTTTAAAGATTCACGTGAATGACACACCAGCGGCATATTCTGCGCAATCCAGGTTTTTCCCACCTTTTATTGGAAATGCATGTGCAGTGTAGTGTCAGAGTCCTTCAATGCTTCTGACTCTGGTAGTGTGAAACTGTGCTTCAATGCTTCTGACTCTGGTAGTGTGAAACTGTGCTGTACTTCGCCAAACAAAAGCTATAGTTTTTTAAAGCCATGCCTTCGAATTTTTGCCGTGGCTTCTTTGTCACCCTTTTCTTTGCTGCGGAATGTGCGAGATTTACTATTTTATGCACTACCGTCTTCTTCATATGTTTGCAGCGTATGCAGTAGTGTACAGCTTGGTGGACCTGGGGGCAACGGTGATGAGCTTAGGCGCCGACGTCCTACTGATACTAGCTGTCCTATCGGCGGTACGTTCTACTCCAAGTGAAAATATTTTTTCCACAGACTTTCTTTCCTGCCTAGCGAAGCAATTTTTTGATACAAGTAAATTCGTGCCACATATTATAAATAAAGTTCTATCGAATGGCCCTAATAGAGCATGTAGTTTGTAATTCTTAAGATTTTGTCTATTGCGCCATTGTGGGACACTATCTGTGTTGTATAATAATGGTCGTCTTAAAAAAAACCGGGAGTAGACAGTCAATTTTGTAATGCAACGAGGCACGTGTTGCTAGCAGTGCAAACACTGAATTGTGCCCAACACGCTCCGCGTGCGAGTAACAAGCCCACCTGCCCTAAATGGAGCACTTGTTGCTAATTATTTAAGCGCCTGCCCAAGATGGAAAAAACAGCACACAATATAATCAAGAGTTTGTACCTTTTATCCTAGTAAGCCTCAACTATACCGATTTTGTGTGCTACTAGAAAGATTTCAAGCAATTGTAACGGCGTTCTTTTGAAGCGTCCCAGTAATCATTGCAAGCCAGCTCATTCAGCCAACGCTGCCCAGAAATCACACGTTTACTTTACTCAATGTGTCTAAACATCCGCTTCCTTTCCCCCTTTTCACGCTTTTCACCTCTCACTAGCCTTTCCAGGTGATGTCCCCATGCAGCGACCCACAGTGTGGAAAGAAAATGTCCTTGTAGCCTTCGCCTTAAGTTGATGCAGATTCTAGAGGAAATTTATACAATTAGTTGTGGAGCAGTGATTGTAGAGTAGCAAAGATTACAGCTGCAAACAAAATAACAGTGAACTGTAGTGCCGAGAAAGGTTGGAAATGGCAAAGGGCTTGCACCCTGCGTGCGAGATTAGATGATGGGGCATATTCTTCTTGACTGCCCATCTCGCCTAACTATAGAGAAGGCAAATACGCCTCCTTACGTTTCAAATTTCCTAGGATATTTCTGTCCACGAAGACCGTAATCACTTCTCGCTTATCGCCACTAATGGCCTTTAACGCTCCAAACCCGCTCCTTCAGGAAGCGGAACGTTCCTTGCGATTATGCGGGATGGATGCTTTGGTATTCCCGCCCGACAGCTTTCAGGTTTTATGCTTGTGTGACACTTCATGCACGTTTCACTCCATTGAAAGTACTTGCTACTGGAGTTCCATGTTTTTAAGCTGCTACATCGAGTCTCAATATGTCATATTCTCGCCCTGTTGCTATATCGTCACTTCGTCTAATTGTAAATGTCTGCGCCATAATTCCTCGCATGCTAACTGTTGGCCTCCATCGACGTGCTTCTTCCCACAAGCTCTGCCGACCTAAGTTGGCACGGTTCTTTCAGTTCGTTTGAGACGGACCGTGATGGTTAATATGCGGATACAATTCGGTCCTTCGTAATCATCTTTATAACCATCTTTCTCCATTGAGTATTTATATTTTTAGTAGGAAGCCATCACTTAAGTACGCAACAAAGGGGGGAAGGACTGTAACTGGAGAGGGACCCCAGAGTATGACACTGAAAGGGACATACAAGAGCCACAAGATTTCTGGCTAAGCAAGCGTAGGTTATCTTGTGGTTTATCTAAGATAGACGAGGCCAGTGGCACCGCCACTCACCAACGGAGGACTACGACGGTCAGCAATTTTAGAATAGCCACGAAGAAAACGGGTAAAGGAAAGGGGTTTACGGAAGATGCTACTGCTTAACACGCCATGCCAACAAAAGCTTGCTCTTTTTATTTCAGCCGCAACGAGGACAAGGAGACCTGTGGAAAGTAAGCATAAACGGCCGTCACTTGGAAATGTAACGTGTGTTCACTATGAAGGCGTAAAACATAACGTCTAATAGATGTGTGATCATCGTAGGTTAAAGTTTCAATTACACGTATGAGCCTTACGGCTCTAACCGCTGGTGAACATCGCTTGTAAATGAACGCTTTTGTACCTATTGATATCATTTAAGGGTAGGAATACAAGTGGTTTAATGCGAAGAGTTGTTGTTACGGGCAAACGAGGCAATCGCACCGCATCTTACTCGGAATCTGAAACAGCCCCTTCCGGCCCTGTGGAGGGAGTAGGGTACGGCACAACACGGCGAGAGCAATGAAACTGCACAAAAATTTCCAGTATATGTATACTGACAGAACTTGTTCACAGTCCAATAGTCCCCAAATACTGTTCCTCGAAGGCTATTTCGCGAGATATTTTTTGAACAATCCCTGATGATATGAGATAATATAGCCTGAACGCCATACAAGCAACAGGTCGAAGTGAGACATAGCTTTAGGTGCATGTAGGTCAGGACGGCCGGATTTAGTGTTTGTCAGAATAGAACGCGCAGTTTGAGAATTATCGAAGTGTTTTTCGCAGTGTTTACTGTGCTGCGTTAGGACTTCCATGGGTGTATGCTCTCCTGCTCGTCTGCACTGTCATATCCTCCCAGTGTATGCCGCTGCTAACTTCAAGGATGTTCTGCAATGCCGCTGGGAATTCTTTGACCTATATGTTGAAGAAGACGGGCGATGCGCCTTTTGTTTCAGAGTACCTCTGAAGCCTAGGCATAGAAGTCAGCTCGAATTGGTGACGCTGTGAGCATTGATATTGTCACGAAGACAAGGACGATGCAGTTGTCTTGAATGAGAAACACGTTTATTGGAGCGAACTTGTACTCCCCTAACAACTCAGAAGAATACAGAGGCGGCGAAGCAGCGGTCAACAAAGTGACTTGCACAGGCGAGTGTCGTCGAATCGAATGCCCCGGCGTCCGCACTGCAGGCTTTTTATCTTTTGGCGCGCGTGGTTCTCGAAACGTCGATTCGCATCGAGAACATAGTAGATCCAAGAAGATTATTCTGGGCTGTTCATGTTAGATCGGAATGCTCTCCCTATCACAACAGATAACACATGCGGCACAGAAAGAAAGAATGGAACACGCGCTTCCCTTGGCGCAGAGATAACACAGACCGGCGCAGCCGGGCGGTAAAAGCAAAACACAAATAAACAAACCCAATGTATGGTTCGCGGCATTACCCCCCCTCTAAGAGGGCATCGACCCGATGCTAACATAAGCGACAGTCCGAACAAATGAAAATAAAAGTTCGTCATCGTCCATAGAAAGGTTTTAAGCGAACGACGTGGACGACTTCAGGCCGCGTGCGTTGTCGTACTGTGCCGGAGTCACCATCGGGGATCACTTCGTAGGTAAGTTGGCCAACACGTCGTAGAATCTGGTAGGGTCGGAAATACCGTCGCAGGAGCTTCTCACTGAGTCCGCGTCGTCGGATGGGAGTCCAAACCCACACACGATCCCCTGGTTGGTACTCGGCGTCTCGGCGTCGGAGGTTGTAGCGGCCCGCATCCAACAGCTGCTGGTCCGTTATACGAACTCGAGCGAGCTGGCGGGCCTCCTCCGCACGTTGAAGATATCCGTGGACGTCGGCGTTGAGGTCGTCGTCTTCTACGTGCGGAAGCATGGCGTCGAGCATCGTAGTCGGCCTTCTACCGTAGACAAGCTCGAACGGCGTCAGCTGTGTCGTCTCCTGGATAGCCGTGTTGTACGCAAACGTGACATACGGGAGCACTTCGTCCCAAGTCTTAAGTTCAACGTCAACGTACATTGACAGCATATCTGCGATTGTATTGTTCAGACGTTCTGTTAGTCCGTTCGTTTGGGGGTGGTACGCCGTCGTTCTTCGGTGATCCGTGTTGCTGTAGCGTAATACTCCTTGCATCAGCTCCGCAGTAAATGCCGTTCCGCGGTCTGTGATTAGGACTTCCGGGGCTCCATGTCGCAGCACAACTTGGCTTATAAAGAACTTCGCCACTTCTTGTGCAGTCCCCCTCGGAAGAGCGGCGGTCTCTGCGTAGCGCGTCATGTAGTCTGTCGCTACGACAATCCACTTGTTCTGTGATCGTGACGTAGGGAACGGGCCTAAAAGGTCCATTCCAATCTGTTGAAATGGTCTCGATGGGACGGCGATCGGTTGCAGAAGTCCGGCGGGTCTTGTCGGCGGCGTTTTTCGTCGCTGGCAGTCACGGCAGCTCCGGACGTAGTGGGTGACGTCAGAGGTAAGGCCGGGCCAGTAGTACCTCGCCTTGATTTTTCCAATAGTGCGGGCTGTGCCCAGATGTCCGGAAGACGGGTCGTCGTGGCACGCTTCCAAAATTTCGTCACGAAGGTCCGCGGGGATGACGAGAAGGTAATTCGCTCTTGTTCCGGGGCTAAAATTCTACTTCACAAGGACGGAGTTTCTCAGGCTGAATGCTGGTAAGCTGCGTTTGAAGGTCCTAGGAACGGCAACGTTGCATCCCTCGAGGTACTCGATTATGACGCGTAAGTCGGGGTCGGCACGCTGCTGGGCGGCTAGGTCGCTCTCCGTCACGATCCCGAAGAACGCGCTGTCTTCATCAGAGTCTTGTGGTGGTGGGTCGACGGGGGCGCGGGACAGGCAGTCGGCGTCGGAGTGTTTCCTGCCGGATTTATAAACGACTGTAACGTCGAACTCCTGCAGGCGCAAGCTCCACCGCCCAAGACGGCCAGAGGGGTCCTTCAAATTGGCGAGCCAACACAGCGCATGGTGGTCTGTTACAACCTTGAATGGCCTTCCATACACGTATGGGCGAAATTTTGAAATCGCCCATATAATAGCCAGGCACTCTTTCTCAGAGGCAGAATAGTTTTTCTCCTCTTTCGACAGACCACGGTTGGCATAGGCGATTACCCTTTCGCAGCCGCTTTGCTTTTGGACAAGGACGGCACCCAAGCCTATATCACTGGCGTCCGTGTGCATTTCCGTTTCGGCATTTTCGTCGAAATGAGCAAGCACGGGCGGGCTTTGCAGGCGTTTTTGCAGATCGCAGAATGCTTTTTCTTGGTCGTTTTCCCAGCTGAAAGGGATGCTATCTTTCGTCAAGCGCGTGAGTGGCTCTGCAATGCGTGCGAAGTTTGCGACGAAGCGCCGGTAGTATGCGCACAGCCCGAGAAATCTTCGCACGCCCTTCTTGTCTTTCGGTCTTGGGAAGTTCGCAATGGCTGAAGTTTTTGCAGGGTCAGGTAGGACTCCCGCGGCGTTGACGACGTGGCCCAAGAACTTGAGTTCCCCGTATGCGAAACGGCACTTTTCAGGCTTCAGCGTCAACCCCGACGTACGAATGGCCTCGAGTACAGACTCCAACCTTTCAAGGTGTTCGTCAAAAGTCCGGGCGAATACCACTACATCGTCGAGGTATACGAGGCAGGTGTGCCACTTAAGGCCAGCTAGCACAGTGTCCATGACTCTTTGAAACGTCGCTGGTGCTGTGCACAGCCCAAACGGCATCACCTTGAACTCGTATAGGCCGTCTGGGGTTATAAATGCAGTCTTCTCTCGGTCTCTCTCGTCCACTTCAATTTGCCAGTAGCCGGTCTTCAGGTCCATCGATGAGAAGTAATTCGCGTGGCAGAGGTGGTCGAGGGCGTCGTCGATTCGGGGGAGGGGGTACACGTCCTTTTTCGTGATTTTGTTCAGTCGCCGGTAGTCAACGCAAAACCTTAATGTGCCGTCTTTTTTTTTTTTTACGAGTACGACGGGCGCAGCCCAGGGGCTTTTCGATGGCTGTATAATGTCGTCGCTGAGCATGTCGTCGACTTGAGTGCGGATGGCTTCCCGTTCGTGTGAAGAGACGCGGTACGGTGACTGTCGGGTAGGTCGGGCTCCATCTTCGGTTATTATTCGGTGCTTCGCTAGAGGGGTCTGACGTAGTTTTGCGCTCGACGAAAAACATTCGCTATAGCGACGCAGCAAAGCAAATAATTTTTCCATTGTTCTTGCGGTAGCGCCGGATTCACGTCGAATGGCTGCGGGAGCTTGAAGGTTTCTACGGGTGTGCTTTCAAAGTCGGCGACCGCGATCACGTCACTTGCTTCTTGCGTTTCTTCGAAGAATGCAATTGCCGCGCCCTTGTTTAAATGCTGGTACTCCTCGGTGAAATTAGTAACCAAAATGTGGGATTGGTGTTCCTTGAAGCGCGCAATGCCTCTTGCGACAGACACACCACGGTCGAGAAGCACCCTTCGATCAGTGTCTACGATAGCGTCGACGTCAGGAGCACCATCTTCACAGTAGACTGCGACCATCAAGCTTGCGCGGGGTGGCAGGGTGACATGATCATCGGCAATCCTTACAGCAGCACGTCGTTCGGGGTTCGGTTCCGGCGTCATGGAGTGATGGGGGGAAAACGTTATTGACTTAGTCTGCAGATCGATTATTGCACCGTTGTCCATCAAAAAGTCCATCCCAAGAATTACGTCGCGGGAGCAGTTAGGGAGAACGACGAACGCCGCAGGGTACGTTGTGCCGTGTATGGTGACGCGCGATGTGCACGTTCCACTTGGCGTCACGAGGTGGCCTCCTGCTGTGCGTATGTGCGGACCGTCCCATCTGGTCATAACTTTCTTCAGTTTAGACGCAAATGGTCCGCTCATTACCGAATAGTCAGCTCCCGTGTCTACGAGGGCGACTACGTCAAAGCCGTCGACGGACACCTTGACGTCAGATGCAGTCTTCCTCGAGTTCCGGGTTCGTCGGGGCGTCGTATCTCGCTACGTGTTGATGGTCGGGCACTGTGCAACGTCGTTGTCGTCGTCTTCCCAACCGACGTCTCGGTCAGGTCGGGTACGCGTAGCGCCGTGTAGCTGTCATCGTGTTCGGGAGTCTCGTCACAGTTAGTTCGGGTCGTCGGGATGAGGGCATGTCGTGAATCACTGTCTTCAGCGCGTCCTTGCGTCGTTGGAGGGTTTCCAGTTTTTCTCCGTAGAGCAACTTCACCTCCAGAAGTTGCCGCCTTTAGTTTCCCCCGCGTGGGCTGGGAGACCTTCTACGTGCGAAGTCAGCACTGCTACGGCGGTCCGGCGACTGGTACGGGTAGGGCGACGGCGAACGGTTGAAACGGGCTGGTCCATGGCTGGTGTTCGACAGGTATTCTTCAATCTCGGATGGGTGCTGGCCGGGTCGGGGGCGTGGTGCGTCGACGGAGAAACCACGTAGTCCGAGTCTCTTGTATGGGCAGCGACGGTAGATGTGGTCGGCCTCTCCGCAGTGGTAGCACAGAGGACGATTATCCGGTGTTCGCCATACGTCAGTCTTCCTCGGCGTCTGGGTTTGTGCTACCGGGGGTCGGGCGGGCGACAGTGGGCGGCGGTAGGGCGGGACCTCTTGACGACGTGCCTCTTGACGACGTGTTGGAGCAGGGCGGGGTCGGTGAACAGCCGCGGAGTACGTCATAGCTTGGGGCTCGCAGTGTACTTCGGATGCCACAGAAGTTCCCAAAGCGTTTTGAACTTCTTCCCGGATCACGTCAGTTAGGCAAGCGACTTGGGGTTGCGGCGTCGTCGGGAAAAGTTTCCGCAGCTCCTCTCTCACTACTGCGCGGATGGTCTCGCGTAGGCTATCAGCCGGAATCCGCATGTTGTCGACGTACTTCGCACTGGCCGCGCCAACAAATTCCGGTCATACTGCTTAGCACGCATTTCGAGAGCCTTCTCAATCGTGCTGACTTCGGTCACGAATTCAGCGATGGTTTTGGGCGGGTTGCGGACAAGTCCAGCAAACAGCTCCTCCTTCACACCGCGCATCAAGAAGCGTAACTTCTTTTCTTCCGTCATTTCGGGATCCGCGCGGCGAAATAGTTGTTTCATCTCCTCAACGAAGATCACGACCCCTTCGTTGGGGTGTTGTGTCCGAGTTTCAAGCAAAAGCGCAGCTCGCTCTTTTCTCACAACGGTAGTGAATGTCTTAAGGAACTCCCTTTTGAAGTGAGTCCAGTCGGTCAAAGAACTCTCATGGTTCTCGAACCAAGTTCGAGCAGCATCTTCTAAGTAAAAGAAGACATGACGGAAAGTTTCTTCGTCGTCCCACCTGTTGAAGATGCGGACGCGCTCCAGCTTCTCCAACCATTCTTCGGGGTCTATAGCGGGGGCTCCCCGTAACGATGGCGGTTCCCGGGGCTGCTGCAGGACGATTGGCGACGTTGTTTCTTGAACCATGGTGTTGGTTGCAGCGTTCCTTTTCTTGGGCCCTTCTGGCATCAAACCGAACTCGGGTGGTAAATCTTGCAGGCGGAAGCTGGCTCTTGTTGGACTGGCTTGGCGGCTTCCCGAGGTTGTAGTGGGCATGAAGGGTGCGTACCCCGCACACCAGATGTCACGAAGACAAGGACGATGCAGTTGTCTTGGATGAGAAACACGTTTATTGGAGCGAACTTGTGCTCCCCTAACAACTCAAAAGAATACAGAGGCGGCTAAGCAGCGGTCAACAAAGTGACTTGCACAGGCGAGTGTCGTCGAATCGAATGCCCCGGCGTCCGCACTGCAGGCTTTTTATCTTTTGGCGCGCGTGGTTCTCGAAACGTCGATTCGCATCGAGAACATAGTAGATCCAAGAAGATTATTCTGGGCTGTTCACGTTAGATCGGAATGCTCTCCCTATCACAACAGATAACACATGCGGCACAGAAAGAAAGAATGGAACACGCGCTTCCCTTGGCGCAGAGATAACAGAGACCGGCGCAGCCGGGCGGTAAAAGCAAAACACAAATAAACAAACCCAATGTATGGTTCGCGGCAATATCATGACGAGAAGACGAAGATGTGAGTAGGACCCGCCCCTGTGAACGCAATCATCGACAACTAAGAAGGTGTGCGTCGCGCTGATTGCGCGGGCTTGGTCACGAACGTCATCTTGTAAATGGAGCGCTTCTTATCTACCATGAATCGTTTCATTTGTTCTCCCGCCTCGTAAAAGTATTGTTGGGAAACCTGGGGCTTTATTGTTGAACCTCAGTACGATATTTAGCGAAAAGTGAAGAGAGGAATATTTTAGAGTATTCACAGAGGGTGACACTCCGAGACAGGTGGCATCAGCATTGCTGACGCGGCACGCTGACCTAACAACTGTTTTCCGTATACTTTTCGACCAAGCAGACCCTAACAGCTTGCACCTAAAGCTGCAAGCTGTTTCAGTATAAAAAAAAGATAATTGGTGTGAGGGGATTCCCTTCAACATTGGCCCTTCGATAGTACTTTATTGAACGTAACCATGTTGACATTTTAAGTTGAATGCTAATTTTAACTGCATAACTGCATTTATCTAGTTTCCGTTAACGTCATCCTTGGTTTCAGGTTGCTTGGTATATTTGATTCTTCCTTCTAGTCCACAATATAAATAAATTCAGATGAAGGTTTCATACCGTGACAACAAAATTACATAGATTCTAACAGGACAACATGTTGCCAACGCCGATAGTTGTGTTAATCAGAATTACAACTTCACGAAGCCTTCAAAAATACCGGAAACAGGTTTCAAGGCGTAACAAGGCTTGCTTGGGTTAACCACCAGCACTCTTTCCCAAACAAAAGGGCTGGACACGGCCCTTCCCACGCCCGAAAAATAAACTGCCTGAACAAGTACACGTTTGCTGCTGGTGGCGGAAACACATGAGTGCACTGCTAGGTCCAGTGAACAAAATATAAATAAGCCATCAATAAAAAAGGCAGCTTCTCCACTCCGTGGATGATGGCGAGGATGCGGAGTACGGGGAATCGAAATGACGTTTAAGTTGCGCCCCGAGTGACATCCGATGTGCGCCCCGACCGTCATTCGATTTGAGCCGTGAGTTGCAACCTGATTACTCCCTAAATGAAACTGCAACTCACGGCTCAAATCGAATTTTGCTTGATTTTCGCTTGATTGTTGTGTGCGCATGGATGGACGCGGACGGACACTGGGAGGTCCTAAGGTACTCCGCGCCGTTACAGGCGAGGGGGTAAGCTGTTTGACTCTGGGGTACTAACTCACGGTCGTATCCCGATGGGTAAGACGACTGACACTAACTCTGTCTGGTCTACCAGACGCAGGCTCGAATCGTGCTGGTGCCTGTGTGATTTTTGCGATTGCAAATGCTATGCACGCGGACGCGGACGGACATTGTGCGGTCTTAAGGTACTCCGCACCTAAAACAGGAAACAGCGGCAATATAAACACACGTAATCTGCATCTGTGTGCATTTGCTTTCTGTTAACCTCTTTTTTATCGTATGCAAGTTCGAACCCAGCCTCGCTGATCCTGTTGTCTGCTGGCTGTGAAATAGAAAATGCTTATGTGTCGGCATGTTGGTTTTCCTTAAAGGGACACTGAAGTCAAAATACAAATTGCTAATAAATTAGCTCAGCGAGAACAATAATATACCCCTCTTCCGCGTAGCGTTTTTCAAAAAAGAGTAGACGGTAGTGAAAACGTGAAGACAGGTCCCGCCACTGTATATGGCGCGAAAATTGCACCGGAAGAGCCTCAATCGTCAGGCATGCGGAACGCCTGTCCCTGACTGCCGCTGAATGGCGCTACTCGTCCATACTTGGGCGGAGATACCATTTTTGACGAAGCGTCCGAGCTACGCACGAGCGGTTGGTCCGACGCGAACAATCATGCGACCTCAAAAGGATAATATATTTTAAAGCAAACCTTTACTACTTTCGTCCAGCGGTGTCGCCGCGGGTGCGCAAGAGCACCTTTTAACCGCAAACACACACCCTGCCACACACCACTTGAAGTGCATCGCGTGATTCCCCGCGCCCGCTGTCCGCGCTGCGCACAAGGCCCCGTTTTACGTAGTTCTGCTCAGCTAGCGGTGGCGGCCCACGCGCTTGCAGCCGCTCAGCTGATCGGCAGCTGACCAACACCGCCGCCTCCCACGCATTTGCCACTGGGTCGTCTCGGGCTGCGGTACTCGTCTCGCGCCCGGCGAAGAGGAACGCCGCGTTCGTCGGGAATGAAAGTGAGGCTGGCCTCCTTCTGTGAGCGTTGCAAGGGACCGAACTGCGTTGAGCCGTGGTCGGCAATATAGCTACATCAAAGTTTAACTAAACAAAACCAAGACTTAACCAGACGAAGCCAAGTTTTTGCTTTCCATATCCAAGGTTAGCTGAGCATTTTTCTTCAACACAGCGCCAATACCGATCACGGGCCCATGAATGAACATTTTTCTTAGTGTTCCGTAGCTGCAAGGTACGTGGCAGCTCGAAAAACACGATTGATTTGACAGAAAACAGACAAAACCACTCGGTACATGGTAGCGTTGTATTCGGTTGCTTAAATTCCGCTGTACATCACCGCTGCAAGCTTGCTTCCTGTTTTTCATTACGCAAGCAGCGGCTGCAGTCGCTGTTTGCATCACGTTTCATCATCCTTTGATTTGCAGTTTCCCAGCAATTCAGGCGTCTTTCGGCACCGAATCAACGTTAAAATGTCCATGGGAAGGCGATAAGTTTGTTTGAAACCGATGTTCTGGTTGCCCTCAGTGTCTCTTTAAAGGTCCCCAGGTACAATGAATTTTGTAGCGTAAGCTACACTGGCCGAGGTTCAGCAGTTTCGCGTGGACCTTGAAGGACCGTGCTGCGCAAGCGCGAGGAGCACTGGGTTGGATTTGGATTGGATTTGATTAAATTGGATTGTACTGGATTTGGATTGGATTAAAATAAATTAGATTGGATTGGAAACCCAATCCAATTGGAGTACGGGTGTGTAGAGAATTGGGTCTGCACATTCACCGGTCTGCGCATTCCAGACGAGTGATGTCATAGCCGTGGCAGGCGCACTGGCGCCGGCGCGTGCCCAGTGCCCAGCTGTGCGCCTCCGTTACGCAGTAGCCAAGTCTGACGCTTCGCCGGAGCCGCTTGATAGCCGTTTCGCGTGGCTCCTAGAGAGCCGTGCTGCGCATGCGCGAGGAGCAGTGACTGGACTGGACGGGACTGGACTGGACTGGACTGGATTGGATTGGACTGGACTGGACTTGATTAGATTGCATTGGATTGGAAATCGTTTTAGCAGCAGTAAGCATGATAATAAGCTAATCCTGGACAACCACGAAAACTAAGAATAACCAGCTGAACCTTAGGTCACGCTACGTACATCCTGGCATAGCCGAGCTAAGCCACTGCTAATTTTTTACTTAGCTCTGGGTTCATACACTTCAAAGTTATACTTACAGCAGATTAGTTACCGACTACACACCACTGTCTTCGCGCCAGCTTGATGCGATGATTTCCTATTGTTATTTCACAGCGAAGCTGTAGGTCGAGCCTTTTCGTCTTTCTGGCGTCGGTCGTTCGTCACACAGTGGTAGGTGCAGGTCCCCACACCCGCCGGTTGCCTGGGTCTGGGAACCGCCTGACCGGTGGTTCCTAGACCCACCGATAGAGGACGTAGTGGTCTCGAAGAGGCTGGTTCCCTTACCTCCCTTAGGGGAGGGACAGTGGAGTGAGCCTCGCGCAGCTGACGTTTATCTGCCGGTTTCTTTGCGCCAATCAACCGTAGAATTGGCGCTGCGACGACGCTACCATTTTCGGGCGAGCACCCGCTTACGTTCGAGCCGACGCAAGACAGCCAAAGCTCCCTGTTTCAGCAGATTCTACTCTGGGTGGAACTGGGTTGAGTTTTAACAGCAAAGCTGTTCTTGGTCGACATTTTCATGGGACGATGCGTAGTAACGCGGGCAGTGATTTGGAGAGAACATGCCCTGGCGAGCGGGAGAGCACGCGCCGAACACACGTGCAGCAAGTGTAAAAAACTCTTTTTTTTTTACTTTCTTTACAAGCATTTCTACACTACTAAACCTGGTGGAAATGTTTCTATTTGTCAACATTGTTGAGCGAAAAGTTATACACATTCTTGCTCCAAGGCCTCTATACAAAACTCATACTTGCATTGTTCGTTTAATTAAAAATTCATGGCTGCTTGATTTTTGTGATAGCCATGTGAAAAAATGCTTCTTTCAAAATGTCTAGAAAAAGCACTCACGGCGCCCCCTAATGGGAGCATTCCAAGTTCAAACGTAACAAAAAGGTTCTTGTAGATGGCGCGAGCACAGGAACACGGTGAAATTGAATTATGGCTAGCAGGAATTGATCTGCTGGCTTTGAGAAGTTCTATGAAGCTTAGACTTCAGTGTCAGTTTCAGTTTATTATTCGTTCAAAATAACAAAGTTCACAGTCAGTAGTATGCAGACGAGGATCCCAAAGTCGGGCGGCTGCAGCGGGTCCCTCTTGTTATAAGAAAACATGAGGTCAGTGAAGCTACGCTATTTTTTTTTTTCGTTTACCGCACGCTCTTCCCTTTCCGACCTTCAGCTGTACTACGCTTATGTTAAGATTGTCAAACGCCCGTGACTGCGATCATTCTTCATGAGGTACTCCCTCAGCCTCGGTTTTTTCCCATGCGTCAATCGGGCGGCCAATTACTGTGACTCCATGGTGTAGCCGACGTTGCAGACGTCAGTTTCCCTGAAGAAGAAGAAGAACAAGAAGTTTATTTGTCGTAAAACAAAAGTTACAGTTCATTACATATGGTACTATTTTAGTGTGGTACAAAGACATGGAGCTGTAGTTTTATATTACTAAAAGCCTGCATCCTCCAGGAGCGTTGAAACATGCAGCACTCAAGATTTACCGTTGTTTAGCATAGAAACTTCCAGGAGTTTTTTACAAACTCAAGTTGTGTTTACCTTTTTGGTTTAAATCAATGAATGTGATTACCTGAGAAATAGGAGGACAGTTCCCTTCACGGAGCCTAACTAAAGCCCGGAGGTAAGGCGCCAAGTCAATGTGGGCAATTTTACGTTATAGCTTTGGTGAGAGTGGACAATTTACAAGAATTTCGTTGAAGGTTTCTATCGCAACGCCACTATATTACCAAAGGAGGCCAAAAGCTTCGGCGAATGCATAACCTTTAACGTTTTAAGGGCTGTTCATTACTATCATGACATTTCACCTCGTGATAACAATTTTTTTTTCTGTCGGCATACGCGCGCTATTCCAGGATGCCCTGCAGAAAATGAAGTTGGCACTCTGGTTGAAACTGCTTGTCATAGTCATCCACTACTTCCCAAACCTCGGGTGGTGGTACCAGTTCTTCAATCACGTAAGTAAATTGAGCGAGTCCGGTTCTTTCGTGCTTAGCGGATATACGCAGAAGTTGCCCACGGTTCGCCTAATACGCTCGCACACATTTACACGCACATACACACGCACCCGCGCACGCACGCAAGCGCACATGCGCACACGCTCACGCGCACGCACACACGTACGCGCACACGCACGCGCACGCACGCACCCACACACACACACACACGCGCACGCACACGCACACGCACACGCACACGCACACGCACATGCACATGCACACGCACACGCACACGTACGCGCACACGCACACGCACACACGCACGCACGCACACGCACGGACGCACACGCGCACGCACACATGCACATGCACATGCACACGCACACACGCACGCGCACGCAAGCGCGCGCACACACACGCACGCACACACACACATGCACGCACGCACGCACGCACACACGCACGCACGCGCACACGCACACGCGCACGTACACACACGCACGCACACACACATGCACACGCACGCACACACACGCACACTCACACGCGCGCACACGCACATGCACGCGCACGCACGCACAAAAGAAATAAACGTACCTAAATATAAAGGCACGGGTGAAACCCTTCTCCTTTGCCTTCCTCGGCGTTCTTGACCGCTGGGCTTTCTTTCTGTACTTATAAATGAGGCGTTTGTTTCGAAATGAGCCAAATCCACAAACAGAAACTAAGTCACATAAAGCTGCAGTGACAAGAAAAACTGGGCAACTTTCCCCTCATAAAAAGGCGGCAAGAAAATAGGTACGATAGCGCCCTGCAAGCGTGTGCGCAGGTCGTATAGTTCGTATCAAAAATGAGCCAGATCCTGCTGTTTCCCGGAGCTAAATGAGCCAAATCAATTTGCCCAATAGTAGGTTGCTTCTCGCTTCTGTGCTCGGACTGTTTCGTAGGCGTTTTGAAAAGATCTTTTTTTTTTTTTTGCTTTTCGGAGCTGGATTATCATGAATTAATACGGAAATGAGGAGATCGGCGAAGAATCTGTCCCCAAGCGTCGACGACAAAGTGAACGGAAGAAGTGAACGAAATGAAACTGAGAGATGTGAAACAATCATTTCATCTCGTCTCCCCCGTCCCCACGGAGTAACTCCGGTAGTATATTTTTACACCCATATCTACCATTTTATTCCTAACTAAACAGGCACCATTTATAAGCCCTGGCAAATCTCGCATCCCCCCCCCCCCCCCCTGGAGGTACGGACCGCTTCATTAAGGTGAAGAAGGACTTATGAACAGCCTTCTTGTGAAGCGTTTTGAAAATTCGTGGTAAGGCAATGAAGAGCTTGCTTACTTAGTGAGTGTCTTCTGGCGTGACCAAGAAAATTATACTATGGAAGAATTGCAAAAGAGTTGCCCAATCCTGTTAAGAGGACTCACCTTCTTTTCATGTACAGTTCTACTGTTCTGAAGCCCAGTCGCGTATGCTTAATTTTTTTTTCCACCTAAACTCCATCGCACCATTCTTGAAAGTCAAGTTGAATAAAGTTTTCTTAAGAATTCCGCATTAACTTGAGTGTCTCAATCGAATACGAACCAAATCCAAGCTGAGCACGCCAATATTGCTCAAATTCACCGCAAAATCTTTACTTAAGTGGTGCCAAAAATGTCCCCTAGCTGACATGTAAAACATACCATATAATACCTTTGACAGCATTGCATTCAGATCCGGTAAACAACCTCTGCTTTTTTCTCAAATTCACTATAGGTGTATTTGGTTAATTTCGAAAAAAAAAACTGGGCCAATTACACTAACGCTAAACCTCGGGAGGGGCGAAGCGTGCAGTGTATAGGTGTATTCAAACATTGCAAGTGTCCCTCTTGCCATACGGCGCGCGCTGATATACGCGACATCCCAAATACGCAGTTGAAGGAAAACTTAAATTCGAAATAGAGAACTGGAAATTTTAAAGTTAAGGCGAGTACGAAGCGTAATAGCAGCAAGCAAGCAACCGCGAACGAAAAACGAGTGTCCCGGTGTGTGCGTTTAGAAAGCGTTAAAATCTAGCGCAAGGCGTTATAAAACGAGTTTCCCGGTGTTTTATTACCATGACTACATGAGAATACGACGACATGAGACGCCTACAGCGCGAACCTCTCATGTGCTTCACCCCTAAACTGCCTCATCTGTTGGTAATGGGCTCATATAGTGTCACTAGATAAGCTTATCTAGTGACACTAGGCTCATACATGTCTGGACAATGACCCAAGCATTACGACTCAAGATGACCACGACGGCGACGACGACGGCGACGACGAAGCGGCTGACCCCTGTACATATCGTCAATACATCGCTCATGTTTCTCAAGTATCATTCCTATCACTCCTTCCTGCCTCCACGTAATCTGTTTGATGGAGTGTGCGTGTTCTTCCTAATCCAGGCCCCGCATCGCATCGTCTCGGCCTGGACGAAATCGTCGTGGGAACGCGGGCCATGTAGGGTCACCACCTACAAGCACAGGAAGCAAGTATATCAACATAAATACCCGAGAAAGTGGAGGGGAGCACAGCCCCTCCGGCATCATAGGGGTCATCGCACCAGACGCGTATTCTGGAGGTCGTGGATTCGGATCCCACCCGGCGGGCATGTTTTTCTCCATTTTTTCTTTCTTTCAAAAAACTGTGCCTGTTTCAAGGATAATAAAATTACCTACCACACATTCCCGCTTTGATTTCCTTAGCTTTCTTGACTGCCTATCCTTATTTCTGTCTGAATAAAACGAGCCCCTCATTTCCCACTCTGATTCGCTAGATGCATAGCGAGGGCCTCTGTTCTGGCATTCTTGGTGCCATAGGTAGCTCAAGAGGGTTCAACGCTGGTCGACCGCTCTCGACATGTCGTAGACGCTCGAGTCACGAGCCCGTACGAGCCCGGGACTCCAAACGATCCGGCGAAACAGCTCACTTTTCCTCCTTTCATGCAGTACATGGCTCAGGTTGCAATTTGAATTGCCGTCCTATTGCTCCCCATTGCCTCATCACAAGGGAAGGCTATGGCAAATCAAGAACGTCGCTGATAGCGCACACAGCACACAACACAGCACACAATATTCACGGAAAGGCACAGTACCCGAGGCTTTGCTTACTCGGGTAAACACAATCATGCAACTTCGCCGAACACAAATTTTCCTCTTGTCGGGAAATGTGAACCTGCTTTTCATTTATGTAAAGAACTGCCGTGACAGAATCGTGGTGCTGTACCGACATACCGAATCTGTAGACATTTTATAGCATTTTATCCCTGCTGTAATGTATACCTGACGTCATTGGCGGTCCCAGGGGAGGGGGGGAGCGAAGGGGGCGATCGCCCCCCCCCCCCCTTCCCCCGCAAAGAGGCCTTAGCTTCCTTTTTTTTTTTTTTTTAAGCATCCCACATGTGCGAGGTCGCAAACGTGCTGCGACCGTCATAAATGCGGGCTCGAGCCAGCCGTTTCACCACCAAAAGGGAGCCAAAAACCACTGTGTCGCTAAGTGATTTGTGCGCAAGCGGGTTACACCGCATACGCGGACTCGCCGGCATGGTTCTCCGCAGAACTTGCGCAAGGAGGGGAGTGGTTCTTTATTGCCCCCCCCCCCCCCCCCCGCCTCTTGCCCCCCCTCCTAAAAAAAAGTTCGGCCTCCTGGACGTAGGAGGCTGACTACGTCCCTTTCCAGCCCCCTTGACTGCTCAATAAAAATGTTTTTTACCCCCCCCCCCCTCCTCAAACCAATCTCTGGGACCGCTACTGCCTGACGTAGTCACATGAACCCGAATGACTTCTTTTCGTTTCCGTCACGGAGCTAAACTCAGGCTATGCTTTTCTACACAAGTCATGACACGGGCTCAGATATTACTCTTCTTTCATGTTTCAGAAACCTGTAAGTAGCGTCTAATTTCTCTCCTTCGTTTCTAAGCAGAGCACTGCGAAATCCCGAGGTTTCGGGTATGCCCGAGCCAGGAAGCTAATACGACCGTGTTTTTTTATCATACCAAAACGCACAAATTTCGATCCGTCCATCCATACTTTCTTTCATTAGTCTGTCTGTCTGTCTGTCTGTCTGTCTGTCTGTCTGTCTGTCTGTCTGTCTGTCTGTCTGTCTGTCTGTCTGTCTGTCTGTCTGTCTGTCTGTCTGTCGGCCTGTCTGTCTGTCTGTCCGCCCGTGCGTCCGTCCGTTCACCCGTTTTATCAGCCGCTTGGTGGAGAAAAAAGAAGTCTTGAACAACTATACATAGGCGAAATCTTTCGAAACTGCAGTCCGGTATGATAGTTTATACTTGTGAACATTGTTCTGCAAAAAGAAACCGTGAGGCATATTTGATACACAATAATAATGCCAAACAGATACTAGAAGTGTTCTTCCAAATCAAAATACATTTGGGCTTGATGTCTCCGCTTTGCAAGTAAAAAAAAAATACTCGCTAGGAACTATTTTTGACAAGTGATACAAAACAAGATCACGCTGCAGCGTGAGGCAGTTTCCCAGGCCGAAGACAAGCAAAAGTGGCAACAAATGGCGCGCGAGTAGTGCGATTGCGGCTACAGTGAACTGAGTTGAGCACCCGACATGGCGTTTATCAACGGAGGAAAGGGCCTGGAGGAGAATAGCCTAGAGGGGGGAGAGGAGAGAGAGGAGAGGCACTTACGTGACAGGAGTGATAGAAGGCTATCGTCTTTCTACGACATTTTCAGCGAAGCGAGCAGACACAGAGCCAGTGCTTTTTTTTATGCTTTGTTTTTGGTAGGGAGGATTCTGACAGGCTCCTGAATCATCCTTTCGCCAATACGGACACCCTCCCACATAGGGAGATACTTCCAAACGTACGAAAAAGAACTGCGGTAGTTATAGCTAAGGAACGCCTTCAGAGAAGTTGCACACTGCTATAACAGCGGGTATAAATATTTTTCGCCGGTTTCTATACGCTGTTTTCATGCCCCCGGTTCGTGTGCTCTGAAGGTGGTTAGGAGGTGTCGTTGCGTTTCGTTACAAGTTAGAGTGAACTGGCCAGCATGTCAATGAACCTGAAAATCTCTAGCATAAAAAACTGCGCCCTTAACATTGTTCTTTGTTTTTATTTACAGCTTCTGAGAAGCTTCCTTGAATCGAAGTCATGGAAAGACGTAAGTGATTATCACGTCATGGAAAACTTCCTAACCATTTGCAGTGGCAGCCAGGAGCCCCTCTATAAGCTGTCAATTCCCTGTTTCCAAGGCAGGCAGTTTCCACGGCCACGTTAGTCTCAAAAAGCGGCAGGAATTTTTGGGTGCTGTTGGCCGGTACATCCTCCACCTGAACATGGGGTGTACTTTGAGAAAAGAAAAGATGTCATGCGTTTCAGAAAGCATTGCGTATTTGGCCGTAGACCAACACCGCTGATAAATTGTTTTGCCTTCTAATATGGGCCTTGCCACGTTGTTTCCTGTGTATTGATTAATCAAATCAAATCCAATCATTTTTATTTCGAGTATCGACGTGACACTGAAGGGAACGCAGACATAAGGCACTAAGGCTTCACATGGACTGCGCCCCTTTAACACTAACATATAATCGATATCTTCGGACATATGGCAGCATATGCTAAAAAATCGATGCTACACATTTTAACTATATTGAATGCGATGGCAATAATATAACATGTCAGTTTGGTATGCCGTGCGTGTATTATCTTTCTTCTTATAGTTTTGCAGCAGTGTAGCAGAGCAGTTTCTCTTTTACAGTCTTCCCGAAACCAGCTACCCCGCAAGCTGACTAACCTGGAATCACTAATGGTGAAACAGTGATAACTTGATTGCAGCAAACTAAGCTGCTGCTAAGCTTCACGCAAGACACCCAACAGGTGTGGAGCTGCCGGGAAGAAAACTCGTTTATCTAAATGTCATGAAAGGACTCCGATTCGACGAACAATCTTAGAAAACAGATTTACAAGCGTTGCACGCATTTTTAAAAGAAACTGGCACATGGTTGAACTCGAACCCATTAATATCCTGTGAAAGGAGGGCCCTGTAGTCCTTATATTCGATACCCTCCGGTATACGACAACAGCGCTCCTCTCGAATTTCAGGATTTCTGGCTTCAATATCCCGTTTCCGCTTCCCCCACTATTATAGTATTCTAGTTCACTGCAACCTCGCCAACGAGAACTCACCAGCATATCAGTTTCAATGTGCGTGTGGTCTGCCAGCTCGGTCGTGATAAATGAAAATGGGAGCACGAAATGGTTACTGTTGCATAGAAACCATTACATAAAATAACTGTAAATTAAAGCACGTCCAATCGGTGATTCGAACTTGCTCACTGTGACGCAATAAATACAGTGCTTCAGGCCACTCAACCATGCCACCAAGGTTCACTTGGAGGAAATATGAAGTCTATATCCTAAAAACTGTTTCTTTTTTTTTTTCATTTCAGCAATCCCAGTATCTTAAATGAGTATTTCTCGAACACCGCTTGTGCAGTAAGCTTCAACCGAATTCTCACGAATATCTAGTTATTGGTTAATGCGTTCATTAGGGTAAAAAGCGATCGCAAATGTGTCGTCGTAATGCTGACCGCTGTCCTAATTTATCCTGCGCGAAACCACGGTTCCCGCACCTTGTTTTTACACTTCACAAGAAAAGTTTTGTTTTATTTTAATTACTCATTACCAACATTAACCCGCTGCCTCTTCTCCCAGCCTTAACTGGTCTTACATTTCCAACGAACCTACCAATTGGACAGGCGTGTGTAGCTTGCAGTTCTAGTGAAGCGAGTCAGCGAAGTGCCGCAAGTGCGCTTGCGTGGAGCTACTTTTACAGTATCCACTTTACCAAGCGTGATGCAGTCAACCAAGGAACAGACTAAAACCACATTCTGCTTGATACAAATCTCGTTATGTCTTCGTTTTACTGGGACAGGGAATTGCGACGACCTGCCTGCGGCCGGCCGACTTATTCCGTTTGAGGCACGGTGAGCCGCAAAGTAGTTGCAGTCAAGCCAAGCCTAAAGGAGTGAGCGCAGGGCCGTAGTCAGAAATTTTTTTCGGAGGGGGTTATGGGATTTGGGAAGGGGATAGTCTTGCCAAAAGCAACAGTAAGTATTGCTAACGCGCTGCCTGGAAAAGATTTCGGGAGGGGTTCGAACCCCCAAACCCCCCCTCTGGCTACGGCCCTGAGTGAGCGGCAAAAGAAACCATGAAAGTTCGCCAAACGCGGTATGCAGATAAGGACAGCACTTTAGAATAAATTAAGTGGCGTAAACGCACTGGAAGTTGTCGAAACATGACTCGTGAACTCGAGACTTCGATTTGCGCAAATAATAGCAGGGTGTTTAAAAATAACCTTAGTGCCCATTTAAAGGGGCTGCGAAGACAAAATACAAGCTTGGTTCATTTGAAATACTGCTTTGTCCCGCTAACAATAATAGCAATTTTCTCGAAGACATCGAAAAAATAGTAGAGATATTAAAGAAAACATGCAAAGCAGTGGTGACCCCCTAGCCACAGTGTGGCAACTTTTCTATGACGTCACACAATCTTGTTTGTGCGGTTGACGGCAGCCGAACTAGCCCATCGCTAAGACACATGATTACAGGATTGTAGTGTGGCCGCTATCTCTGCTTGATTGCATCACTCGAATGCTAACGTGCCCTTAAAGGGGCCCTGCGACACTTTTGGTAAGCGCTTTCACTCTTTCTTTCGCGCCTGGAGCCACTGTGAGGGCTGTAGTTACCGCCGCATGGAGCGGCTTTGTGAGATTTGCTCGTCGCACCAGACACGCCTTCCATTGCTGCTTTTCTTTTGTGGGTTTTTTTAAATTGGCTATCGAAAAGCGTTCATTGTTACAACTGAAGGAAAACCGGCCAACAACCGCTACACGGCCTTAGTGACGTAATTCGAGCCGTTGAAGAACATCAAGACTTGTAAAGAGTGAAATTTTTTTTGGGTGAGTTTACAAATTATCTGGTGGGCATAGAGTAGTAATTTTTGGCTGAGGTACTTCGCTACACGGCCTTAGTGACGTAATTTGAGCCGTTGAAGAACATCAAGACTTGTAAAGAGTGAAAAATCTTTTGGGTTAGTTTGCAAGTTATCTGGTGGGCATAGAGTAGTAATTTTTGGCTGAGGTACTTCGCGACACCCTCAATCTAAGTACTGGGTGTGTTCAGGGGCTACATTCTGCAAGCATTTAAGGTTTCAAGAAAAGTTGAAACAAGTGTAGCAGGGTCCCTTTAACACACTGAAAATTGTTTGTAGTACTGCCCCATATGACGTCACTCCTCTCCATAGCACGTGACTGTATTGCGAAATTTTTGTTTTTCAATACTTCCTGCTTTTTAGGTTAAGAAAATCTTTCGTGGCTGGTACGGATCCGAGTGAGATACTGAAGCCTAGTTCTTTCGAATTAAGCAAAATTGTAGTTACTCTCCATGGCGCCATTAATAATCCAGAGGAACAAACCACCGGCAAACACCGGTGGCCCGTTATATCTTCACTGGCTAACCCTGTCTACGGAGTACACGGGCGCAATTTGTTATAATTACTTGACATTGAACTAGGCTTCGGGCCGTTCGCTTACTAATTGCTATCCACTGCGCTCCAAGAATGAGCAGTGCAGGTTCAGTGATCCGGTGTAGTTGATGCGTCTGTTTTTTATTTACTTTGTATTGCGCGTTTCTAAGACATGCTCAAACTTCTGATTTTCCTCCTTCGTTTATTTTTTTGCGTGGGGATATACTCAAGGTAACTATTTAACCCTCCTTTGTACATTTTAATTACCCGAAAGTAAGGTTCCCAGCGGATTGGCATGTTTTCTTTATAAAATTGTCCTTTGATATCCGTAGTTCCATTAGCAGGCAGGCAGAGTTAAGGATAGACGTTCGCCGTCCGTTGGTAGAGTGAAACCGGATATAGCCCTAAAGGGACGGTTAGGACGGACTAAAAAAATACCTTAGATGTAAAACTACCCGGTGGTAGTTTACTCTTGTTCATTGAGGCTCGCAATGTCTTTATTTTACCAAAAGAGAAACAAGGGATATCGAGAAACACTAAAATTTTGCACTACAAAACGTCGGAAGTCGCATATAGTATGGAAAACACGAAGCAGAGAATTAATTTGCTCTTTTAATGTTCTCCTTCACAGTGGTACGCAACTTCAGACAACGCTACTATCACTCACTAATGTTTGTTTGGGTGGAAATGGCCGGATACCTAAATTTGCACTCATAAGAAATCCAACTCGGGTCATAAGAACTAGGCAATAAGGTCGGTGCTGAGTCCCCGCATCTTCTTCTGTTTTTATTATTACCTGGAATGCCATCTTGAAGTGGGCGTTAGCAGTGACATCACTGTCATTGGGACAGAGTATACTTTTGAATCAATCAAACTTCTATTGTGCAATGATGTTTAAGGGGAAGTTTGGACTATAAACGGTAAGAGTGCCGACACTTTAAACCCCCCACCATTCTCATTCGTTTGTCAAGAAATGCAACACCCGCTGTAAAGGAAAACGATGTTCTTCGAGTCAACATTGCAGTTTAACAAAGAAAAGTGAAAGCGGGTCTACTGCATTTAATCAGAAGTTCGTAATTTCGAACGTTGTATTAAACAACGAAGCCCGTAGTGAGTCTCACCAAATGATGCGGAACGCCCTCACTGCACTCGGCGCAGATGTCACACGGGACACACTCTTGCTCTGAAGTGAGAATGTGCTGTTTATTTTCAGTCTGATCACCTGACTCCTATTTGTGTTAACCCCTTTCAGTACGCCAAACATGGGACAAGCTTGGACTTTGTTGCCGTCAGCGTAAGTGCACACCTGATCCTAACAGAAGAGAAGAGAATAAAACTTTCTTCCAGAGCGTAACCCGGAGGATGGAAGTGAGAGATGACATTAGGAAAGAGCAAGCGAGCTATTATAGATGAGATTACCGAGCATCTTGTTTTAGGGGAGTAGAAAAACGATTGAACGTGGAGCAAAGAGGCTAGAAAGCAATTACAATTGCAGGAAGTTAGGCGAACAAGTGTTCGAAAGCGCGTCTTCTTGGAATGAATGCAATGATCCAGGCAATAAGCAGACAGCCTTGAGCGCAGAGTCCCTATCATCTATGGGTACACCACAAGGCGTTTACTATCGCCACTGCTCTTTATTTTGGCTGTAATGAACGTACCTGAAAAACTCCAACAAATTCCCCAGCTACACTTCAGTATATATGCCGATGATATCACCCTCGGATGTCTACGAGATCACTCTTGCCGGGGCGAAAACAAAGTGTAGCAGGCATCAACCGCTCTGCCGCGCACAGCCTCATCACATCCAGGAGGCATCACCCATTCCTAAATCTAACTTCAATCAAAGAATAATTGCCGTTTGCTCACTAGGCCAGGGTGTTTTTTTTTTTTTATTGACACCGAACGATCCTCAAGTTCACCGAACAGTAGCCTGTATATAGAGTAGTGTGCTTTTAATGCGTAGAATTCCTTGCCGAGAACTCCCCCCCCCCCCCCCCAGCTTGAACCGTGTCGCTAACACCACCCCTCCCCCCCCTCCCCCGCCGTTCCACTAAAATGCGTAATTCGTAGAAGTACCACATTGAATCGGTGTAATATCGTAAATGAAGATACATTGCGAATTTCATTTTGAAATTAAAAAATAAAAGTAGGACAAAATTAACTTTACGACAATGCAGTTACGAAATAAAAAAATATGCATCCCATATATCTCCTACAACAAACGAAGATGAAACTGAAAGAGCCCTGAACAGAACGCTAGACATAAAAATAAAAACCGGTGAAAAATCGCAAGGCGAAGTCCAGTCTTGTCATAAAAATGAATAATTGGGTGGAACTAACACATGGTATTACAGCGTAAGTAGGGATAACTAGCCGGAACATATATTGAAAAACTAAGAAATACAAGAACAAAAGTAATAAGCGCTAACGAAAAATGAATATAATGAAATAAAATATACATTGTAAAAACGCCCGCTCCAAAAATGGCAATTGGCGAATGCGAAATACCAATAGAAATAGAAAAATTGACGGGCAAACCCTGCACTTCGTTTTGCATACTCAGAAAAATACACAATTTGTAAAGTAAAGGCCACTAATAGCCATGATTATGCAACGATATATCATTGGCCGGAAAACAAACACAAAAGGAGAAATGATAAAATAACTCAACGTATTTTCCTTCTCGGAGCCAAATCGCGCTGTAAAAAAACTAACACGTAAGACAAGCGTGGTAAGAACGCTCCGCATTAGTATACTCTGAATCCCTGCAGATTTTTCCTCGCTCGCAGGGGACATTTGAAGGCGCGTATTTACGTGAAATATCCGTTGTTTGAATAATAAGCTTTTGCAACGAGAGAGAGAAGGTTCGTAAAAAATGATACAGTCGACTCTGGTTAATTCTAAGTCACTTAAATTGAATTTTTCGTTATGCAAGTTCCGTCCTCTGCAATTTTGCATGCAATTAGGTGAAAAAATGCGCTGGATAATGGGAAGCAAAAACCTATTTATGGGTTGATTGCAAGTTATTTTGAATAAAAGGCCTGGAGCTGACCGCATTTATCGATGACATCGGAATCTGAAGCGTCAAAACACCACCGCGCACTGTGTTAGGTCGGCGCCAGCGCAACTGAGGTAGCGCATAGTCGTTAAAGCGGAAATTAATTTGAGTCTTGTGACAGTGTGCGGAGCCCTCTCTTTTCAGGCCCTCAACATCTTTTGTTGCGCGGAGCGCAGTGTGAGCAGTTTGTGTGGGGAACGCTTCAAGCTTTGAGTTTATCGAGAAGTCAACTATAATGACACTGACGCGTCGCACGCTCGACCTAGCGACGACAGTAGAGATTCTCAACCAAATCCACAATGGAAATGCGCTGCGGATTAATAATAATGCTTGTATGTTTGTTTAACTGGAAGTTAACTTTATTCGTGGTTCGTTGTGGTCCTCGTTGACTTTATATGAGCGGGAGTCGAATATATATACCTTCTGTCAGTCCACTCTCACGTAAGTTATGACGAATGTCAATAACTTATAGCAAGGCGTTTTTTGATTGCTATGGCGGACCGTCAAGAGCGCTTTACGAATCCCTGTTGCAAAGTTTTATACGGATCCAACAAAAGGTTTTATACCATCGATTCCATTCTCGCTGATAAACTCGTAAAAATGGATAGAATACATGACTCTTGCTTGATGCTAATTGATAGCCCCTACTCTAATCGCAGGCTTTTCGTGGACGTACCGGTAACTACGTCACCATCCCTTGCAGCTTGAAAAGCTTCATTTGCCCACTTTACTGACTCACATCCGAAGGACACTAGAACAGTAGGGACGTCTCTGTAACCGTTACGCAAAGCCAAGCAGTCGTGGTAAGCTTAACGCAGGCTCAAAAAAAATTATTTTAGCACTCTCTTCTCTGGACTTAAAGGGGCCATGAAGACAAAATACAAGTATGTTTTATTTGAAAGATTTCGTGCTTTATAATGCCCCGAACGCTTGTCTGGATGAAAACGATGTTTTATTCACTGAGAAATTAATCAGTTTAAGTTAAAATGTTGATTTTCCCACTAAATCTTGTGTTTTAGGGATTTGCAATGACATCACAGAAACCGACCACTCTGCAGCTGGTTGTGAAGCCTTGTTTACCGTTAGTGAACCTAGATGGCGCCACCATACCGCGGCAAGCCGTTATATCATTTGGTTTGTTTGTGACCTTATTTAAAACTGGCTTGTTTTTGTTAATGGAGAAAAGAATCGTTTCGTGAAACATAGTGCTCGCTCGACAAATATGGTCACGTAAGACAGCGGCGCTTGCGTCAATTGTCCAGTGTCGTCTGAGACAAACCCAAAGCCCCGCAGTCGTGAGCAGCTAAACCAAGCATAGTGCCCGCAGTACCAACAGCAGTACGCATCAGTACTGCTATGTTTACGTGTGCTTTCGTAACTATCACTGTTTGTCCCACCATTTTTACTGCTTTAAAAAAATGTGCCGCTAAATTTAAGCGCAAATAGCTCGTTAGGCAAGCTAACAAGCTGTGCCGATATGCGTTTTCTTTTGCCGGCCTCCGCCAATCACCGAGCTGGCTGGTATGACATCATAGGTTCTTTTGCGGGAAATTAGGTAGTTGGTCGCATGGCCATTCCCTTTTTGTCTAATTATATAGCTTACCTGAGCGAAGTGTTCGTTAAAAGTGGTGTCAGTATGATTCTAACGAGGCAATCTTTTGAATGAACCAAACCTGCATTTTTACTTCATGGCCCCTTTAAGGCTCTTTGCACAGAGCTCTGTACTTCGGCTTACCGAGCTCTTCCGGTAAACGACCTGCTGTAGCACCTCTACATAATCCAGCAACTATAACGACAGCGTATTGGCCCCAGTTATCTAGGCAACTATCAAGAAACCGAATCTTGCAACAGACTTGAATGGGCATTGACTCGGCTTATTTCGGCCACAGTTTGCACAAACAGCTGTCTGAAGGTATTTCCGAAAAACAAAAACGCCGCCCTCTTTCTGTGTCCAACACCGCCTGAATAGTATAGCGTGTCGCGTCCTTTTTTTCCAATGGGAGCAATAGGGATGCCTAGTTCGGGCGCTCAACCGTGTTGTGACGAGCGCAAGCGGGTGTCTCTACTTGGCAACTGCTCCAGCATGACACGCAGCTTCAAAGCCCGACGCTGACAAACATATCCTTCTAGCGCCACCTCGCAAACTGCAAGGAAACCCTCTAAATTGCATCTTATATATATTTTTCGCATAGCGGACCTTCTAAGCAGGACACTTCTTTAGACGGGAACACAAGTGAATGCTAGCACGCGGGAAAAAACAAAATCAGCAGGAAAGTGGCTGTTTGGTCATATTCGGCTGCCGCGACAGGCAACGTTATTCGGGTGGTGTTGCTTTATTGGACTAGGCGTATACATTTTGTCGCGCAGCAAATTCGCATCAGTCAGTTTCGTCGAAACTCTGTTCAAGAGTGAAAGTTACCAAAAATGAACACGCTATCATCCATCAACCATTGCAGGCAATATATCTGGCAGCAGCAACGTTACATTAGTCGACGGTAATGGCGCGATTAGATCATAGGCACTATAGACTTTTCGGTAAAGTATGAACTCGTTACTCAACAACTAATATAGCATTATTTGGAGTGTTTTCCACAAACAACTACAAACAACACGGTCACTTTGTGCCAAGTTGCAGCGGTAAATTCACAGCTTAAGCATTACTGTATACTGAAGAACGACGAAATGCGTGAGAATATTGTCTGCCTGCCTGAAATATCACTGAGCTCTATCACTACAGCTATCACTGACAGCGATCCCTGCGAACGCGTCTGCGCTTGAGAATCATCCAAGTTTCGTAAAAACATCGCGCGAACCCCGTCAGTAATGCCCAATCAAAATAATATATCTGCTCTTAGAAATAAAACAGACCATTCCTTGATTAAAGCTTTCTGCAGTGAAGAGCTTAAGCAGGCATGGTCAGCGGCTAATGATGGCGTTTTATAAGTGCATTTTATTTTAATCGAACCGAAGACACTGGTACACGACTGAAAGCGTTGCAAGACAGTTTCAATCCTTTCTCTCCTTTTTCCAGATTAGGCTGTTTATGCCAGCTTTATTCTTTTACACCGCTGCTGCCAGTATTAAAGTAAGTAGTGCAACTCACTAACTGTGAATTTTATGACATAAGTAGCATCTATTACTTGCAATCATTCCTCTTAGTTCTACAAAAGTAACCACTGTTAAACCCAGAGAAAACATGCTTTCGCCTATTCCTCCTATGCCGCTGCGCAGCTGCGTTATGCAGCGTTCTTCTTGTGCAGCTGACGATGTCATCTCGTGTTGATGATATCCGTGGCAAGTGCCTCATACCGTAAAGCGACGATCTGGGACTGTGAATGCCCGATAGCAAAGCCCAAACGTCAGCTTATGCAGATGTTTCTTACATGGCCGTCTCTCTGGATCCATTACGCACTTCCGACGGTGGAAGAGGTTCGCAATTGCGCCTGGGGCAGGAGTGTGAACCGCTAACCGAATGCGGGAGGTGGTTGTGACGTCACGCATCCGTGAGCACTCTCTCCTCAGGTGACGCCGAGCATTTATAACTTGTACACCAGGGGGCGTGAGCTTACGTTCTAGTTGGCGTGAGCTTAGTTGTAGGAGGAGTTAGCTTAGTCATTAAGAAAAAATTTCCACGCATTTCCCCGAGGGGAAGAATGTGAAAGTGCGAATGCACGAGTTGAATTTGCGCGGTTCGGTAATGTTCGCGAAAGAGAGATCACACACACACACACACACAACTACAAAGAAAGAAAGATGCATTTATTCACAGACACCTATTTGTGTTGTCGTTGTACTTGATTGCTAGAGCGGATCTCAGCTTTGAAATTTTGTGTCAGTACTCCTTTAAGCGGGTTCATTAGCCCTTCTCACGCCCGATTCCTGGCCAATCCCCCACGTGGGTATGTGCCATGCACAGACACCTATTTGTGTTGTCGTTGTACTTGATTGCTAGAGCGGATCTCAGCTTTGAAATTTCGTGTCAGTACTCCTTTAAGCGGGTGCATTAGCCCTTCTCACGCCCGATTCCTGGCCAATCACCCACGTGGGTATGTGGCATGTCAGCGGCCAGGCAGCGCGCGCCCATCTCCCCCCGTTGCCAAGGAAGACGAGTAGATTCCTGGCCAATCCCCAACGTGGGTATGTGCCATCTCCCCCCGTTGCCAAGGAAGACGAGGAGCGCGCGCACCCGCAGCTGTTGCTATGTGGACGGACGGCGGTCAACGGAATTCAGGGTCGCTTATAAAGGGCATTCGCACTTAAAAACTAGCCATGAAATTCAGAAAGAACAGTGGAGAATCACAGACACCCAAGGTATCTAAAAAAGAAGCCAGGCAGATACAAACCAATAAATGGAGAGAAAAAACGGAAGATAAAACGTCGTTAGAGATGTACAGGGCATAGAAATTGGACATCAGAAAGGAAAAATTCGACGATAATTCCAATGACAGTGTTTTGCTTTTTGAGGCTACAGCTGGTTGTTTGAGAACTAAGAGCTTTGTGGGGAAGTATACAGAAAATGATGGGGTACGCATGGTTTGCGGAAAAACGGAAACTACGCGGATCGTAGTGTCGGAATGCGAGTGTATCTATCCAAATCGTCAAGAGTGAGATATTCAGCTTCCAGGAGCCCTTGGATTAAAGGGTACAAGAGAGAGTGTTAAAGGGCAACTGCGCTCAAAATTTTCACCTCTAGAAAACACTAATTGCGTATAGTCTGCTGAAAAAGAAAGCAAGATGCAAAATACGACAGCTGAATAACGCGCGTGGACGCCGCAAGCGGTCAGCAAAAATTGGCGATTTTGAAACCGAAATCGAGAAGAGCGTGGCCATTGAAGTGACGGTGCAGCCGTCCAGCGACCGGCTGGGTGGTCAGCAGCTCGGGAGCAAGCCGGATCGCATGGGGCAGCAAATCGGTGAAGCGTTCGCAGCAGAGCTCAACCGGTCTTCCAGCTGCGTGGCTGGCCAGAAGGAGAAGCCCCAGTCGGTTGACGCATCACATGCGGGTCATGGCTGTTTACGCGATCTGCCGGAAGGTGCAGCGAGGTCTGCGGCGGAGCTTTTTTAACCTCTTCTGACTGATTAAAGAGGCGTTTCACGGGCCTACCACTCGTGTCCGATCTGATTTGGTGGTACTTACTACACATTAAAAATAAATTTGGTGGAGGTGAAATATGAGTGCAGTTGGCCTTTAAAGGGACACTGAAGTGAATTTGTCAAGCTCCCGTTTTTGCTTGCACTGCGTACACTGGGTCAAATTAGCACACTTTTCATCGTTTTTACGATTGACAAATCGGTAATTATTTTACAAAGCGCGAAAGAAGAAAAACTACCATGCGCGGTTTGCGGCGGCTGCACCAACTAAAGCTGTGACGTCAGGAGGAGCGGGCACCGTGATTGGACGATGCCCAAGGTGAGCAACCAAACAAGTTTCGGTTTCGGTTCTGTAAAACACAACCGTTGGCGTTGTTGGATGGACATTCTCAATAACTCAGTAATCATGGTACCGCGCTTCCGCCATGTTGTCAGCTGTAAAAATGCATAAAGATAAGCCTCCTAGGACGGCTTGGAATCGTAGCATTCACTAGCCGAAACCTACGCAGTGCATGAACGCCCTCCCCGTACCCGCAGACGCCCAAATGTCATGCGCTTTTCCCCCATATTTGGAGCTTGCCTCCCTCATGCCTGTATCGTAAAAAGCGCGTTCGCACCAGGCCAAGGGTCTGTTCATTCTGGCCTGTGCCCACTGCCTGCAAGCAGTCGGTGCTTATGGCAACAGCACGCCAACGAGAACTCGCTAGCGCGCCAGTGCCAGCCTGCGCGCGTTTTGTGAACTGTTCGTGGAGCCATGAACGTTGCGGCCCAAAAAAAGGTGAACTCAATATAGAAAACATCGGCGGAAAACGAAAAAGTTGACTTACAGAAAAAAAAAGCACGTACCCGCGGGGATTCGAAGTCCTGACTTGCAAAATACTTGCGTTGGCATATCTAGCGCCCCAAACAACTCGGCCACGGAGCTGGCTCCGCTGGTCATGGTAATATAAGGTATATATTGTACAACCACTTTACACTTTTATTTAGTTTTGGCATTTAAAGCAGCTTAGGTGACTATTTGTTGTATTGCGCTCGTGCAGTAAGCGTCGCCCGAGTTTCCACAATAGCTCACGTCTAGCGATTGCATTTCGTAGACGGAAAAGCGTTCGCAGATGCGTAGTCGTGCTGCTGACCGCTGTGCTTGTTCGCCCAGCACAAAAAAGTGCTTCCCGCACCCTAGTTTTACGCTGTACGGTAAAAATATCAGTTGATTTTATTTCCTTAGTACCTATATTGACTTCGCTGACTCTTCTCCCGCCTTCAAGAGGCCTTATATTTTCCTACTGGCGTACCAGTCAGCGAAGCGTCGCATGTGCGCTTGTGCAGCGCTTGTGTGAAGCGACCTTGACTTGGAGCTAGATACAGTGTACAAACTAACCAAGTAAAGAAAGGCAGATTCTACCACTCACAAACGTGTCCTGGCTTCGTTTCAACTGAGCGAACGAATTGCGACGACCAGTCGGCGGCCGGCGGACGAAACGCTGGGCCGACTGACTGTCTGAAGGCAGGGGAGCCGTGCAGTAGCGCAGCCAATTGCGAGCTCGGCTCCTCTCGACGTCACACGAAAACGCCGCAGAAAATGGGCGAGCGTAAAGAGAGGAGGACAGCATTTTCGAATTAATTTTTCTACTAAATAAAATCGCGTAAACGCGCCCAGAGTGGTCGAAACATGGCCTGGGGACTCCGGACTACAATTTGCGCTAGTAATCCCGCAATGTTTACATATCACTTCAGTGTCCCGTTAACTTCAAGGCTGTCGAGGCGCCAAAAAGAAGATTAGAATGCTGGTGGACGAGAAGAAGAGAGTGGTATAATGCTTATTACAACTACCACCTGCAACAAAAAAAAAAAAAGCATTTTGTCCCTGCCCTAAGAAAAGCACCTTTTCTTGGTAAGATGACACGTCATCACCCCGTTCCAAGGGGCATACCAATAGCGATCAATGAAAGAGGGAAGGGGTCGGCCTTGGAATACTCCTAAGCAAGCAGCGGTGTTTAATTTATTGCCCAATCATTTCCGTAGTTCCGGCGCCGTTTTAACCCGGAATCATTGTTGGCTGGGTAGCCCATAGCATAAAACGCAGGATGCCGGGAATATGCTAACAAATGCGTAATTGCGAAAGTTAGCACTTTTAAACGGTATAACAGAAAGGTGACAATATAGATAGAAAAAAAGTTTGAAAAAAAAATGGAAAAAAAATACCATAACAATCAAAATGAAAAAAAAAAAAATAAGAGCCCTTTCAGTCTCTCTCAATCTGAATGGCCAGCTTGTAGCTGTATAAAGTGCACATCCAACACGTGGTTATCGATTGTACAACTATTTATTTTTCTCAATAATCGGTATCGGTACGCATTGTGGCTTTGTGATTACTTCATGAAATTTGGAAGGACTTCCCTTTTATCCAAGCAGATAAACATGTGGCTGTCCCCACCCTTCCCGGAAATGCCATGTATTGGCTGCAGGCGGCTATTATGTAAGGTTAACAGCTTCACTGTGAGCTATTTATGACGGACAAATTAAAGACGGCGCAATCGTAATATGGCCAGCGGGAATTTGTTATGTAAATTTGTTGGGAAGCTCTTCATAAAAAACGTTCTAACCGTTTTGTGTAAACGTCCTCGCACCGCCCATGCGCGTGTAGTGACAGCAGACGGTAATTATGTAACGTGCCGAACTATACTGCGAACAGCGAAAAGTAAATGACGCGCACAATAATGATACCATCGTCTTAGCGGACACTCGTCGTATAATTTTCAGGAAAGTGTAGATTGAAAATTGAGGTAGGGTCATTTTCTTCTAGGCGTTCGCGATAACGTTGGCTGTCCTGCAAAGCCTTTCTGCTTAGGAAAAAAATTTGACGTGGGGAAAAAAATGCACACAAACCTGCCCCATACAGGACCTCACTTTAAAAACGTGTATTTTAGTACGTGGCATTCTTCGCGGAGTGCAAGCCCAGCCTCAACTGTGTCACACCGGAATTTGTACAAAAAGGCATAATTGGGCGCTTAAAGCAATTTTTCCGCTATATTTTATGTTTAAAATTGCTTGCCGATTAAAACCAAACCCAAGCCCCAACCGTTTAACACCCTGCATTTCAAACGCTAATTTCCTGAACCAACACTTTTAACCTTTCTGATAGCGTTAATTGAGATAACTACATGAACAAAATGTAAGATATCATAAATTACGAGAAGTAGAACAGGTTTAAATACAAATGATACTCACGATATCAAAAGCATGCTTCTTGTACATCCTACCCACCCAATGCGTAGGCAAAAATCACGAATGGATACAAAATTCATGAAAACAGACCAAGCGTGTTAATCCACATCTGCGTGAATGCAGGCGTTGAAACGGATGTTCCTCAAATTATTCAAGATTGCCGCATCCAGGATAAAAGCTGTGCCGTAGAAAGGTACGATCGGCACACAACAAATAAGGAGAGGAGGCATTCATGCGAAATTTCCCGAACCGAACGGTTGCGCTGACGAGGCCTACGCGAGCCTTATGGGAAGGAGACTCCGTAATAATAATGATATGGTTACTATATAACATTCACAATAGTATGTTTGTAGCACTGTTCCCATTCATAAAGGGAAGAGAAAGTTTATGGCATTTGTTAGTGGGCGAAAAAGGTAAGTCTATTCCTTTAGCAAGCCATAAGTAGCATTCCTAACAATGTTCTTCACAATGCTGTCAATTTCAGTTTGCGATAAATTGGAGCAGAAGTAAAGACCACAATATGCATGAATGAATGCAAACTAGGGAAGGGAGTAATCTTTTACGTTTTAGGGATAGGAGCACGGCATAGTCAGCGGCATGGCATAGAATGAATTTGAGAGCTTGCACGTGTAGTACCAGAAATGGGGTTTGCGTAATCGCACCTCTCATTACCGCTTCCACCCTGCTACTGGACAGGCAACGTTAGATTGTGAACATATACGAAGCTTGCTGCTTGCCGGGGCCAGTTGGTAATGAATTTTGTCGCATTTAGAACCAGGGGCCCCAAAACACCTTCGCTCTGTTGGCACCGCGTGCGCCGTGCGCAATACCGGTCTGGCGGATCTGGCCAGTCTGGCGAAGTACAAATCTCACTTTTTTGCTTGATTAAGCTATGACAGTGTACCAAACTAGAAATTAAACTACAGCAAACGTTACCAGTGTTGCCGAAAAGCAGAACTTTTTAATACTGTCTAACACTTGGTGCCCTTACACCGGTGCTCACAGATCGTGGTCCTCTTTGCCATCCACGACTTCTACGAGGGCGTGAAGCAACAGGGCAGGTTCTCGGTCAATGGCCTGCTCGACGTTTACGAGCCGGTGGAGACCGAAGAGCAGGGTGCCCCCCAGAGCTTCAACCCGGCAGGGACTGACTTGGCATTCCCGGGTGCCGTGGCAGCCGCGGGCCCATACGCCCCTGCTGGAACTTACGCCCCCGCTGGCCCTTTCCCCATGCCGTACCCGAACCAGCCTGCACAGGTAACTCGCAGTAAGCGGTTGAGCCACGGAGAGAGGGAGAAGCTCTTTATTGAAGAAAAAATTGCAGAGAGGATTGTCAACATGTGCACGTAGACATGCTACTCTGCAGGAAACGGAATGGGGAAACTTAGATTAGTAAAAGGAGGAGTTGTAGAGGAAAGGATAAAATAAAACACAATAGCGTCATACAGAATAGAATTCAATATATCGTGGTTTGCCCGCACGAAGGGGGATATAATGTCTCAGCGACACCAATATCTTCAAGGTAGCCAAACAATGCGCCCAGGGCTTTCCGTGAAGGAGAAGGGAGAATGGTCCGGGATGAAGATATTCCATCTTCTGTTGTAAACGGCTCCTTGCGTCGGTGTTGGCGGAGCACTGCAGGATGGTTTCGGGGATGAGCTTGTCGCAGTATGAGCTTGGACTCTGGCCTATGCGATGTAAGTAGGCATTAGTAAACGCCGCATCGAGTCGCAGTCCATGAAATAACGGCAGGCTGTATCTCATGTGTGGGTCCTGAGAGAAACGAAAATTGTGAGGATGCTCCTGAAGGGACCATAACCGGTTACTTTCTGCTAGAGGTAGTGCCTTGGTATTGTTGAGGTATCATTTTTTTTTAATCTTCATTTTTTCTTTTTTTTTCTAGGCCCCTGCGTGCACCCTCATCTGCTCCCTGATTTCCCAGTTCACCGCAGTGTAAAGGGAACCATTGAAGGGTTAGGCGATGGTCAGGAGCGTACGCGAGATTGTAAAGGTACTTTAATTCGCGCTGGATGTGGTCATGGCTGCTGAAGCAGCTAGCACATCGCAGGCTTTTTTGGGCAGATATCGAATCGGTTAAAATGGTCGAATGTGTCAGCAGCTGACAAAGGATGTACCGGATGACCTCTTTGGTTCCATAGAGCTCAGCTAGTGTGGGCGAAGTCGCTGCTTCAAGCCGGTATGACAGCTGGCGGAATAAAAACTCCTGAAGAACGGCGCTCAAACGTTGCCGATCCATCTGTGAAAATGTGGGTCGTCGCTGAGTAAACTCTGCGAATATGCGCGTGTAATCTGAAGTAAGGCATTTCGGGATATGCGTTTCGGGATATGCGATGGCGTAGAGATTCAGCGATGGCGTAGAGATGCAGCGATGGCGTAGAGGTAGAACACCCGCCTCGCGTGCAGAAGGACCGTGGTTCGAATCCCGGTGCCGGACAATTCCCACTGGATTAAAAAAAAATCCGCGTATTGATGGAATTGCACAAAGGGGCTTGGGGTGCGGCCTGACCCCGGCGACCATTGCCGGTAATGCACTCCCTCACCAGAGCAGGATTGGCCACCCTGGTGTAGTAACGGCCACAACCTCCCATGAATACACCAATTAACCCTCGGCCCTCAGTCCCCAGCGGCTGCGAAGCAACTGACCACGGCGGCGGTCAGACCTGTGACGCAGCAGAGGGTGCTAAGAATCCCTGGATCCGGACAGGCCGCCAATGGAATCTGAACCTGCAACGTTTAACGCGCGAACCCTATCTAGCCAAGCAAGTCTCGAGGTGTTGTTCGAGGAATTAGAGGGCATTAAATGGGATGTAATAGGGCTTAGCGAGGTTAGGAGGGCAGGCGAAGCCTTTACGGTGCTGAAAAATGGACACGTCCTATGTTACCATGGTCTAGAGGACAGAAGAGAACTGGGAGTGGGATTTCTAGTCAATAAAAGCATAGCTGGTAACATAGACGAATACTATAGCATTAACGAAAGGGCCGCAGGTCTTGTAATTAGGCTCAATAAGAGGTACAACAAGCTCAAGGTGGTGCAGGGCTACGCGCCCACATCCAGCCACGACGACCAAGTAGTGGAACGCCTCTATGAAGACGTGGAATCGGCAATGGCTAAAGTAAAAACACAGTATACCGTAGTTATGGGGGACTTCAATTCTAAAATAGGCAAGAATCAGGCTGGAGACGAGGCAGTTGGGAACTATGGTCTGAGCTGTAGAAATAGCAGGGGGGGACCTACTAGTTGAGTTTGCGGAACGAAATAACCTACGCATAATGAATACCTTCTTCTGTAAACGGGAGAGTAGGAAATGGACCTGGAGGAGCCCGAATGGGGAGCACAAAAATGAAATAGACTTCATATTGTGCGACAACCCTGGCGTCATGCAGGATGTGGAAGTGCTCGGAAGGGTAAGGTGTAGTGACCACCGTATGGTAAGATCTCGAATTAGGCTAGATCTGAGGAGGGACCGCAACAAGCTAGTACGAAAGAAGCCGATAAATGAGCTAACAGTAAGACGTAAAGTAGAAGAGTTCAGGATCGCGCTGCAGAACCGATATTCCGCCCTCAACGAGGAAACCGAGCTTACGACAGAGGAAGCCAGCGACAACCTTACACGCATTATCACGGAGTGTGCAGTAGAAGTCGGGGGCACTATGGCTGACAGGATACAGGTAAACTCTCAAAGGAGACGAAAGATCTAATCAGGAAACGGCAAACCATGAGAATCTCTACAGCAGCTGACAGAATAGAACTAGCGGAGCTTTCGAAGTTAATCAATAAGCGTAAGACAGCTGACATACGGAAGTATAATATGGAGAGGATCGAATACGCTGTACAGAATGGAGGTAGCCTGAAAGCAGTGAAGAGACGTCTTGGCGTGGGGAAAAATCAGATGTATGCACTTAAGGAAAAGCAAGGCAATGTCATCACAAATAGGGATAAAATAGTCACAGTGGCCGAGGAGTTCTATAGGGATCTGTACAGTAGCCGGGACATACAGGATAATGCCGAACGAGACAGTACTTCAGAGGAGATAGACATCCCACCAGTAACGACCGAAGAAGTAAGGAAGGCTTTGAAAGAAATGAAAGGGGGCAAAGCACCTGGTGAGGATCAGATAACAGCAGACCTCTTGAAGGATGGCGGCGAAATTCTACTTGAAAAACTGGCAAACCTGTATACGCAATGCCTAATGACCGCAATGGTACCGGAATCTTGGAAGAACGCGAACATCATCCTAATCCATAAGAAAGGCGACATGAAGGACTTGAAAAACTACAGGCCGATCAGCTTACTGTCAGTCGTCTACAAGGTATTTACCAAGGTAATCGCTAACCAAATCTCTGCAACCTTAGATTTCAGTCAACCTAAAGAACAAGCAGGGTTCCGTAAAGGTTATTCAACAATGGACCATATTCACACGATCAATCAGGTGAAAGAGAAGTGCGCTGAGTATACTGAACCCCTATATATAGCCTTCATAGATTATGAGAAAGCATTTGACTCAGTCGAAACCCTAGCAGTCATTCAGGCATTACGGAACCAGGGGGTAGATGAGCATTATGTAAGAATACTAGAGGAAATCTACAATGGGTCTACAGCTACCATCATCCTCCACAGGGAGATCAGTAAAATACCTATAAGGAAGGGTGTCAGACAAGGAGACACAATCTCTCCAATGTTATCCACAGCATGCTTACAAGAAGTATTCAGAACGTTGGATTGGGAACAGGTGGGAGTAAGGGTTAATGGAAAATACCTCAGTAACCTCAGATTTGCTGATGACGTTGCCTTGCTAAGTATCTCGGGGGACGAATTGCAAAGCATGCTTTCCGCACTGGGCCAACAGAGTAGAACCGTGGGCCTGAAAATTAATATGCAGAAAACTAAAGTAATGATCAATAACCTCGGGACAGCACAGCAGTTTGAGATAGGTGGCGAGGCAGTGAAAGTGGTAAGCGAATATGTCTACTTAGGCCAAGTTGTGACCCCAGATCCCAACCATGAGGCAGAGATAATTAGAAGGATAAGAATGGGGTGGGGTGCATATGGCAGGCATTCTCAGATAATGAATAGCAGCCTACCATTGTCCCTGAAGAAGAAAGTGTATGACAGCTGCATCTTACCGGTACTCACCTACGGGGCAGAAACTTGGAGGCTCACTAAGAGGGTTCAACTTAAATTGAGAACGACTCAGCGGGCAATGGAGCGGAAAATGATAGGTGTAACATTAAGGGACAAGAAGAGAGCGGAGTGGGTCAGGGAGCAAACTGGTGTTAAAGACATATTAGTAGAAATTAAGAAGAAGAAATGGACGTGGGCAGGGCATGTAATGCGAAGGCAAGATAAGCGCTGGTCATTAAGGGTAACAGAGTGGATCCCCAGAGAGGGCAAGCGTTGCAGGGGGCGGCAGAAAGTTAGATGGGCAGATGAGATCAAGAAGTTTGCGGGGATAAATTGGTCACAGTTGGCACAGGACCGAGGTAATTGGAGAATAATGGGAGAGGCCTTTGCCCTGCAGTGGGCGTAGATAGGCTGGTGATGATGATGATGACGTATGAAATATTTTATGGGAACAGAGCAACATCCATTGATTACACGGAGAATACCTCAGAAGGAGCAGGGTGCGGAAGCCCCTGTGTGTAGAACTCTTAAGGATGAATGGCTGCAAGGTTATTTTGAGTAAACCTTCCTTTTGGGGAATGGGATGCCATCCAGTTTGCTACCGTTGTGCTATGCGTTTGCCTGCTTTATCATTGCAGCTAATTCGTTATCTCTGCGAATGTGCCTTCTGTTCTCCGACCTCAGCAGAGTCAATCCATTACGATTCGCGACACGTTCGGCAGTATGGAGAAGCAAGTGACGCTGTCTCAACGGCGGAAATACTCTAATACGCGCCTGGCTCAGTCCACCGGAAATATTAAACATTAAGTAACATTTTCCCCTCTACCAGATAGAGCGTCACATAAGGCATAAAGCCTCTATCGCTCTCGTCGGCCCAGGCAATGATATCAGTGAATTCCCAAACTGATTGGATGGGTACATACTTTTCTGACAAAATACAGCAGCTTCACAAATGAGAAAATGTCACAGTACGCAGAGTTCTGCGTTGTCGCTGCCTTCTGTTTTAACAGTAAAGCAGCTGTACGAGCCGTACGTTCGTCGCTGGATAAAAAAATACCAAGATTAAAATGCCGCCGCTCCTGAGCACGTGCCCCGCGGCGACCACCCAATCCCTGGCTGGCGCAGTGGCTATAGCAAAAAAAAAAAAAGAAGTAGAAAAAAAACTCCAGTGCTGTCCTCAAGCCATACCGCACATGTAACAGAAACTCCAGCGCAAATTCTGAAGCTGAAATGACACCCTGATTGGGAGAGGTCATCGCGGCCACCGCATTCTCTAGAAACCATTATGGACAATTGAAGGCATGGTCACGAGGGTGCCAATCCTTCCCGAGACCACTGGCAGACTCCGGAACCGCTGCCTCGCGTCGATGGCGAAGAGCTGGTGGAAGTCTACAATGCTGAGGATGACTTCGCATCCACCACTCGCCGCGAAGGAGACGACGACGTTTTCGGTGCATATGACAACGATTACTAGCACTGCAACTATGCGTATAAACAATGATACTGAAACTTAACTATGTGTCCGGCCATGCTCACCTACAACAGCTTCGTTCTGCAAGTCTTGCTCTTAAGTGCAAGCTTCCCTGAATTTTTTTTCTGCTGCTGGCACTAACCTATTGCTTATTTGTGCTTTGTTCGCTATACAATAGGCGGTATACGGTGTACACAGACTAGTTAAAGTTCCCAACGTAAAGATTGGCGCCAACGGTCCACGTAAAAAGACTACAGGCAAAGAAAGTGCGATAAGTGCGATAATGTCAGTTTTAATGCGGAGTCAATGGCAATAACGGCGCAAGAAAAAACCTTGACGGTGGAGAGAGCAAGAGAGAGAGATTTAACATTTAATTTAGGCAATCGCTTTAGAGAGCGGTGTCTTGGGCCAGGGTGTTCCTGGGTTTAATGACGGATGTTCTTTACAAATTACTGTTTGTTCACACGGCACTTTCGGGGGTGGACGAAACAGACCCTGATCTGCTCCCTCTATGCATGTGCACGTAAACAGTCTAAAATGAATATCGCTAACCCAGGATTTTCTACTGGGTCGAGAACATCATTTCCACGCTTTTCGTACGTCAGTGCCAATGCGCACTTGCCCTATTAATTTCCTGTTTTCGGTAAAATGCAAGGCGGTCTATAGGTAAACACTTGGCTCTACACTGCTCTGTCCTTCAAGTGCACCGCCAGTTCCACTCTCCTCCCCTTTTCCTAAGTGTTAACCTTCCAACGCGCCCTCTTTTTCTGCGTGCAGATACAGGGCCCGATGTTCCCGGGATTCTACGCCATGAACCGCCCAGGTGGCCATCAACAAGTGGCACCCCCGGCGGCCTTCCAGTACATGGCTCCTCCGGCTGGTTCCCAGCAAATGGCTCCTTCAGCACGCTTCCAGCAAGTTGCCCCTCCGGATGGTATTCGCCAGCGACAGCAATACAACGTGCCGAAACCTCCTCGCCGCTGATCCCCTGCCAATAGCTTGTGCTGCTCGAAAATAGATTTCAATACCTGAAGGCTTTCCTGCACTGATACCGACTTAGTGATCTTCAGCATCAACGGAAGGGCTGGGGTTAGCGAAGGAGCAATCATGAGAATTCATATTTGAGAGATTTTTGACATTCGTTGGGTTCTCGATTGCATTCCTATCAACGTGCGGACCAGCGCTGCCACGCAGCAGCACGATTGGTTGATTGCGGGAAGGGTGGAAACGAACCCTGAGAGCGACCAGTCCACGGTCGCTCTCAAGTCTCAACTGGTGAGGCTTCTGTGCGAAAGCGCATGTTCGACCACTTCAACGTGGAAAATTACTGAGATAGTTTTCGGAAAGTGTTCCTCCCTTTAACTATGTGCATCGTCACCCCATTGTCCAGAGTACCACATGTAGACCTTCGCGCGCTACGAAGATGGAGACGCCACGCAACCCAACACTGCAGTGGCTAAAGTACCAACCCCATCCTTCAGGTCTTAATCGAGCTAGGGCTGAATCGAGCCACACTGATGACGACCTATAGAAAACAAATGCGGTGCGATACAGCGACAATAGTGGCACTTCACCCCAACAAGGCAGCGGGCGTGAAGACAAAATCTTAATCCATCAGCTGGCAGTAATACGAATGCATCCTGTGGTGGAAAACCAGCCACGGAGGCGTCTTGTTGAGCGTAATTTAGGAGGGAAGATATTGTTACGAGAAGACGGAGAAGGCCGCAGTAGGGCTAGCGGCTGTGCGCCTGACGATCCACGACGACGAAGCTGTGTGGGAGGCGTGCAGACGGCGATAACGCTCTATAACAGCTGTTTTGTAAACAATGTAGATAGACCATCTCTTCCTCTAAATATATCTCTTTAACAACCATGATTCGCGGCGTCTGCTCCACCGCCACTAACATTTTGGTCGAGATTCCGGGCATCGATCCACATGGTTGCCCTAGACTCGCCAAGTCACGGCTTCTGAAGCCATCGCTACAAGCCTCTTGGATCACACCGCCCTCCCAAGCCCCCCTGAGCCACGAACACGGCCATCCCCAGCCCCGTTTCCCCAGGCAGTGAACCAGCCGCGATCCAACAAGACGACTATGCCGATCCCCTGCCCAGTTCTCCGACGTGACTCCAAGGGTTTTGGCCTCTGCTTCGTTGCATTGGCAGGTACCGCTGTTCTGCGGCCGCTGGTCACCGAACTCTCCATCATCATCAGTGGCGGTCAGAACTTTTCCATTCTTTTCTCCTCTCACTCCCAGCCTCACCGCACCCGAACATTTACAGTGACCTCGACTGGGACAATCAACTTCGACGCGGGGTTAAAGTGTTACGCCGCGGTAGAACAGATGACGCGAACCATGGCTGATGGTGAAGCGATATATTTACAGGAAGAGATGGTCTATTTACATTATTTACAAGACAGCCGTTACAGAGCGTTCGCCCAGGCTGCACGCCCCACATGCAGCTTCGTCGTCGTTGATGGTAAGGCGCACAGCCGCATGCCCTACCGCGGCCCTCTTCGTCTTCTTGCACACTATATATATATATATATATATATATATATATATATATATATATAGCAGAACAGAGAGATACGGGACGAGGGACTCGGTAAAGATACATATCAAGGTTGCAGTCGTCATTGCCAGTGCTATTCGGCTTTTTTCGAAATATTTAATAGGGCCGAATGACGTGTGCTTGTCACGTTTCTTTGATTCATTGATAAATAAGCGAAAATATAAGTCGAGAAAAAATCCGCCGTTTTTCCGGGAGCGGGACTCGAACCCACATCTCCGCATCTCCGAGTCCCGCATATATATATATATATATATATATATATATATATATATATATATATATATATATATATATATATATATATATATATATATATATATATATATATATATATATATATATATATATATATATATATATATATAGACAGCTGACGCGCCGGTAGCCGGTTGAGGCAGTTTATTCGCTTATTCGCAGGGCGAAGCCGATTGGAACACAGGCCCGAAAGTTGAGATCACCAAGCTCGTTTTCTGGCGCATGCACCTCTTGGGGTTCATCGCCGCCGCTGACCTCCTTGGCGCATATCCCCGTGTGTGGATTGGCCATCATCATTCATGGTCTATGCTGCTTGGGCGCATACCCCGATTGCTTGATCATCTGTCGCGTCTGTTCATTATATATATATATATATATATATATATATATATATATATATATATATATATATATATATATATATATATATATATATATATATATATATATATATATATTAAATTAGAGTCACCACGGAAAACATAACAATATTTAATACGACGTTTCGGCTGGGAACCACCTCAAGGCTGGTTCCCAGCCGAAACGTCGTATTAAATATTGTTATGTTTTTCGTGGTGACTCTAATTTAATATACTATTCAGCTGCCAAGCCCTGCACTGTTTTATATATATATATATATATATATATATATATATATATATATATATATAGGGTTTAGAAATGAGGGGCTCGTTAGGAAATACAGAAAGAAATGCCGGCAGTCTACAACGCCAAAGAAGGCATAGGGGAATGGTTGGACTATTTGTTACCATTAGTGACGTTACATTATTATTATTATTATTATTATTATTAATATTTTATTAATTACGTGATAAAGAAAGAAAGAAAAACACGCGCCCAGAGTGGGGACCGAACCCACGCCTTTCGATTAGATCTCGAATGCCTTACCAACTCGGCTATCTGGGCGACTGTGTTCTCCTTCGCTTTCTGGGTTATTTATATTTACTACAACTGTATCTGACGCTTGAGGGTGGTAGCCTCAAGCGTGTATCTGACGCTTGAGGGTGGTAGCCTCAAGCGTCAGATACAGTTGTAGTAAATATAAATAACCCAGAAAGCGAAGGAGAACACAGTCGCCCAGATAGCCGAGTTGGTAAGGCATTCGAGATCTAATCGAAAGGCGTGGGTTCGGTCCCCACTCTGGGCGCGTGTTTTTCTTTCTTTCTTTATCACGTAATTTTACTACAACTGTATCTGACGCTTGAGGCTACCACCCTCAAGCGTCAGATACAGTTGTAGTAAATATAAATAACCCAGAAAGCGAAGGAGAACACAGTCGCCCAGATAGCCGAGTTGGTAAGGCATTCGAGATCTAATCGAAAGGCGTGGGTTCGGTCCCCACTCTGGGCGCGTGTTTTTCTTTCTTTCTTTATCACGTAATTAATAAAATAATAATAATAATAATAATAATAATAATAATAATAATAATAATAATAATAATGTAACGTCACTAACGGTAACAAATAGTCCAACCATTCCCCTATGCCTTCTTTGGCGTTGTAGACTGCCGGCATTTCTTTCTGTATATATATATATATATGTATGTATTGTGTACGCTTATTGGTGCCTTGACTCATGAAGAAGACTCATGGCATGAATTAATTGCTATTCGCTAGTGTTCCAATCTCTCACCTGTACATACACATTATATTCAATATTTGTGGGTTATCGTCTTCGTCTGGGGTCGTTCTGCCGAGTCACCGACTTCCCTGCGAGCTGAGTAAAGAGACGTGCCTTGGAATTACCGTTCCCTTGTTCCAGTCTGCTTTCCTCTTACAAGTGGTGGAGGTTCCGTTCGACCGCCACCTCTACCTGAACTGGCCGCACCCCTGGAGCTTCGTTCAGGACGCCTTGTGCTACCCCCAACCCGCCAGATGGAGCGAGAAGAAGCGCAGAATGCCACCGCTTCTGCCCCGGCATGGATGGTGACCTGCCGCCCGCGCGAACCTCCTTTCTTCGCTGGCCTCCATAGTGACGACGTCGAGGAGTGGCTTGAGTAGTAGAACCGCGTCAGCCAATTTAATGGGTGGAACGACACTTTTAAGCTACGGACCGTCAGGTTCTACTTGAGTAAGGTTGCCGAGACGTGGTTCCAAAATAACCAACGTGGCTGACTGGGCCGACTTCACTGAGCGGCTGCGTCGGATTTTCGGCACGGCATCTGCTCGCTCCGATGGAGAAAAGCGTGCACTTGAAGCCCGCGGGCAGCGCTCTGGCGAGACGTACGTATCGTACATTGAGGACGTCCTTGCCCTTTGCCGTCGTGTCAGCCCAGACATGTCGGATGCTGACAAGGTTCGTCATAACATCAAGGGCATCACAGAGTCCGCATTCAGTGCACTTGCGCTGCAAAACCCATCCACCGTGAATGACATACGGACCACATGCCAGCGTCTTGATGAGCTTTAAGCAATGCGCCTCCAGCCAGCTGATGGACAAGCTCGTCTTTCTGCAGAACCAGACTTGCGTGTTTTAATACGCAGCATAATCCCTGAAGAACTCCAGCTAGAAGCTTCGCCCTGTACTCATGGAGACCGCTGCTCCCAGCCTGCGACTAACTTACGCGAGATTATCAAGGAGAAATTGGCGTCGATAACGGGAAATCCACGCAATGGTACCCCAGTTGTTTTCGACGTGCCATCTTACGCGGAAGCAGCTTCCCGTACACCGGTCTCGAAAATGGAAATTTATGTGCCTCCGTCCGTGCTCGGTAGAGTCGCAGCCGTCTCCTCGCCGCCTCCGGCTCAGACTGGCCACACGAACTGGCAGCCGCGTCTGGATCTTCGGCCTAATGACCGCCCAGTGCGCTTCTACTGTGGTATTCGAGGCCATATCTCACGCTTCTGTCGACGGCGCCAGCGAGATGAGCAGCGAGGCTACGCTCCGTACGAACGCCACGTTCGCTACAACTACGGTCCTAGGGAACGTGCGTATCCACCTTGACAGCGCTCTCCGTCCCCTCAGGATTCGGGCGACCCTTCCCGTGGTTACCGTGATCAGACGAGACACCGTACGCCCACGCCTCCGCGCCGTTTTGTGTCACCTCTCCACCCGTTCTGCGCGACCCGGGCGGCCAATCGGAAAACTAGATGCTGCAGGTTATGGAGGGGAAACTGCATCTATCGAACTAATCCCAACTCCTTCAGAGCGCCCATCAGATATTTTGGCAGTAATAGTGGAAGGTATGTCTGTGCAAGCTTTGAAGGACACTGGGGCCAGTCTTTCTGTGATGAATTTGGATTTGTGTTCACGCTTACCAAAAGTGCGATCCGAGGATACTCTGGCCCGGCACTATACAACGCCAATGGACATGTTATAAAGCCTGTTGGAACATGTACAGCACGCGTTTTCATCGGGGACGATCGACACCATATTGAATTTGCGGTTCTGCCAGAGTGTGCGCACAAACTAATTTTTGGTTGGGATTTACTTTCGTCAGCTTCCGCCATTATCTCCTGTTATCAACCAGCTATTCACATTACGAACACCGAACCTTCTTCTGCTCCAAGTCTCCGACATCAGTTCTTCACTTTGCATGCCGAACACGTTCTGGCATCCGGTAGTGAAGAGGTCCAGATGATTTTCTCAAGCAGCATTTCTGACGGTGATGTGGTGGCCTCGCTGTCAACCCGGTTGCTTCCTCGAGGAATTGCCATGTCGGCGTGCCTTCTCCGCTTTTCACGGGGACTTGCAGCTCTGGCCGTCATGAACACCACGGGTGAGCCCATTCTATTACCGAAAGGCATGACCATCGCTTCAGTGTTCGATGTCGCACCAGCGTCTGTCGTCTCTAGCTCCCAAACGTCTTCAGGCATGTGCGGTCTCACTACTTTGGATGGTTTGTCAGCTCTTACCTCACCATTATCCCAGACCTGACAACCACACAGACGAAAAAGTTGCTTCAGGTATTGAAGAAGCACATTTCATCTTTTGATGTGAATTCCTCCACGCTAAAACGAACGTCTGTGGCCGCACACCGGATTGAAATAGATGGCTCGGTGGTTACACGCCGTCGCCCCTACCGTGTGTCTTCGCATGAGCGGAAGATTATAGAAGACCACGTCACTGACATGCTCAAGCGTGATGTTATACGTCCATCAGTGAGCCCGTGGTCATCGCCAGTCGTGTTAGTAGAGAAAAAGGACGGCTCAGTTCGCTTTTGTGTTGATTACCGTGCCCTCAATAAGATGACTCGGAAAGACGTATATCCGATGCCACGCATCGATGACACTCTCAACCGCTTTCAAGGAGCGGAGTTCTTCTCCAGCTTTGATTTACGCTCCGGTTATTGGCAAATCCCGATGCACGAAGATGACAAAAAAAGACGGCCTTCGCCACTCCAGGTGGGCTTTACGAGTTTAATGTTATGCTTTTCGGGCTGTGTAATGCGCCCGCGACCTTTGAAAGCATGATTGATATCGTGCTCCGCGGCCTCAAATGGAAAACTTGCCTCTGCTACCTGGACGACATTTTTGTTTTTTCAACCGCGTTTCAGCAACATCTCCGACGTCTCGACGAGGTACTGGCGTGTCTCTCAAATGCCAGAGTCCAGATTAATACAAAAAGTGCACATTCGCCAGCAAATCGATAAAGGTGTTAGGGCACATCGTGAGCAAAACAGGAATACAGCCAGAGTCTGCGAAGATTTCTGCAGTTCTAAATTTTCCGCGCCCGCTAACGCAGAAAGCCCTTCTCAGCTTCCTCGGACTAGCATCGTACTTCCGCCGCTTCATACGAAATTTTGCAACAGTTGCTTCTCCTCTCAATACCCCCTTGCGTTCTGGCAGAGCTTTTGCTTGGAGTAAAGATTGCGAACGGGCTTTTCAAGCTCTGAAAAACGCTCTCACGTCGAGCCCTGTGCTTTGCCACTTTGATGCTGATGCACCGACGGTTCTACACATGGACGCCAGCGGTCAAGGCATCGGTGCAGTCTTGTTGCAACTCGATTCGTGCAAGAGGGAGCCAGTGGTCGCATATGCTAGCCGCACGCTGACGTCGGCAGAATAAAACTATATTATCACGGAACAGGAATGCCTTGCTGTTGTGTGGGCCATCCAGAAGTTCCGCCCTTACTTGTACTGTCGACCTTTCAATGTCGTCACTGGCCATCACGCATTAAGTTGGTTGTCGACGTTAAAGAACCTCTCGGGCCGCCTCGGCCATTCGGTTCTCCGTCTTCAGCAGTATCATTTTACCAACACGTACAAGTCCGGCAAGAAGCATTTAGATGCAGATGCCCTCTCAAGCTGTCCCTTATCGCAATCGGCCGTCTGCTCCTCGCCGGCGAGCAGGCCTGATTTACTCATGGCACCCATGGCTTACTCCACGGTTGATGACACCAGTCTCCCGGCCATAGAGCGCGACGATACTTTTTGTCGCAGAATAATCGACCGGATAGACGGCTCCACCCCAGCCCCCAGCAGCCGCTTACGTCGGCAACTCCAGAAGTGTCGGCTTGAAAACGGGGTTCTGCACCGTTACAGCCACCACCCTACAGGCAACAGCTGGGTCCCTGTCCTACCTCGAGAGCTACCAGCAGCTGTGTTAGAGGCATTTCACGATGATCCGACTGCATGACATCTCGGGTTTGACAAAACCTACGACCGGATTTGTTGTCGCTTCTCTTGGCCTGGGATGTCGACTAGCGTGGCAAAGTACATTTCTTCATGCCCCAAATGCCCACCGAAAACGCACTACGTCTCCGCCAGCCAGCTTGCTACAACCGGCACGTTGACCTTCGGCGCCCTTCGAAGCTTTGGGCATTGACCTGTATGGCCCGCTTCCCAGCACCCCAAACGGCTATCGGTGGATAGTGACTGCTGTCGACCCTCTAACCAGGTACGCCGAGATGGCCCCTCTACGACTAGACGGCCCCTCTACGCCGAGACGGCCCCTCTAGCAAACCTTTGGCGTCTTTACCTTGGGAGGAGCGTGACGCAAGAGGAACAACATGAGAGGTGAGCGGGAATGCGAAGGGAGGCATTTACTTCGCAAAAGTCAATAAAGACTATCGTCTTTTGACGACATTTGCAACGAAAGAAGCAGATACGCGGCCAATTTTTTTCGCGCCACCTCCCTTCCTCCGTGGTGCGAATTGACTTGGCGCTGTGGTTTTCTTTTACTTTTTTTTCCCCTCTGGTCGTGTGAATGCCCCGCCGCACCCCGCCAAGACTGCCATGTTCGCTACCCAGTATCGCTAGCAGTGGTGGTCACCCCCAACTTTGTTCGCCTTAACCGAAGAGTACGGGTAAGGTAGTACGTCTTAAGCGGACAAAAGCGGATGTATTTGCAGTGGGTGTCTGCGAAACCCAATATATATACATGGAAGCCTTTCTGCGATTCTCCAGCTCTGTCATCACCTTAGCCGAGTCGCAGGATGGCTCCTTTTGGACGGGGTACGAATGCAGCGAGAATAATGGGCCCATACTCAAGTACGATGAGACCATCAGGGTATGTGGTTTGAATAGGCATCAGCCTTGTGGATAAGTAGTTCAATCTAGCCGGGAGGGTATGCACTCGCGCCGGGGTCAGTGGAATAAGAAGCACCGCAGAAGGCGCTTGTGCGCATTAGACCGGCCATCGCCTTCACGCTCAGATCTACGCTCGTCTCACTTCTCGCCTCTAAATGAATCCCCTGAACCATTTACGTGAGCCTCGAGTATCTCCCTTACAAGATATATATAAGGGCGGAGAAAGGTACCTGCAAGTTAATGCCTATTACTGGGTTCGCTGGGAACATGGGAAAGATCCCAATATCCGTGTTACACGGGTAGTTTCGACTGCCGTCACACCAACGGCTGTTCGGATGCTCCACTGGCTCTCACCTACTCAACAGTTGAACGTAGTGACCCGGCATGTACGTCGTCTGGTTCCGTTGAACCATTGGGTAACGTGATTAGCTAATGCGGATCCTGTGTCCGCGAGGCTAAGTCTGGTGTACGCCCTTGGTGCGGGCCGCAGGAGGCCAGGTGCACGAGGCGTGGTCTTCGCAGTGCAGGGCAACTTTACACCAAATGCTCTGCTGTAGCGTGTTCAGCAGGAGCGGATTTGAGGGGGAAGGTCGACTGAAATGGGTCATTATACCGAGGTGGCTAGGTCCTCGCAATAGCAGGCCTGAGGGTCACCCCCAAGCGAAGACGTCGGAGCAAGACCTCATCCAAGCGGATAACCCGCCAGGTGAATCTGAACCGCGGGAAGTATCAGTACAAGCGCGGCATGGCGAAAAGGTTTTTTTCTAGCGTCGGGGCAAAAAACCGCTAAGGAAGGTGTAGGGGAACGTGATATCGCACACGCTCCGGATGCGTACCCGTATCCGCAGCCTCAATTCCAGGGTGGCTGTTACGTTGAAACCGTCACACGCGAACACGTCAGTCGTACTAAGTCGTAGATACTAAGTCGTAGATTGCGGCACTAAGTCGTAGATTCCTTAACTTCTCCGAATAATTTGGGGAACATCCGCTTCAAGGCCTGCATTTGTTCAGGCGTGAATTTACAAGCTTGGTCCGTTTTCGTGAATTTTGTAGTCATGTCTCCACCAATGTTTTCAGGGCTCCTTGAGTTTGGCCTACGCATTGCGTGGGTAAGATGTATAAGATGCATACTTTTGATATTGTGAGAATCATTTGTATTCACACTTCTACAATTCGTACTTTACGGTATTTTACATTTCGTTCATCTAATTGTCTTCATTTACCCTACCAGTACAGCTAAATGTGCTGGTTCAGCAAATTATGCCTTGATGTTAAAATGCAGGGTGTTAAACGGTTTGGGCTTCGGCTGGGACTTAATCGGCAAGGAATTATGAACATAAAATATAGCGGCGAAATTACTTTGAACTGCCAAATATGCCTTTTTGTGCTAATTCCGGTGTGACACGGTTGAGGCGGGGTTTGTACTCCGCAAAGAATGCCACGTATTAAAATAGGCGTTTTTAAAGTGAGGCTCTGTATGGAGCAAGTTTCTGCGCATTCTTTTCTCTACGTCAACAGTTTTTACGTTAACAGAAATGCTTTGCTGGAAAGCCAACGCTTTCGGGAATGCTTAGCAGAAAATGACCATACCTCAATTTTCAATCTACACTTTCCTGAAAATTATAAGACGAGTTACCGCTCAAACGATGCTATCACTACTCCGAGCTTCATTCACTTTTCGCTCTTCACAGTGTAGTTCTGCGCGTTACATAATTACCGTCTGCTATGAATACATGGGCACAAGCTGTGCGAGCACGTTTACACAAAGCGGTTGTAACGTTTTTACGAAAAGCTTCCCAACAAATTTACATAACAAATTGCCGCTAAGACCATATTATTATTGCGCCGACTTTAATTTGCTCGTCTTAAGTAGCTCACAGTAAAGTTGTTAACCTTACATACTTGCCGCCTGCAGCCAATACATGGCATCTCCGGGAAGGGAGGGCACAGCGATATTTTCACCTGCTTGGATAAAAGTTAAGTCCTTCCAAATTTTATGAAGTAATCACAAAGCCACAATCCGTACAATACCGATTATTGAGAAAAATAAATAGTTGTACAATCGATAACCACGTGTGGGATGAGTACTTTATACAGCTACAAGCTGGCCATTCAGATTGAGAGAGACTGAAAGGGCTCTTAATTTTTATTTTTTATTTTTATTTCATTTTTGTTATTACGGTATTTTTTGCATTTTTCAAGTTTTTTCTATGGATATTGTGACCTTTCTGTTATACCATTTAAAATTGCTAACTTCTACAATTACGCATTTGCCGGCATATTCAGGGCGTCGCGAATTTTGTAGTACGCGGTACCCAGCCAAGAATTATTCCGCATTAAAACGGCGCCGGAACTACGGCAATGATTGGGCAATAAATTTAACACCGCTGCTTGCTTAGGAATATTCCAAGGCCGACCCCTTCCCTCTTTCATTGATCGCTGATGGTATCCCCCTTCAAACGGGGACGTGTCATCTTACCAAGAAAAGGTGCTTTTCTTAGGGCAGGAACAAAATGTTTTTTTTTTTTTTTTTTGCAGGTGGTAGTTGTAATAAGCATTATACCACTCTCTTCTTCTCGTCCACCAGCATTCTAATCTTCTTTTTGGCGCCTCGACAGCCTTGAAGTTAAAGGCCAACTGCACTCATATTTCACCTCCACCAAATTTATTTTTAATGTGTAGTAAGTACCACCAAATCAGATCGGACACGAGTGGTAGGCCCGTGAAACGCCTCTTTAATCAGTCAGAAGAGGTTAAAAAAGCTCCGCCGCAGACCTCGCTGCACCTTCCGGCAGATCGCGTAAACAGCCATGACCCGCATGTGATGCGTCAACCGACTGGGGCTTCTCCTTCTGGCCAGCCAGGCAGCTGGAAGACCGGTTGAGCTCTGCTGCGAACGCTTCACCGATTTGCTGCCCCATGCGATCCGGCTTGCTCCCGAGCTGCTGACCACCCAGCTGGTCGCTGGACGGCTGCACCGTCACTTCAATGGCCACGCTCTTCTCGATTTCGGTTTCAAAATCGCCAATTTTTGCTGACCGCTTGCGGCGTCCACGCGCGTTATTCAGCTGTCGCATTTTGCATCTTGCTTTCTTTTTCTGAAGACTATACGGAATTAGTGTTTTCAAGAGGTCGAAATTTTAAGCGCAGTTGGCCTTTAACTCCCTCTGAGCTACCCTTTAATCCTAGGGCTCCTGGAAGCCGAACATTCCCCTCTTGACAATTTGGATACATACACTCGCATTCCTACACTACGAGCCGCCTAGTTTCCATTTTTCCGCAAACCATGCGTACCCCATCATTTTCTGTATACTTCCCCACAAAGCTCTTAGTTCTCAAGCAACCTGCTCCAGCCTCAAAAAGCAAAACACTGCCATTGGAATTTTTGTAGAAATTTTCCGTTCTGATGTCCAATTTCTATGCCCTGTACATCTCTAACGACGTTTTATCTTTCATTTTTTCTTTTGATTTATTGGTTTTTATCTGCGTGGCGTCTTTTTTGGATACCTTGGCTGTCTTTGATTCTCCAGTGTTCTTTCTGTATTTCATGGTTAGCCTTGTAGTTTTTCTTAATGACTAAGCTAACTCCCCCTAGAACGTAAGCTCACGCCCCCTGGTGTACATGTTATAAATGCTCGGCGTCACCTGAGCAGAGAGTGCTCACAGAGGCATGGCGTCACAACCACCTCCCGCATTCTATTAGCGGTTCACGCTCCTGCCCCAGGCTCAATTGCGAACCTCTTCCACCGTCGGAAGTGCGTAATGGACCCAGAGAGACGGCCGCGTCAGAAACATCTGCACAAGCAGGCTTTTCGGCTTTGCTGTCCGGCTGTCACAGGCGCAGATCGTCGCTTTACGGTATGAGGTACTCGCCGCGGATATCATCAACATGAGGTGACATCGTCAGCTGCACAAAAAGAACGCTGCATAACGCAACTGCGCAGCGGCATCGGAGGAATAAGCGAAAACATGTTTTCTCTGTGTTTAACCGCGGTTACTTTTGTAGAACTATGAGGAATGATGGCAAGTAATAGATGCTACTTATGTCATGTTATGGGAGCAGCGGTGGTGTCATTCTAGTTCCGGTCGCCCTAGCGTTCGGACGTGCGAATCATGAGCTCCGGCGGAGCGGTAATGGCGGCTCAGCAGAGCCGCGGAAACAGGCCTAACGGAAGCGACAGCGAGGATTATCAGGTAATACTGCCCCAACTGCCCACTGGTCGTATTGTCCTGAACACGTTATTTTTGCACGGTGATGTGAAAGCAAGACCATTCAAGGTCGAAGACTTCAGGGCCGCGCTCGCACGGACTGGTTTGCTCTCCGAGGTTGTCGCCTTGGGAGCCTACCAAATAAACTACGTGTGGGCGATAACATTCAACAGTGCCGAATCGCCGAAGAGGATATTAGCAGTCACCGAGCTACAGGTGAAAGGCCGGCGGGGCGTCATCATTGACCCGCAAGACCAACAGGTACGACTGAAACTGCATTGGCTGCTGCACGGCGTCGCCGACGAAGACATTCGTGCGGCCCTTGCGCCGTACGGCAAAGTGGCCGAAGTGAACCGCGAACGCTGGCGTGTCCAAGGCGTTACAGACAAGGGGTCAACGACGAGGACGGTGCTGCTCAAGCTGAAAAGAGGCATCAAGCTGGACGACTTGCCACATCAGATAAGAGTCGCGGGAGAGCTCGCCCTAGTGGTGGTGCCGGGCCGGCTTATTCAGTGTCTTCGCTGCAATGGACAGGGACATGTGCGCCGTGAGTGTAAGGTGCCGCGTTGTACCCAGTGCCGGCGTTTCGGACATCTCGCCGCGCAGTGCGTGCCCTCGTACGCGTCGGTAACGGGGCGCGCTGACCCCGATGCGTCTGCTGAGCACCTCATAGACGTCGCCGAAGCAGAGGAAGCAGCGCAAGGAACGGGTGGCAGCGAGACCCCGGGAACTACCGCGACGACACCGAGTGAAGCCGACGCTGACGCGGAGGAAGGAGACGCTGAGGACTCACGCGGAACGCTGACCAGCGAGGAGGAGGGCGCGGATAAGAGCGACGAAAGACGCTCGAACGCCGGGGCCTCCGGGGAAGCGTTGGTGCAAGGGTATATATTCGACTCCCGTTCATATAAAGTCAACAAGGACCATAACGAACTACGAATTAAGGGAACTTCCAGCTAAACAAAAATACAAGCATTATTATGAATTCACAGCTCATTTCCATTGTGGATTTCGTTCAGAATGTCTACTGTCGTCGCCGGGTAGAGCGTGCGACACGTCAGTGTCATTATAGTTGACTTATCTATAAACTCAAAGCTTGAAGCGTTCACCACACAAACTGCTCACACTCCGCTGCGCGCAACAAAAGATGTTGAGGGCCTGAAGAGAGAGGGATGTGCACACTGGCACAAGTCTCAAAGGAATTTCCGGTTTAACGACTGTCCGCTACCTCAGTTGCACTGGCGTTTCCTGTGCCTACTGTACCTGCTACTCACAGCTCACAGTAGGTACTGTATATAGCTGATTAAATACTTATTGTATTTCTGTTTCCCTTGAGCTTTCCACCTACGGGTTTATTTATTTGTCTTAATAAATTGTTTTTCTAGTGTCTCCACTTAAATTACTCAGCTCTCTCTCTCTCTCTCTCTCTCTCTCTCTCTCTCTCTCTCTCTCTCTCTCTTCTGGCTACAAACTTTCGCGCTAAAGACTCACTTATCGAGGACACCCCAGCGGATTGAGCGGTACACTAAGCGTAGCTGTTTTCAGAGTGCTTTTAAGCTTGGCTACAAACACCGGAAACCATCCCGCCACTTGAGCTTCGATTCCGCGATAAGAGTTTTACGGGGAAGCGATATTGAGAAATCAAGAATAAATCACTGGCTCGCTTTACCCTTGAAATTTCGGCGAAGTTTTTAAATACCTTTCGGAGAGGTAAGAATATGCGAGGCCATGCGGAACCACGGGTCAATGGACGCGGCGAGAAAAGGATCGCCCACACCTCCGCCGTGAAGGCACAGGCATTATTGAGATGTATCACTGGACATTCAGTGGGCTTTTCAAACGTTCTAAAGCGCATACATTTTCTTCTTGCTGTTATTGTATATCAGCACCAGAACGCCCCATCACTAAAATTTTGTCCCAATCGTTTTCTTTCCTGGGTAATTATTTTTTTTTATAAGGTGATCGTTTAGTTGCACTTTAGTTAGAGGAGTACGGACACTAAATTTCAAAGCTCACATAACTATTTCAAAAGCTTCCTTTGTGTATATACCCCTTCGGAAGTTTAAATCGTAACCGTTCAGTACAGCACATGTTAAATCAATTGTAGTCCCCACGCGCTCGAGAAACCTCATCCGCGCCTTCGAGCAAGCTCATGACAACATATGCGCTTGACCCAAAAGGCCGACGTCAGGGCTCCCGTGATGTACCGAGGCGGCCGCGCTGCTGTTGGCGCGCGCTTTTCCGCCTTGTGCATCACGCCACAGTTTGTGGGACTGACGTCACGTGTGACTACGGCCGGTCAGGCTGTTCTGACGCGTGCGCCAACACCGGCATCGGCTGTGATGCGACGAGAAGAGTGACGATCACTGCGGCTTCCCGTCATGGCGGCTGCCTCGGGGTTCGCTTCACCAGGAACAAAAGTGACACGAAAAAACGGAGCTGTCAGTAATTATTTATGCGGCGTTTGCCAATATATTTGGCCATTCTATGATTAGTTGGTTTGTAGGCACCGATAGCCATGAAAAAAAACGCAACACAAAAATTTTGTGTCAGTACTCGTGGAAGGATCGCGGCACTGGCTTCTTTGTTGTGTCTTTTTAAACCGGTGCTTTCGGCTTTTTCGGTGGGAAAAAGTATTGTAAAATACTTGTAAATACTTGTATGCAAAAGTATTGTAAACATAGTATTTCGGTGGGAAGCGCTTCGTGGGTGGTAAGAATATTTCTTCAGGAGAGAGAGAGAGCTGGAGAGGGAAATGGAGGGGCAGAGAGAGAAAACCAATAAGAATATGGATGGGGATGCTGTGACCCTGCGAAACCAGCGTCCACAAAATTCCGAAGTATTGCTCGGATGGCACTGATCGCGGCTTTTCCCTTCAGCGAAGTTTATTGGTGTCACGCGTATCCATCGGCAAAGAAGAAGGATGCGGGAAATAGGTGCCGGCTTCACAAAAGACGTTTATCAGAAAGCTAACATCCAACCAACAGAACCGAGTAAAGGAAAGCACACACGCGAACGAACTACGAAACTCTCTACAATAAAATATATACGTTGTCCAAAGACGCTAGAAAGATGAGGCACTACAGGCCAGGCTTGCGTCATTCATGGGGGTTGACGCGAGGAAATTGCAGCGTGGCCGCGAAGAGCTAGTGCCTGCGTGCTGTAGTCACGACGTTGGGGGACTGGCGTAGTGCGACTCGGTTCGGGAGCGCCGCCGTTGTGGGGAACGTCGTAGTTGGCCTTTAAGCTTCTTCGCTCTTCGGAGGCGGTGGGCAGCAATTTCGCTTTCCTTCTCCACGGCTATACCACACTGGCAAACGCCCCGCTATATGTATACCTCCACTGGTACCTCTGCGCATGCGCACAATATGAGAGGCGCCATCAAGCGGCTCTGGCACAGCGTCAGACTTGGCTACTGCGCAACGGAGACGCACAGCTGGGCACGCGCCAGCGCCAGTGCGTCTGCTGCGGCTATGACGTCAGTCCTCTGGAATGCGCAGACCAGCGAATGTGCAGACCCAATTCTCTACATACCCGTATTCCAATTTCTAATCCAATCCAATCAAAATCCAATCCAGTCCAATCCAATTCAATGCTCCTCGCGCTTGCGCAGCACGGCCCTTGAGGGTCCACGCGAAACTGCTTAACCTCGGCCAGCGTAGCTTACGCTACAAAAACCACAAATAAACTACAAGTACAAAAAACGCGAGACGTAGCACCAGGAAGTGTCGACACCTGGTGCTTCCTTCCCACCTGCCTGGACCTCCCCTGTTCCCTCTCTTCTTCCACCTCCTTCTCTGGCTTGTCATTACGGAGATTGCCTTTGATTAATGACCATAGGTCAGCATTCACGTTTCAGCGCACGCGTGGTGTCGCACTCTCGCCTGCTCTACGGAGAGAGGGAGGCCTTTCAATGCCTAATGTCGGCATTTATTTCAAGCTCTTTTTTATGATGTTCATTAAAACGTACCTAACCAAATAAATATAATACAGTGCATTCATAAGCCGCTGTCAATACAATTGGGAGAATGAAATATATGTTGGCACCGAGCCTAGCAACATGGTCAATGATAACAGGTAATCATGTGCATTGTCGAAAGTATCAAGGATTCCAGGGACGGGGGCTAAAGTTTGTAGAGAAGTTTGCTGAAAAGTCTCAACTCATCAGACTAAGATCGACGGGAAAAACCTCACTTCAGGTAGCATCATACTGGATGGACAGAACATCCCTTCCCGCCCCGCGATAAGAATACTAGGCATGGTCACTCAGGAAGACAATAAAGCCACAAATACTCTCAGCAAGCTCGGCAAGACGGCTCAACAACTGGCCAGAGTAGTAAGAATTACAAGAGCTATAAAGGGCATAAGAGAGGAAAACCCCCTCTGCCTTGTTCAAGCCCTCATAGTGAGACGCATTGCATATACCCTCCCCTTCCACCGGATGGATCCCAGACAAGAGGATAGGGCCGATTCAAAAATAAGAACGGCTCACAATACCGCTGTAGGACTACCAATTTACACGTCCAACGAAAAATTCCTGAAGCTCGGCCTACACAACACCTTAAGCGAAATCAAGAACATGCTATCGCCCAGAACGCCCAGCGAAATCAAGAACGCCCAGAAAGAACACCTCCTCAAAAAATTACCCCCCCCTTCCCGCGAGGGGAACCCTGTGGAGATGCGACGCATCTTGGGGGTTTACTTGGTGTTTCCGTTGGGTCGATTCTCTAATTGCGAGAAACGTGTGATTAACGCGTATGATGTATTCTTTATTTAACACGCGGCGTAACGTTAACGATGACGGCCTTGTGGTCGCTGAAGTGTACGGGTAGTGGATGGTGAAGTAACGGGACCACCGCGCAATTTGCAGCGAAGGTCAAGTCTATGCACGTGCCGGAAATCGCAACGCCGATGCTGGAGCGACCGCGGCTATGACGCAACGTGGCGCGGCTATGACGCAACACAATCCAACACAATCCACTTTAATCCAATCCAATCCAAATCCAATCCAATCCAATCCAAGCCAAGCCAAGCCAAACCAACCCAATCGAATCTAATCCAATGCCCCTCGCGAGAGAGTGTTCGCTATCGGAGAGGAGAGGGGGTGAGCGGCGGAGAGCGCAGCTCGTGCGGCGAGGAGAATGGGGGAGGGGTGTGGACGGACAACAACAATGCCGTATGGAGGGAAAAGGCGAGTGAATGAGATGCAGTCGCATCTAAAACCAGAAGGGGCAGGGAAATTCTCAGAAGATCGGGACAGGAGGTTCATGCAGCCTTCATTAATAGGATGGTTGATTTAACACCCACTCAAAGACGTTGTATCAAGACATCTCACATTACCACAAAAATGGACCCCACTCACAATAAGGGCAGAAGATTGGCAAGAACTCGATACATTCGAAAAACATACCAGTACAATCCAAACGCAATCTACACCGATGCGGCCGTAAACAAGCAAGACAATGCATCAGCAGTAGCTACCAACGAACATGGGAAGTTGGTGGATTACATCATTACATAAAAAAACTAAATTGCAAGAAGCAGAAACTGCTGCCGTCATACTAGCAATCAGGTGGGCTGAATTCAACAACAAGGACTCAATAATTATCACTGACTCGACTAGGACCATAAGGAACTTAATCTGCGGCATCGTCCCAAGGAATGCTGAAAGACTTCTTCCAAAGATTCTAAAAAAATTCCCTCGCACTTCCCCGAGGGGGAGAGTGTATAAGTGCGAATGCATGGTTGTTGATTGCGCGATTACGGTGGATATCGTGATCTTAATGAGTAGTCGAGAGATTACACACACGCACACAACTGTAATGTTCGCGAAAGAGAGATCACACACACACACACAACTACAAAGAAAGAAAGATGCATTTATTCACAGACACCTATTTGTGTTGTCGTTGTACTTGATTGCTAGATCGGATCTCAGCTTTGAAATTTCTTGTCAGTACTCCTTTAAGCGGGTGCATTAGCCCTTCTCACGCCCGATTCCTGGCCAATCCCCCACGTGGGTATGTGCCATGCACAGACACCTATTTGTGTTGTCGTTGTACTTGATTGCTAGAGCGGATCTCAGCTTTGAAATTTCGTGTCAGTACTCCTTTGGCCAATCCCCCACATGGGTATGTGCCATGTCAGCGGCCTGGCAGCGCGCGCCCATCTCCCCCCGTTGCCAAGGAAGACGAGGAGATTCCTGGCCAATCCCCCACGTGGGTATGTGCCATGTTAGCGGCCAGGCAGCGCGCGAACATCTCCCCCCGTTGCCAAGGAAGACGAGGAGCGCGCGCACCCGCAGCTGTTGCTATGCGGACGGCGGCGGAATGCGGACGGCGGCGGACGCTTCAGGCTCGCTTAAGAAGTGCATTCGCACTTAAAAGAACCACCCACTTGTCTGGACATCGCCCATCAGAGGCTAGAGGGTAACGAGGCGGCCGATTATCTTGCGACCACAACCATACACCGCAGAGAGCCGGAACATTCGTACGCCCTCCATGTTTACTGTACGCCCTCCCTGCTTACTGTCAAGGCACAGACAAATTAACATCCTATAGACTTCACCGAAGATAACTGCTGAAGAAGCGGAAAATCTTAGAAAAATACAGATCAACACCTACTTAAGTAAGTCCAGACCCTCACTTATGTTCCCAGAAAAGTATACTGAGGACTGCAAGCAATGTCACCAGAAGGCCGATTAATTCCATTAAGTTTGGAATTGCCCAGTTGCTCGGGACCAAAGTAGCCACCAAACCTCATTAGAGTCCTGGGAGGACGCCCTGTCCAGCTGGGACCCTGCACAGCAGCTTGCGCTGCTTAGTAGGGCCAGGGATGGTCGAATAGCTTCTGGGGTACTGGAATTTGGATTCCACCCTTGATCTCTCCCCGTTTACCTTACCCCTTTTCACAAAATAAAGCTTACTACTACTACTAGAGCAGTTTGAAGATGTTCGTAGATTTTTGTGTCATCTGTCATCCTGTCATCTGTCATTTGGCATCCTGCACATTCCTGCTTACCACAGCTGTTATACTGTTGAACACTCCTTCACAAAGCTCCACTCTACGAGAAGGGGTGAGATATCTCATTGCTTCGCGTGTAAGTTTTATTGGCCCTGCAGTACTAACATAGCTGTTATGGCTTAGATTTTGTACGAGGGTAGGAGTGGAAAATAATTGGAGTGTACAGCTAGGTGTCGAAAGGCAGTATCTCTTGTTCACCTTTATCGTATCTTCAGGTTGGAAAAGGCTACAAATTCATAAAGAGCCACTAATCATGTCAACTAAGTGCTGTCGGACAAGGACCCGAATAAGACAAAAAGAATGAAGTCCTACATATTACTCAACAATTAATATTTTAACAGGACAATTTATTTCATGTTTTAAAATAAAACGGCGCTAAGAGTTAAATGTCAAAATGTTGTATAGAAAGTAAAATAAATAAAAAAATGTTCGTCTATGTCAACACGCACTTTTCCTTTGTGTTCATAGGACTGCCCGGTTGGCATGCGTACGCGTCCCCGAAGTATTTAGTGTTGCTGAGAGCCATGTTCCAATCGTGGCCGGTAGTGGAAGCGCGGTTCTCGTACTCGCCGCTCTGTTCGCAGGCTTGAAGCACCAGGGACAAAAAGAACAGCTGCTTATCGTTGAGAGTTCGGTTCCCGGCGAGCTGAAGGGAGAAGGGGTCCCGCAAACCCCGGACAGCTTTCATGAAAAGGTCGAAAGCGAAATTCACCGCCAGCACTTCGCGAGTTCTTCTAAAGCCTGCATCTCTGGGCTCTTGGCCGCGGTCTATGCAGGCTTCGAGACTGCGCAGTGTGCGTTCCGTTTCGCCGGTAAACCACGACGGTACCTTGCCTGGCATTCGCAGCTCCTTCTTCGACAATAGAAAGGCGAAAGCGCAGCGGTAAAGGCGGGGCGCCAACCGAGAGAGTTGCAGTTCCTCGTTGCCCCCTCCCAACGTATCCGATATGTTGAAGGCCAATATAGGAACGTAGATGGTATCTGGGTTTGGCTCGTACCAGCAATTTGGGCTGAAGGCAGAGCGACTCCAGCGCTGCCGTGGGCGGAGCCTGAGGGACGTCTGGAATGCATGCTCGTAGAAGCGCACGTACGTGTCCAGCGCGTTTCCAGCACTGTTTATTCTCGCCAGCTTCTGTACGTAGGCGTCCATTGAAGCTTTGTCCTTGACCCACTCTGGGCCTAGAGCGCGTATGCTGGTCGCGGCAAGCACACTTCGAATGGCCAGTTTTGATTCCGGTGTAAAATGGGGAGAGGACTCGATGCTTCGCCGAAATTCCCAGAAAACTGTGTTAGCCATAGTAGTAAGTCTGGAAGCAGTAATGTGGGCGTTAAGGTCGGCGAGGATAGCGGCGTATGTGATAGGGAAAGTAGCTTTTTCCACAGCTCGCACGCACAGTTGCCAGCGTGGTACCCCAGCTCGACGTCGACCGTAGATGAACGCGCCGTAGAAGTCTGTTAGCCCTGAATCGGGGATGAACGGAGAAACTTCAATCATGAGTCGAACACCAAAGTAATTCATTACGGTATGCAAATCGGTGTTTTTAGCAAGCTCGACGACTTTCGTAATCGTAGGACTGACCATGGCATGAGATTCGTTGTCGAAGTCAACTATTGTGGAGCCATTGAACACCTCGAGGACAGAAATCATGAGCAAGTCATGGACCTTGATCCATTTCGGAGCATTGCTGCTGGGCGCGGAACCGACGAGCTTTTCGAGCTCACTCGCAAATTCGGCTATTTTCGCAATAAAAACAGGTGGAACGTACTCCTTTTTTAGTGCTCTCACAGCCGCGAAAGCTGCCTCAGTGTACAGGCGACTGATAGAATTTATGTCTGCGTCGTCAAAAGTCATTACCAATCTTGGGGGCCCCATGAACACGACGTCTCTGTTAGGATCTGATGGGTGAGATGACACCTCCACGCTGAACAGCGTAGAGGTTCCAGTCATTCGAAGCAGTCTGGCTGCTGTCTTCCAGACGTCAAGGCTGTGCCTAATCGGTGGAGTGAATGGGAATCCATCTAAGAAAGCCTGAGACATCAGTTCTAGCAAAGGGTCCCACTTATAGTTTTCGATAGACTTGTCGTCGACGCACTTTCTATAGAGCTTGCTGGCTGATTGGACGGCACTGTCATTCGTTCCTTGAGGTGCGTTTTGCAGAAGCTCATGCAGCCTACCTTCTAGGTACGCCACGTAATTGTCGTCGGAAGAAACGAAATAACCGGGTTCCGAAGCAGTGTAGCTGCCCGTCCACTGTCGACAGACGAAAGCGTAGAAGTCGCGGCAAGGGTTAACGTGGTCCCAAGAGAGGAGGCTGTTTAAGTAAACGGCATCTTTTATGCAGCGGGGTGACACGCATACAGCGCCAAATGGCTTATTGAGAGCGTTGGGTTCTTTAGAGGAGGAATTCGCTCCAGGAAGGAGGATGCAGACCAGGAATATGAAGAAGGCCACAAGAAGACACGCCGTAAGAGGATAAAGCATGCGCTCTTCGAAGGACAACCTGTTATCAAGTATTTCATGGTCGGCAGGCACAACAAGGTTTTTGTGAGCGTGGGGCATTTGTGCGTGCTCCCAGGACTTTCCGATGGTTGTTGCGGAACTACGTTTTCGGTTGCGCCGCATGACATCACTGGAGGTCATCGGAAAAAGAGGCTTGGTGCAAAGCCATGTTTTCCCCTGGAATGAGTGCGCCATGTCGTCCAATGTAAGTCTCGTCCCCATTATGGGTCGACCTTTTCTTGCGGCTTTTATGAATTGTTCCTGGCTTATCAGCGGAAGGTGGTCCTCAGCCTTTGCCGCTGTACGATTTTTGATCGAGGTCCTTGAGCTTTTTCTTCTTTTCCCGATGGCTATTTTTTGGGGAGCTGTGTTCGGAGGAGATGACTTCGCATTAGCACTATCTTTTTCCTTGGAGTACTCCGTCAACCATACTGTTTCCCTTCGATCGGCGGTCGCCTTGACGGGAGTTCTTGATGCTGAATTCCGAGCGTTAGCCGTCGTCTTCAGCTGAGGCCTCGTAGCACGATTGTCAGCAAAGTCGCTCAAATCAATTCCGCTCGATGAGTGTGAGGGAGGTTTAGCCGCCGCTCGTAGTTCTCCCATCGTTTTAGGTCGCTTTCTTTGTGACGCTGGCTTCTGCTTCACATCAGGTTTTCTTTTCACGTTTCTGTGACCCGTGAATTCGGCTGCTGTTTCCTTAGGCGATAGTTTCGTTGTAGATGAATGACCGCTAGAGCTAGAATTATCTGTCGACCCAGTTCTGTTTGGAAGTGCCTTGTTCTTATCGCTGACCACCTTAACGGGGGGCTTTGCCATTGAAGTTGCAGCTCGCGATGTTGTCCCACGGGCGGCGGTGGGTTCATCTGCCAGATATCTGGTATTTAAAATTTTGCTCGCTGTCAACGGTGAGCTCTTTTCGGGTGTCTCCGAGCGGCGCTGCTGTTTTCTTCCTGAAGGAGCATTCCGTCCGTTCAGTGGCGCCGGGATCTGAGTGGTGTCGTTGGGCGCACCCTGTGAAACCACTGAGGCCTCTGACTCGGTTAGGGGCTCTGTAGACGCTGGAGAACCTGACCGCCGCTTGGCCGATTTCCCCAGAAGGCCGTAGTGTACCGCCTTAACCCGAGATGGTGTGGGTACGACGGGGCGGGGACGTTGCTTTTGCTCGTGGCCGTCTTTGTAGATTTCGGGCGCACCTGGAGTCCTTTTCTTCGATACACTGTGCGCTCTTTTTCGAGGTTGAGAGTGATCGCGTGATGATTCCTCTGGCGACAGTGTTTTGGCAGCGCGCGCGTTGCTCTTGGGGGCCACCGTCGCACGATGACTCGGGGCGCTGGGCCGCGTACCACTGCAGGGGGGGCCAGAAGCACGCCGCGCTGCTTTGTCGGCGCCGCCATCAATGTGAGATGTCAGTCTTGTTGTTCTCTGGACTTTTCCTCCGGCGGGGGACAGGGAATCTTCAAGAGTTGGTGACTGACTTTCGGTAGAGCTGGTCATGTTGGAACCGTACTTCTTCCTTCGCGCTCGACACACGGCACACGCCCAAGGCAAAGAAAAATGGTTAATGTGATGATGATGATGATGAGCACGGTGACCGGGACGACGAAGATGATGCCCTCGCCAATTTTGTTTAACCTTTCTATTGTTTCTCGCACTGTTTATTTTACTTTTCTGACTATCTCACGTAAGTCTTGGAACACAGACTTTTCAACCACTTAAGTTATTTTGCTAGTTAGCCCGATTATAAGATATAACATTTTTAACTCCTGATTGTTGGTAGGTCTCCTCGTTTTCTATATGATATTAATAAAGAAACAGCAGCAACAAGAATAACGATAAATTTCTCATGTGACCAGAAGGCCAGGGCCGAGAGATATACTTAGTCCGTAAGTTCGGGCTAGAACCAGTGGAGAAATATTAACTAGTTAAAGAGGAAAAGAACGGGAAAGGGAATAAAATGATGATAAGCCACCGCCATGTTTTTTAGCGATCTGATAAACACGGACAGCAGCACTTTAAGGGAAAGCCTTGAGAGCCCCAAACCACGAAAAGGCGTCGTCGTCGTCGTTGTTGTCCGATAAATAAATTGGCCCCCGGTGCAAACACATGGGTGATTCGATGGAAATGGAATTTGAACCTGGGTTTCCACAGTAGCAGACCAATTCGCTGTTATGCGCTCTTATCTTTTTTTTCTGCTTTTACTTCAATGGTATTCAATTCAGATATAGCGCAATATACTTGCAAAGACTATTTACAAACCTTGGCGCCTCATATACAAGGTGAAACGGGCAATCCGTAATTCGGTGAACGAAACATGTTCATCAACGTCGCAAAGCTCGAGAACTGAAGGCTTCATTGTGTGATACTCCGCGAGAATTAGTAGATAACGCAGTCTCGCATACGCTGCCAGCCCTACCACAGCGAATGCTTCCGCCGTGGCAGTTCGTGCAATTGAGCGGCAACAAGCCAACTGACCTCCGTCACCCGCAGTCGAACAATTCGGCAACTGCCCTTCAACAACACATCACCGACATCGATAGCCACCTTGAGCTAGGCTCCACCATATTATATACAGATGCCAGTATTGAAGACACTGTGACTGCCAGTGCCATTCATAGCACTAGCCACCCAGCCCTCTGTAATACATCCAGATTTAAGGTCCCGGACCTCCAGCATCGTTCTGTGCGGAACTTGTAGCCATTAGAGAGGCTCCCCTGGCTGTAACCGGACTCAGTTTGCGGCCCGGGGCTTGCATCGTAATTCGCACCGATGCCCTTCAAGCAGTCCGCTTCCTACGGTTAGTGAGCCGTAGCCCTATGCTGGCCCAGAGTATTCACCACCTTGCGGCACGAACTGCTCACAAGATACTGATTGAATGGGTTCCGTGCGACCTACTGACGGCCCACTGCGAGGCAGACGTAGCAGCCCGGCTAGCAGTCTCCATTCCAATTCCGACTTTCCCGTTAGAGCTGGATGATGCGACTCTCCTGCTGACTAGAAAGGAACTCCTCCGGCGCCGCGCACGTGCTCCAATTCAACTGTGTGCTGCCACCCTCCCCATGAGTCTTACCCGTGCCGAGGAGGTTGCGCTTAGGAGGATCCAGTTGGGGGTGGCCTTAACTCCCGCCGTGACCCGCCAATGGCCTCACTTCAAAGATTGTTTTACAGACCCCGTTTGCCCAGTTTGCCACCGCAGCGATGCAATAGCCGACATACTTGCTGTGGTCTTCTTGGCGTCCTACGATACTGCGATATTTTGCGGCGACGGGCCTCCGCGTAGACGATGCATCAGCATACAACACATGGATATATGGGCCCCATCATCGTTCCTTACTAGACTTTATACGCGTAGCGAACATTATCATGTTTATCAAACAAACTTTCCTCATCATAAATTCATACCCCTTATCTATGCCCTGTGGCAAAATAAACGCCCCCCCCCCCAAAAAAAAAACATTCACAGTAAAAAATTTGCCGCGTATCTGCTCCTTTCGTTGCAAGTATCGTCAAAAGACGATAGTCTTTGCAGACATTTGCCAAGGAAATGCCCCCCTTTGCTTTACCGCTCACCTCTCATGCTGTTCCTGTACCGTCGCGCTCATTCCAAGGTAAGCACACTAAAGGTTTGCGCAAGGCGATTTGAATTTACTGCGTTCTGCTGTTACAGGCCGGATTCCTCGATGCCAGCGCTGCAGTATGACGGAGACGCGCGTGAATGGAAGCGGCCGACTAGAAGGTTTATATAATCGCGTGGCCGTGCTCCACGTGTGTTTTAAGCAGAACGTGGAAACTAGCTAGTGGAACCTTTCGTTGCTGTTACCGCGTGATTTTTCATATGCCGCCAGGAGGCGGTGGTTTTATGCACTAGATGTAGTATCATTTGTTCTCGAGAAATCAAGCATCCATGAATTTTTAATAAACGAACACTAAATATCCCTTGGGTACTAATTTCCTGTCTTATATTTGCGTAATGTCTTGTTCTTGTAGAACAAATTGACAAGTATGAACATATAAACCGGGATTAGACGTTTTAATTTGGCTGTGAGTATATAAGACTTTCCATTACAGTATATACGACTATTGCGCAATATCAATTTTACTTTGGCCGGGTGGCTGAATCGAGTTACAGACAGACAGACGGACAGACAGACAGACGAAAATTTCGGGATTTAAGTAGCCCATGGCGATAGTAATAGTAATAGTGAGGAAGTGATACACACCGGTGCAAAACAGGGTACCAATCAGGTCTCATTTTGGTCCTATTAGCCTTTCCGCTTAGTTACAATTTAACTGAAGTGCAAGTTGGGCGTTACCTATGGCACAGTGTTTCTGTCTAACACGCGTGTTTTCGAAAAACTTTCTAGAGCCATCAGAAAAAACAGGTCATTAGGCACATCATCGCTGGGAGCTGCAAGGTACCGCACACTGTGTGGTGTTGCTTGAAAGTATTTTCGGAGTGTCCGTTGAAGCACATCCCAGAACAATATAGCGTCTTTGCAGTCAACGAAACAAGGCTCATTCGTATCTGGAACATCACAATGTCTGAAGTTAACACAAGGCACAGAAATGCTCCTTCTGCGTAGGCATGTTTTAAAGGGCAAAGTGTCTGCATGTATCTTGAAAAAGAAAGATTCTGTGCACGGTGAAAGAGATAACTCGTTTAAAGTCTTCATGGCCGGGTAAACCATCGTAAAGAGATCTGTAGAGGGGTGTAGGAAATAGAATTGATATTAAATCACTGTAGAGTTATGTGCGCGACACCGTAAATAAATAGTCAGAGGAAAAACACGCCAACAAAAATCTGACAGAAGAAAGAACCTCACGCATGAATTCCCACAAACACGGCCGTGAGAAAAATTTAAAAGAAACAGTAATACCAGGAAAACATCCACAAGATTCACTTGACAAAAGGTTCCAAAAATGGGATGGGATGAGTCACGAAGAAACCAATAACGCGCGACTCCAATAGAGATGCGTGAGCCCGAGCCCTCCCGCACAGGTAAACCTAAACAGTCTATCCCTTCTCATAGGCTCAATAGAAGACGACAATACAAGTGTCGCGATGGTTCTGTGCAAAGTCTGAATGGGGAGCCGCGCGCATAGCGAAAATGGGTAAGACAAACAGGCAATTGGTAGATGATAAACACGTTTCACGCCTTAGCTCTTCCGAAAATTGAAAGATTATGCGGCACAAAACTTTCACCAAACTTAAGGAGTGTTTTCCCCTTTTCTGTCCAGCGTTGTGTGCTATTCTTATAGTTATCCACTGGTAGACCAGGGTATCTTGGTGGCCGACATGGTAATTCAATGCCTGCATATTGGGACAGGGCGAGCTCTCATGAGCCAAACTAAATCTCAGAACTCTTAGTAAAGTTCATTTTAGCGCTTGGAACAACCAGACATTCTTCGGTGAATTAGAGTACCTTGTCAATACTTGGCTTGTCAGCACAGAAGAAGGCGAGCTCATCGGCATATGCGAAGAGCTTACGTTCATTGCCGAAAGCATTAAAACCAGAAACACTGGGGCATTGAAGAATTCCCTAGCATACGGCTCTAAATAAAGAGAAAAAGAAGTGGGGACATAGGAAACCCTTGTTTAACCGGCAATCGTGTCGCCACGGACCTCGAGAGGCTCCCATTAACAATCAGTCCAGTTGAACAGTCACAGGTAGTTCAGATTTGCAGAGGCGCATACCATTAAAAACAACTGAAACAATGTTTACATGCTTAAGGAGTGAAAACAGAAACCAGTGGCGCACCCGGTCAAAAGCTTTATATGGGTCCATGTGAAGTACAGCGAGCTTCTCGTAAGTGCCGGAGAAAAAACTCCAGGGCCGTATGAAAAATGTGCAGATTGGTCTATAATAAAAGTCCGCGCAAGCCGCATGTTTGGTGAGAACTCATGAGCATAAACACTGGCAGTGCAAACTGAATTTGTTTGGACAGAACCTCCGCAAAAATTTTGTAGTTAACATTAGAGAGAGTGATTGGCCTGTAACCATCACAAGACTGGAGTTTTTTGTTTTCGTTTTACTTGGGAATCAAAACAGTGGCTGGGTGAATGATCGGGAAAGAGAATTTATATCCTCTTTTTATTATTATCCTCATCTGGTAAAGACGTAATAAGGGACACAAAGCGGTGCAGAACATCGCTGTTAAGGTTGCTGTTATATAACTGGGCGTGGACGCGAGTCCGTGGCTGAGCCAAACCGAGTTTATTTGCTTATTTCTTCTCTAACCCCTGATGGTGATAGTAGGCGATTAGTCGACTGGTCGTTTTTATCTTTAATGAATCAGGAACAGTTCCCTGATGTAGTGGCGCGGTAAACAAATTGGCCGGGTGTAGAGTGCCATCCGACGGTATTATAAGCAGTCCACTATATCGACGTACACCGGTATTTTGTGGTAAAATTGCCGCGTCTGGCAGTACACCGCTCTAGATATTGTAAAGCTAGGCAACCTAACCTAAACCTAACATAAGATAACCTAACGCACGCAAAAAATCATTTAAAACACCAAAAGTAACCTAGGTCATAAAAATTACACTTAAATTAAATCATGAAAACAACCGAGGCAAAAGCCGGTATCGAAGCACCTACTTTGGGATCAAGAAGCTGCGACGGATCCTCTACACTACAACGACAGAGTCTTTGGCCAGTGTTAGCCCAGTGTTAAATATTCGAATGTCGCCGGACGGCACTCTAGCCATGCCTGCAACGATCAGCTAGAGTGCCGTCGGACGGCACTCTAGACACTGCGAAACAAATTCGAGTAATGTAGCTCCTACTGTGACACAATTTCTTCCGCGGTGCTTACTTTCAGAATGGATCTGCCTTATAAACTCAGCAGCTGCGCGGTGCCGCTCCTCTAGTAAGGCCTGTCGATTAGGAAGCTCGCAATGCAGGACACGATTATTACGGGAACTCACAACGGATCCTCTTTACCTCGACAAGTAGTATCGTTAAAGCTGACACTTCAGTAGCAATTTTTTAAAGACATGTACCTGACCCCCCACATTCCAATTCGTATACAGTTGGTACAAACTCCTCCTAACTAGCCCCAGGCAACACAGGACTGTTCGGCCTTACTCAAGCCGGTGTACTTTGGCCGGTGATTTTCTGCCCGGCCTTTCTCCGGCAACCATGTTCGGCCCATGTCCAAATGTGGACCTTTTGGCCGTATACGGCCGTACTCCCATCACTGTCCAACGGCCAGTGTCCGTCGGCCAGTCGACCGGCTTACGTTCATATACGGCCAGATTCCAGCTGTAGGGCTCCGGCCATCCCAAAGCTACCCGTGTGTGGCCGAAGTACGGCCGCCGGAGGACAGCCGAGATGCGGTCGTCGGACTCCAGCCGGACTAGAGCTGCCGGAAATTCGGCCGTGCTACGAGCATTGTAGTTCAGCCACAGTACGTTAACTGTACTGAGGCCGGTGGATAACCACTGCATGCAGCGCAAGCAGATGACTCAATCGCGCTGTCCAGCAGCACAAACCCCCCATTTTGGATCCACTGTACCCACATCAAAGTGAGCCCGCGCGCAACCACCAGCCATCCAGCCTTAAGCGCAGCCTGGCTTAATTATCAGCGTCAGTTTACACCAAAATTAATTTATTCAACAGTGCTCACCAATGGTCGTTCCTTTAATTGCTGTGCGTATTTTACTGTCGAATACAGCAAATATTCATTTCGTTGCAGAGCTGGAATAGATGTTTTGTCCAGGTCCTGATGCGGCTTACCTGTAATAAACAAGAAAGGATGAGGGGGGGGGGGGTGGAAGGCGCATACTTTAGTGGGTTGAATTTCACAAAGATGAAAGTGCCGCTTTTAAGCAATTTCTGTTAAGACGATACTTTCATGCTCTGACTAAATCAACTATTTTTACAACAGCTGCTTGACCAGTTTTTTTGTATATAAAACCGGTGCGAATGCCTTTACGAAGCGATTCGGTACTCCACAAAACACTCAGCAGCATTCAATATAATTTACTTCACACAAAAAGTATGTCCAGTATTTGCCCATTTTTCTTGCAAAGAAATTTTCTACTACATCAACTTTTCTGATGATCTTTCACAGGGCTGATCCTAGAAGAGATCAAAGAAGTACTTGCAGTTTCAATATATTTTTTATGTTGTTTTCATGAGTTATGTGCACACTCCTTAATAGTCCAAAAGAACATAATTTTCCGCGAAAGTCGTACTACGTTAAGAAAATTCTAGACGTGTTGCGAATGACGCCCTTCAGATGGCTGCAGTTGTATCCCTCTGTGTTCACGCAAGGAAAGGCGTAAGACAACAGTTTCATATTTTGTTTCAAGCAAATAACTTAGCAATTGTAGTATTCATACAGCAAACCTTGCATACTGCAACCAATAAAGCAATAAATATTTCATTGGTCAAGTTTGAATGCGTAGGGTTCTCAACCCGTCGGAGGCGATCTTGCGGCTCCGCAAGTTTATTTATTTATTTATTTATTTATTTATTTATTTATTTATTTATTTATTTATTTATTTATTTATTTGATACCTGCTTGCCCTTGCATCCATTATAGCAGGGAGATACATAACACTAAGCATCAAATATGAGACCAAATAACAAAATAATTCTACAAAGCGCGGTGAAAATCGTCATTATAAACAGTGGATAAAATCATACATGGAAGATAATTACTCTCATCTTGATCTAAAATAAAATGAATCGCGCAAGGCGTCACCTTAAAGGAAAGTTAATAATTTGCTTCAAGCCACCGATCCCACTTTGGGATATGTAGAATGGCGCTTGGATATACTTCTCCCCTTCTATTCCAGTTTTAGAATGCATGATAGATATTACGAAAAAATTTCAACCTCAGGTTTCGTCTATGATCTTTCCCGTCTTACCATTTAGGTTTACTTTTACTTTCCCTCATCCTAAGTTGACAGTGCCAATACCTAATACGAATCGCACTGCCCTATTGTGTACGTTTTCGAGCGTATCAACCAGCTCTTTGCTGTAGGGATCCCAGAAAACGCATGCGTACTCCTACATTGAGCGCACATGAGTGAAATACGATTGTTCATTTAAGTTAGGTGGAGGTTCGCTGAAATTTTATCTCGGAAAGCCAAAAACACGTGCAGCCGTAACTTTTATGTTGTGAACGTGCCTATTTCTCTAACAACTCGTTAAATAAACTCCTCGTTATTTATATTCCCCGGCCGGTCTTAAAGCAGCGTAATTTACTGTATATGCATTCAATTGGAATGAAGGTTTTCTTGTAAAGTTGACGTTAACACACTTTTTAATATTCCGCAACTTTTCTGAATGAGCACACCAGGATGTTATTAATTGGAATAATGGTGCAAGTATTCGGAATCACGTTCATTCGCTATAGTCCTGTAAATTATACAGTCATTCGCGAACATTTTTAACAAAGATTTGAGGCCCCACAAAGAAAAGAGGGCCCGCAACTGAGGCTTGGAGAATTCCTGAGGTCGAGGGAACATATCCGGAAGAACAACCATTGAGAGCGACCAACTGCTGTCTTAGAGAGATATACTCGGCTATCCATGCAATAACCGATTCATTCAGTTTATTGCCCGCAATGTACTAACAAGATTGGTGATATGAAACACCGTCAAATGCTTTTTTTGCCGCACAAGAAAATAGTCAGCTACTTTAGGCTTATCTAGTACTAGAGCCAAATCGTGCGTGAACTCAACAAGCTGCGTTGAGCAAGAAAAACCCAACGAAATTCGTGTTTGCTAGGAAGCTGGCGATTATGTTTAACCAAATGAGTCATATCCAAAGTGTAGCTAATCTCAATTTCAAACACGGCGACTAAATTAACATCCAGGCTTCGTCATTCACAAGGCTCTGTTGTTATGGCAAAGTTGAAATAACACTTGTTTCTAAATAGGCAGTCATAAAATCCCATGAAGTAACATAGTGCAGGGCACGAAGTTGAGCCTACCAATGCACGAGCTTAGCCTCTTCTACGTTTATCACAAAAATATAGTACACATTGTTTTTCGCAGTATTAGTGTGAGAAGAATAGCCGAAAACTTGCGCTTTTGCGCGCCCTTACCTTTCTTTGGTGGGGAGTCCTTCACATTGCGCCTGTTGTGCTCCTGCGTGGGGGCCGCTTGCTCGACACCCTTTAAGGCCACTTATTTTGGTGAACCACCGCCATCTCGGGTCGGACATCGCTGCCGGGTCGATGTCTCCAATGGTCTCCATTTCTTGAGGGGGCGAATAGCCTCAAGCTGATGTGTCGACGAAGCCGACGGGCGAGGCATTGTAGCGGCTATGACTGGCGAGGCTTAGCTCACCCGTCGGTGTGGCACAGTCTTCTTGTGGCCATAAATGGCATTTCGATGGCCTAAACGTTTCCCTGGTAATGTCCAGTGAGTCCTTGCACCTTGCCCGTTCACCTAGAACACTGATTACTGTTTGACAAACGTAGTTCGTTCATTTAAAACGCAGAAACACCGAGCGGATGAAAAACGTGTCTGCGCCATTCGACTCCTAACGGCTCTTTCTTCACCCAGGGAAAAACCGGTCCTACATCGGCGGGTCTTCTTCCAAGCACGTCGGTGCATGAATTCTCGGCGCCCAGACGCGCGCCGTTGTTCGCATAATGACGTATAACCTGATACCTTACGAAGGCCGGTCTCCACTTGAACACCGTTTGCCGAAAATTCTGCGGCCGTTCGCTTGCCGTAATTCGGTCGAGGACCGCTAATCAAATCAAGAACGTACATTCTGAGGCCGTAAGTCGACCGGTCTCCTTGATAATACCGGCTGCCCGAAGAAAATGAATTCTGCGGCCACGGACGCGCGGTTCACCGTTGAAAGAGCGGATGCGCGGCAGCCGCGCTACGGCCGGTCTCCTTTCGAACACCAACTGCCACAAGAATACGGATATCCTGTGGCCGTATTCCGAAGGATAAACGGATGCCCTAAAGCCGTACTCCGGCCGATTTCTTTCTCAACATCGGCAGCCGAAAGGAAACTGAATATCTGACAGCCGGGCAGCTGCCGTTGTGCGTCTGAGCACGGGCGGCCGGAGAAATACCGAAGCGCTGGTTGCCGAATGTTGGCCGTTCACCGTATCATCAGTGGCTGCCAGAACCTGGATGCTGTCCCGACATGCCAGAAAGCGGCCATAGACGGGCCGGTCTTGGGACACACTTTCTGTGCCGCCTCTCACCGTCTATCATGGTTGTTTACCGAAGCTGCCTCACTTGCGAGCCCGTTAATTTCCTGTATGAACATTTCTCAGGCAGCAGATAAAGGCAAGTCTGCCGACAAGCAACTTGTCAATACTGCGCGTGCATTGCTGCATAATTAAACCTTCATCTTTTGGAAGTAATGAATGAAGTTTCCAAAGTTCGCACAGGGGTCGGAAAGCAGAATGAGCGCCTCCACCTAGATGCAGAAAAACCTGGCAGCGGCCAGAAAAAAAAAAGGCACTGGCTGAACATTATAATTGCTGTTCCTGCAAAGTAGGGTTGAGGAAATGTAAATCCTGTCAAGACGAGCATGGGAGTTTCCTTCAAGGTGTGGGTACGAGCAAGGAGCTCGAAACGGCAGTCCGGTATCAAGTAGCCCAGCAGTCGCAAGAAGGAAAGACAAGACTTCAGCGCTCCTGTCCCGATAAGTAGCCGTCTCAGTACGGTCCGCCCATCAAACAAGAAATCGATCTGTGCTTAGATAACTGGCTAATTTCTTGAAAAACGGGGTTCCTTGACACTGTCATTGGGAGCGTACACGTTGATCAGACGCCGTGGTGCTCCAGACAACAGATAATCCCAGATATCAACCGCTCCTCACCATCCACATAATACGTGAGGGAAGAATAGGTCAAATCTTTCCACAGAAACAAGAAACAGCTGGCTGAGAGACCTGCTGAGTGTGACACAACCACTTCGTAATCAGAGAGGAACGGCCGCAATGCTCTATCAGTCGTAAACAAGCCGTTAAGAAAGCTTGTCCCGTCGTTGTTTCGCGTGTCGTTGTTTCGGTCGCGCTCTAATTTTATAAACTCTATCAACCGCTTCCACTCTCCATTTTTGTCTCCTGCACAGCAATAAAATCTACACGATTTCAGGAGGATAGCTGCGGCAGCTGCAGTTTTTTTAGGGGTACTCAGCTCGCTCACATTCAAAGTTGCAAATTTCAGTCGCACAGGTATCATGTTGATAAACGCCTTATATGTCCATGCCATGTATATCGGACTTTAGATAGAGACCCCGCTTGATTTTTCTCTGTATATACCAGAGTTTGATCGACGGGGCTTCCCTTTTAAAGCAAAGCTTTCTACCTCTACTAGCCAACGGTTATTTCGTGGCATGCAGGACAAGAAACTCCCAACGCGGCTGCGAAGGGAACTGCGGTATTCACTCACGGAGCATAGTGTAGATGGCGCAGCGAACTTACCCAGCGTTCCCCGCGCGCTTACACCGGCGGGTGCATCGGCGCGCCCTTAGCCGGCTGCTTAGCGACGGTTGTCTTGGGCTTGTTTAGGTGCAGCTTCGCGGCCTTTGCGCGCTTCCTTCGCACGGCTTGATTAAATTGTTCGACAGAACCTCCTGGGTAACTTGGAAACGGCGGAATTAAGTGGTCGTACGGCAAAGATATGTTAAAAATTAATTTGCAGGGCTCCAAAACAAAACGTACAGACCACAAACAGACACCTGGCCGCTAAACAAATACCACCTTTTGCGCACTGCTTGCCACGAATGGGATTCCGTTTTCTAAATTAGTTAATACCAATTCGGTTGTGTGTTAGGAGGTATTGCAAAAGGCGGAAGGAGCAACTGGTTCTGAAGAATATCTATTATACGAGTTCCCTCAGCTTTCTCGCAATTCTCTAACTTACTGAACTAACTAGTTTAAGTCAGTATAAATGGAAATCCCTATGCTCATATGCCAAATCGTTTCAGGGTCCGCGCTTGGGTCGCGCGGTGGTGTAGCCCCAAACTAGCACATCATGATGGCTAGGTTCGCTCTGTTTCACCCTTCGAATGACGCTACTCGCCGTTTTCTTTCTGCGGACGCACGTCCGGGCAACAGCGGCGGCGTCCGCCGCTCTAGCCCAGCCGTCAGCCGTGGCCCACGCTTCTGCTGTGCTCGGGACGCCGCCCCCGCGAATTCCGGGTAACGGCTGGCTGAATCTCTGGATTCACTTTGTAGAGCCACTTCGGTGAATTCAAGCGGCGCGCATGGGAAATTGTTGTGGTTGTCGTTTAATGCTTTGCTTTCCAACCACCTTCACAGCGTGGATTGGAGCCATTTTTTCTGCTAGTCCTACCTTTCCTGTCTCAGGAACGGTCTTCTGTAACACCAGCTGGAGAGTCTTCAGACAGTCTGTCAGCGGGATCCGCAGCCGTGCACAACGCAGATCATTTTGTAGGGATGCCTGGCGGAGGCACGTCGGCTAAGGGTAGTAGTTAGCATGGGAGCCGGACGACGCATCGTCCGGCTCCCATGTACCTTGGACGCAGGGGGTACAACACCTTCAACTACACCTTGTCATGCGGCAAGGTGATGGTGAATCCTTCTCATCACCTGAAGCACCACTGTCACACACAGTAGGTAACTGTACTAGGGAATTTACCTGATGGCTCCACACAAGGGGAAGGAGCCACCTGGGTGGGCACTAAACGCAGCCGCTAGCGCACTACTAACTTCACTGGTATGCGTCTATGTGGCATTCAGTGAAGTATAGCCTTCAATTCCGATGTTCGAGGGATGTAGAAGATAACTAGAAGTGTCCAGAACCTCTCAAGCGTACATAATGTTTTCCCGCAGGGCATTGTTAAAGGGGCGTGGGACATGTCGAGGGTTATCTGCGTACGCTCTCCTCGGCGAAGCGACCAAACTTGAAGCAGCTGTTCCAACGCGGTGCACGGCAGTGACGCCGGATACGCCTCACCCGCTCAGAGTGCAGAAAAAGGTGTGGCCGACCAAGAATCAAGGCAAGCCTCTGAATGCACCAAACGGATAGTACATGAGGCACTTTGTTCACATAAACACTATCCGCGAGTTTCGAAACGATGTCCGGGTTCAGCGTGCGCATGACTTCCAGTCCTGAGACTCTCAAACTTTCCCTTGAAATGGAGATGACCGCGCCGTACGGTTGAAGTGCTTCGCGTATGTATATGTCCTCAAGACCCTCTGGAAGCCAAAAAAGCTTCATGCGCACTTGAAGCCTGGGGCTCTGGGTCAATGAGCATGCAGCGGCTATCTTTGGCCGTAAACTTACCTTGGGACGGCTTGGAGGAAGTTCGGCCGGCTACGCTTGTCTCTTCTTGCAGTTTATTTTAAAAGGGTTTTAACGTTTTGTGTGTCGAATTTGGTACATCACATCAGCCAAGGACATGCTTCGTGCCACCGGGCTCGCCTCCTATCTTGCTGCTGGGTGCTACGTCTGATTGTCACCTCTCTGCCCCCGTTCCGTGGGCAGCTACCGGTCCCTTGAAGATGAAGCCCTCTCATCAGGCAACCTCCGAAACGGTTTCTGAACACGCTGTCGCCGATACCAGCTGGTCAGGCAAGTCCCCTCTTATCTCCTTTCCCGTCTGATCAACCACTGCCGGACGATGAGGATGCCTTCTAAGACATGACAGATGCAACTTCTGCAAAAATTATTTATGCTAAAGAAAACTCGACTGGCACGGACGAGCAAGAAAATTTCCAGGCCTTGATGCCTCCTAAACAGCGGCGTGGCTCTAATTAAGAGACAATATCTCAGTCTCAGCTTCCAGCCTTTCAGAAAACTTCCGAATCACGGGCGCGTAGTAATTCTCAAACCCACAAAGGTGGAGAGCGTCATTACTCGTTTCAACCTGCTCGCTCTGAAAAGTGGCCTTGAGTCTATGGCTCCAGATGGAGTCCTTAAAGTAAGACCAAACTATCGGCTGAACCTTCTAGCAGTGGACACACGAAACACTGACGCTACTGCACGTCTCCTGAAAACAAAAACCCATTCAGAGCATCCCTATCCAGGCGTACGAGCCTCGCTCGAGTGAGTGCGGAGCAGGAGTGATCAGGGATGTTCCAGTTGATATGTTTGACCGTGAAATCCTCGTAGTTCTGTGTCAGAAGACACCTGTCAAATCTCTGCGTCGTCTAGGCGAGTTATCCAAGAGTCTGCGGATTGTTTTTGCCACTGAAACAGCGCCTGAGCACGTTTTCCTAGGCTGCACGCGTTACCGCGTATATCCTTATGTTGAGATGCCCAGGCAATGCACAAAGTGCCGGAGTTTTGGCCACGTGGCAACCATGTGTACAGTTCCGAGCGAGCCGCTGTGCTGGGTGCGGCGGCAGTCACGAAAGTTCTGCGTGTGACGCTGGTAATCTTCGGTGCCCCAACTGTGGGAACAGTCACGAGTCGACGTCTGCCCGCTGTCCGTTCCTCCGGAAAGAGAAGGCCATACACAAGATTAAGGGTGACAAAAACATTGACAACAAGTCAGCGAAGGCTACCCTGCATGAGCAGCAGGGAAATGGTGATGCTTGGAAAAAGACCTCTGCAGAAACCCAGAAGGCACCGGAAAGGGAAGCGCCAACCTCCAACACTTTAGATGCAAGCTTCGACGATGACTTTCCGCCCCTGCCTGCTTGCGGACCCGTGAAACCGGCGGCGCCCGCTACAGCGACACCTAGGCCGTCATCCGAGCCTGCATCCGTGGAAACGCCGGGGTCGTTGCCTGCACCTGTAGCTACGTCCTCAAGCCCGACAGCGCCTGCATCTGCGCCGTCGTGTGTGACACCGCCAGCGAGGTATTCCGCTCAGCAGGCAAAGCAGAACAGGCCCAGGCACCGTGTTCACCAAAACTCTGGAAACATTTCTACGCTCCTAGTTTCAATTGTGGAGGCCAGTTTTCCTGGCTCAGCTCTCGTCTCCGGTGACCACGGGCAGAGGCACAATCATTGACCTCGCATTGCCTTTCCTCGCGCGATGGCGATAGGAGCTGTGGCGCAAAAAACTCTGAAAATACGGAACAAGGCCACTGTGTTTCAATGGAACGCCTGCGGTCTTCGGAACCGCCTCCCAGACTTCTGATGGTTCATACCAGCACCGCTTTCCAGTCATCGCAATATCAGAGTCGCGGTTGCAGTCTAGAACAGGTGAGGCTCTTTCAAGAGTTCTGTTCGCTATAAGGAACGACCTGACCTACATATAACATACCTTGCCTCCAGGGGCCCAATTCTCTAAAACGACGGGCCGTCGTTTGAAACGACGGGGCAGCGCCATGCAAATGCCTCTGTTCCGGGGTTGAGGCCGTCGCTTTGAGGGGCGAGAAAGCGGGCAAAATTGCCCTCCGGTGCACCGGCAGCAGGGCGCAAAGCGACACGCACTGCACCCCATCGTTTTTTTTTTTTTTGCACTCATTGCGGGCTAGCTGTTAACGACTGGGCTGCCCAGGAGGCAAAGAACGTTTCTGCAAATGCAGATCTTGTACGTCTGCCCTTCGCAAGGACGGACACGACCGCCCTTGTGTCTACCATTCTCCGCCACGCCTCGGCGAGTCACTGGTCCCGCCCTGACAATCGTCATAGAAGACTACACCACCTGAACCCCGACTGCAAGTTTCGGTTACCTCCTGGTATTTAGAGAAACTACGCTACACTGTTTCACCGACTACGGCTTGGAGTAGCCTTTACCCGTCGCTACAAGCACCTCATTGGCTTTACGAGTGACCCGGACTGTGAGACATGCCATGTACCAGAGACTATTTAGCATGTTCTCTGCCACTGTCCACGCTATGCGCATCCTCGAGAATAATTAGCGAGAACATTGGCCCATTTGGACTGTCATGTGGTGTCGGAGGAAGTGCTTCTGGGACCTTTGCCAGACGCGAAGCGTTCTCACAAGGCATTTAAAGCTGTGATGACATTTCTGCGGAGCAGCGGCCTGTCAGCGATATTGTAGTTGAGGCAGTATCGGTATAGGCATCTTCTATACATAGCCATTTATTTATTTCTCCGCCATCTTCATCTCTCTCGTCCTCTATCCACACTCTTTCCTCCCCTTTCCCTTCCCACACACAGAATAGCTGGCCAGATATACTACCATCAGGCCGACCTTTCTGTGTTTTTTTTTCATTTCAATAAAATTCCTTTCTCTCTCTTGCGCCATGCTGGCGGTGCCGCGGAGTGCCATTTGGCCCGCTTCCTCAAAGCGACGGCCCGTCGTTTTAGAGAATTGTGCCCCAGATGACACAAACGAGTGTGTCACAGTGACTATTAAAAGTTATGCGCATCGTATCGTGGCATACATTCCACCTGATGCTGCATTTAACGTGGACCGTCTCCACCACATAGTACGCTCGACACCAGAACCACGCGTGTTAACTGGAGATTCTAACTCACACCGCCCTTCCTGGGGGAGCATTAGGACCACAGTTAGAAGCAGGCGCCTCTTTGACGCGGCTTGCCGTAACGGCTGCAATGGCATTAAAACCGGTGAACCCACGTTTAGCCGAGGCACAGTATCGAGCACACTCGATGTCACCATGGCCTCCCTGGGACTGTCATGTAGGACCCAGTGCTACGTCGACATCGAGTCATATGGAAGCTACCACCTGTCTACATATATCTTGCTGGATGGTCTATGTGGAGGGTCATTCAATCGCGAAATTCGTTGCCCGGATTGATCTCTATATTCTGTTCTTATTGAGGAGCTCGATGGTAATATTGAATAGTACAGCGACCTATAGATGCCATGACACGGGAGAGAGGTACCTGTACGAAGTTTTTCCATTTACCCTCGAGGTTTTCTGTGGCCGATGCGGAGTACCAAAGGCTTCGCGCGGTGCGTCGCAGGCCTGCAAGGCGTGCTTGCAGAACACGAACATCCGAAGAAATACAAGCCGCTTTACGCACACAAAGGCACGCACAGCGACATATGAAGAAATTGTCTCAGCGGCAATTGATGTCGCTCAGCGAAAAATTAGACCCATAAAAACCTCTCACGAGAATATCGAGCTTAGTACGTAGTCTGCGGGCACCCCCTACTGACCTTCACCCTTTCTACACTATTGCTTTGCGACAGAACCGCCGTGATCTAGATGTCACTGAAAATTTCTGCACCAAGGTCACAGCCTTGCCGGCTCCAGTTTTACCTTCCAGCCTGACAAGTCTTTTACAATGGTGGAACTACTGGCTGCATTGTCTTCCGCAAACAAGGCTTATATCTGCGCCGGGTCCTGTAGACATCAGCTATGCAGCTTTGTCGCACCTTGGAAATAAAGCTAAGCGCTTCCTTTTCGGCACATACAACCACAGCTGTGAAACGAGCCGCCTCGAACCGGGCTGGAAGCGCGGTTTTCTTTTTCCTGTACTCAAACCTGCCAAAATCCCTACGGAAATTGATTCTTACCAGCCCATTGCACTCCTGAGCTGCGTGGTGAAGTTGATGGAGGAAATGGCCCTTGTTCGCCTAGACTGGGACTTGACAAAGCGGAACGTGTACGCCACACAGATGACTAGATTCAGGCAGTCTCGCAACAGCATCGACAGCGTGCTTGCCCTTGTCAATGACATAAAGAGTGCAAAAGCCCAGAGTCGCATCACCCCAGCAGTGTTCATTGAGATTAAATCAGCGTTTGACTGTGTGGCCCATGAGGCAATAAGATCTGCATTAGAGTCGGTAGGCATCAGTGATCGTGCTTCAGCAGTAGCTGTACAACGCTTCGAGCGCATATGAGGGATGGTCAATGCGCAATCAACACTCCCGTAGATTGCATAACACTTGCATAAGGAAGCGTTGAAATGCCTAAAGACGAAGAGGTATTGACTGCGCCTCATGGAGGATCTTCTTGTTTCCAGCTGCTTGAAGAAGGCCAAGAGGCAGCCTAAGCCCTTTTAAGTGCGAATGCACTTCTTAAGCGACCCTGAACCTGCGTCCACCGGCGATGTCCGCGCACGTGGAGATGGGCGCGCGCAGCCTGGCCGCTGACATGGCACATACTCACGTGGGGGATTGGCCAGGAATCTCCTCGTCTTCCTTGGCAACGGGGGAGATGGGCGCGCGCTTCCTGGCCGCTGACATGGCACATACCCACGTGGGGGATTGGCCAAAAATCGGGCGTGAGAAGGGCTAATGCACCTGCTTAAAGGAGTACTGACACGAAATTTCAAAGCTGAGATCCGCTCTAGCAATGAAGTACACCGACAACACAAATAGGTGCCTGTGAATAAATGCATCTTTCTTTCTTTGTAGTTGTGTGTGTGTGTGTGATCTCTCTTTCGCGAACATTACCGAACCGCGCAAATTCAACTCGTGAATTCGCACTTTCACATTCTTCCCCTCGGGGAAATGCGGGGAATTTTCTTGTGTAAAGATTCCAACCGCTCGTATTGCGTCTCTGAAGGCGATATGAGAGGCAGCTGATACAGCATGCGGTTCAAGATCAAGGCTTCGCGCAACTTGACCATAGAGGCTGGGTGATTTCTCCATGTCACACAGGCAGTTCTCCGCCGAAGCCTTCCTGCTCTACCGAGTAAGAGCAGACTCAGCCCGTACACCAGCTTGGCTAAATAAAATCAACATTGTTTCATTCCCTTTGTGCCCGTCGTGCAGTATGACTGGTGTCATGAATCACTTCATTATGAACTGCTCCAAACCAAAACTGAGTGCCCGAACTTTTTTCCTGATCTCCATAAGTTAGGAGTGCCCCGTGCTACATCGGAGGACATTATTTTTCCTAGGGACCACTGGATTGTGCGAAGAGAGGTGTCTCATCGCCTACACGGATTCTTGCAATCCACGGGACTACGTGTGGTGTGGTGACACGGTGTGTCTGTTATTTTAGGACTAAGTGAGGTGTGATGACTTTGAGAGTATCTGATATTGTATTGGAGACGATTATGCCGAGCAATTTCCGGCAGTGATGAAAGGCTCCGTCCGCCTCATTCAGCAATACTTACTACTATACTACTACTACTACTCGGTAAGCATAGGAGGCCGTATGTACGCGTCGATTTCCGATTATCTGTCTGACAGATATGTCTTTGTGTCCACGAAGGACGGCGAAACAGCTTCTCACAATGTCCCCCGGGGTGTGCCACAGGGCGGAATTTTAAGCCCAACCCTATTTAATATCAGCCTCATTGGAATTGAGGAGTGCGTGTCACACACTGTTGAAATATCCCTGCATGTCGATGATATCTGCATCTGGAGCTCTGGCCGCAACAGGTGAGTTCTACAAACTCGCCTTCAAAAACCCATCAATTCAATAGCCGACTTTTTGACAAGACGCGGCCCCGAAATCTCGGCCAGAAAATCTACGGCATTAGCCTTCACCAAGCGTGATGCCTCCCGCGATAATCTTACAGCGGCAGGGGTCCCCATACCCTTCGTGGACTCTCACCGATTTTGACAGGTCACTGATGTGATCCCCTCACGTTCGTCTCCTGAAGCAGAAGCTGGGCTAATTTGCTCAGGTGTTACGCATGCTGACCAGCCGCTCAGGAGACTGTTCGATTGGGCCTCTCCTATCTCTTTACTCAGCACTCTGCGAATGACTGCTCCGATACAGCCCCCCAACACTCGGCCCTCTTTCGAAGACTATACAAGGCTGTAAAAAAGTATGCATGCCCGACCTCTGCGGTTTTATCTTTTTCTTCCGAAGAAAGCTTCTACGCTGGGGACCACACGGGAGTCCAGGCGCTTCTTACCCAGTGTACTGATCAAAGAGGAGCAGCTTCGCCTACGTCTGCGGCTGGGGACTAGGGCCTATGGACACCCGTTGAGTTCTAGCTCCGCCTTAGGGGTACAAGTCACTCTACCCCCTTGTGTCAGGAGTACCCTGCGCCGCTTGTTCTCCCGCACTGGATTTACTCTCCCTGGCGGATTGTCACCTCAATACCGGACATCCGCAGAAAATCAAGCTTGCCAATTCCAACCCTAAAGTAATTCACTCTAGAGCACATGTGGAATTGCTACACTAACCACAAGCATATATACACCGATGCATCGGTGATGTCCACTTCAGCGGTGGTCGTAATCTGGGTTCTATGGACGCCAACCACAATTGCGGCCATGTTAAGCCACAAAACAACATCGACGACCTCAGAACTGGCTGCCTTGCGCTCCGCTTTGCAGTACCTTCTTGGGCAAGAAGCTTCTGTGTGGGTCATTTTCAGATTCACGGGCGTGCTTCAACAACTACGATAATTTCCGCGCGAACAATTGGCCCACGAAATACACACCCTGCGCACACAGGCTGCCAGCTTGCTTCACGAGGTAGTGTTACAGTGGCTACCTGGACATAATGGGGTGAATAAAAATGTGGTGGCCGACGAAACAGCTTGCGCGGTCCACATCCAATCTAGCGTCATCATTGCGATTCCTTTCTCTCGACGTGATGAAGCGACACTTGCGTGCTCCGTGGCGCGGCAGTTACAACTCCCAATGTGGACGGACGGATCTAAAAATTATCAGCCATTGTACAGAATTCATCCCGCCTTCACTTCTCGAATGCTGTGTGGCCTGGGAAAGCGCGACGAAGCAGTTGTTCACCGCATTCGCCTCAACGTCGCTTTTAGCAGCCACTACTTGCACAAGACGCGCCGAGTTGTCTTCCCTCACTGTCACGTATGCACGTATGCAGTGTTCGTGAGGGCATAGAACATGTACTGTGTGTGTCCCCATTATGACACCTTGCGGCTAACCTTGAAGACAACGTTGGGACTGCCTGCCGATGCACCATTCGAACTTTGCGACGCCATTGGTCCATGACAGTCAACTGCCGCGGCAACACGGAGCACACGGTCCTTCGTATCATTTCTACGTGACTCCGGCTTGAACAAAACCATGTTAACGTTTACGTTAACTTTACTACTGTGCGTGTGCTGTGTGCGTGATACTGTGTTTGTCAGTTTCGATGTGTTTATTTGTGTTTGTAGCGTCTGTATGAGTTTCACTGCAAAGCGGTACATGTCTAACGCCCCAGTTTTCATTCCGGTGTCATCGATTTAATCGGCGCCGCTCCGGGGTCCTCCTCACCCCCGCTAACACCTCTTTCACAACTATTTTCACCCTCGCCTCCACCGATAACCCTTTGTCAAGTTGCGCAGTCGGCAGCTAACGACGCTAAACGGTAATCAGATGATTCCGAAAAATAAACAGAAGCACGGATAGGCGTGAAAATGCACTGACGATTACTACACTCCCTAATATAAAATTTGTGCGCAGTGCGAGCTGCAGTATTCTCGGTCACGGCACATTTGTGCTGCGTCTCAGGAAGTGTTCGCATGATCAGCGAACGTACGGCGGCGTGCGGTACTCTGGTGCTACTTCGCAGAGCGCCGCCGCGGGCAGCATGTTGCAAATCGTGTTTGAACCTCCGGCACAAACCTCCGGCACAAACCTCCGGTTTGATTCCTTGAATCCTCGCGGCGGCTTCGGACGTCCGGACTGCTGTAAGTTGTGCTTCCGGTGTCGAGCTGAGCAGAACAGTCTCCAATTGTTCTGCCGTCTTAATTATGTATCTTTTAAGTGTATTTATATCGGATTTACTATTACGGCCGGTTGAATTTTTTTGGAGTTCATGGCAAGACCATGTCATGTGGTGTAGGTCGGCTCTGCTGTTGCACAAAGTGCTGTGGTTTGAGTAAAGGTCTGGGTAGCAGCGGTTGAGGGAAATAGGGTTTCCAAAAGTGTTTGTCTGCAGCCGTCACCACGTGACTGCCTCTTTCCTGGAAAGAGTGTGGTGGGCCGGTAGGTATTTGCATCTGTATAACCTGTAGTGATTTACCGTATTTACCCGATTCTAACGCGCCACGCGCACCCAATTTTCCTGGCAAGAAAACCGAAAAAACTTGCACCTCCTAGTGTAACGCGCACGGGACTTTGTGACCCAGACAAACGAATGCGAGAGAAACGGGCGATTTATTTCCCGAAGTAATCTCACTCATCTCACTCCTAGTCGCTCTCCGCTGACCACAGCATCTCGGCCTCGGTGCCTTCAAGCGCGTTCGCGATGCCACACTTCTGAACGAACGTTCAACCATGGTCTATGGAATCGTGGCCCACGCCTCGCACGCCCATCCCGAGAGCTTCTCCAGAGGTGCACGCTTCAGCCGACCGCTCATTTTGAACACGTGGGAGCCGCTGCTGCCATTGCTGTTATCAAGCGCGCAAGTGAAACGATTTGACGATTTGTGTGAACTCCGATAGAATAGCGTAGGCGCCTAGGCTTGCTGCGTCCGAAAAATCGTTGCTAAAAGCTTTGGCGCCATCTTGAGATGGCGATGGGTGGGACGAAATTTCCGCTGTTTCGGCAGTTCCGGTTTTGTATCCGATTCTAACGCGCATGCGATTTTTCGGCCTATTTTTTCGGAAAAAAAGTGCGCGTTAGAATCGGGTAAATACGGTATTATATATCTGTATATGACTAGCCTGTCTTCGTGAGAATCTAATAACTTGTGCTTGTTCTTGGCTTTACTGCGAGATCTCGTGTGGGGATGATTGTAGTTGTGGTGGCGTCGTAGGCAACACCGCTCGGTTGACCAGAGCTCGAGCGATTGCGGGGGCCAGTTCATTCCCCTGTAGACCGCAGTGGGCCGGAGTCCATGTCAAAATAATTTTTCTTTGGTTAGTGCTCTTCTCTGACAGCTAGGATACTGCTGGAGGGGAGATCCGGCCTTTCGAGAAGTTAGAAATGGCGGACATCGAGTCTCTTATGACTGCGATTGCTCGGGTAGAGTTATTGCAAGGGCTATAGAAATATTTTAAGTGCGAATGCACTTCTTAAGCGAGCCTGAATCGTCCGCCGCCGTAGTCCGCATAGCAACAGCTGCGGGTGCGCGCGCTCCTCGTCTTCCTTAGCAACGGGGGGAGATGGGCGCGCGCTGCCTGGCCGCTGACATGGCACATACCCACGTGGGGGATTGGCCAGGAATCGGGCGTGAGAAGGGCTAATGCACCCGCTTAAAGGAGTACTGACACGAAATTTCAAAGCTGAGATCCGCTCTAGCAATCAAGTACAACGACAACACAAATAGGTGTCTGTGAATAAATGCATCTTTCTTTCTTTGTAGTTGTGTGTGTGTGTGATCTCTCTTTCGCGAACATTACCGAACCGCGCAAATTCAACTCGTGCATTCGCACTTTCACATTCTTCCCCTCGGGGAAATGCGGGTAATTTTTTTCTTGCTAATTTTTCTTGCTTGTTGCTCCACCACAACAAGCAAGATTAAGTTCGCAGACGACGTTCAGAGGCTCCGATGACGCGATGCACGCGCTGAAAGCATAGCCTCGCTTGACACTAACAAAGCAAACAAAGTCGCTAGCAAAGCTGACCGCAAGAAGCTCGCCGTCCACCTCCCATCTATACTCATAGGCACTCATCACCTTGCTGATGCAACAGAGCTCCGTATTCTGGGCTTGCATATTCACCAGGCTGGCACCACCCAAGATATCTATTTCTCCTTCATCAACCAATCTTTTAAGCTGACACTGCTTTCTCCGAGCACCCAGACCCCGTACGTTTAAGGTGGCAAAGCGTAGCGGTCTTTCAAGTACTGCCATTATTTAGAGTGAAGACTGCGCCGCGAGGAAGGTAACAAAAAGGGTGAACTAACCGATGGTTGCAGATACAGAAACGATGAACGGAAGGTCTGCTGGGCATGGCTTGCTGAGGTAGGTTGCACCTCGTACTTTAAAGCGTCTTTGCAGTGTGCTGCAACGCCGTTCCCGTCCCATCACCACTCTGTAGTCACACCAAGTCACAGGGGGTTTAACCTTGGATCTTGGAACCAACGTGTCGCGTTAGTCCTCGACATTGTACGGACTAACTTTCACGTCGGCGTCCAGAAAAGTATGGTTCAGGGCAGATGGCCCAGACGGCGGATGGGGCAAAATGACTTCTTATTCCTGGCTGGCAGTGTTATCAAAAGTTCACCTGTAACCACGGGCCGAAAGGCCCGCCGAAGCCGCTACTTGAACGGAGCTCGCCATGCTGCGTCCGCACTGCGCAGAATCCGGAAGCAGAATCCCGGCTACAACCATGAGTTGTACAACCCGAGAGCCAAACGACTTACTCACTCAACTGTGACTCTAAAGGGAGTAATCACGCCCCCTGCTCGACTTGGAACACGTGATAGGGTACACGTTGCAGGTGCGGACGCCTAGTTTAAGTGATCGCGTTCGGTTCTTTCGTTCTGCTTCTTCGATTTCCTTCTTCGCCATTATAGCTGCAACGGTGCAGAAAATGTTGTTGCAGAAGTGAAGAAGAAGCAAATCGACTGCAATCTTGGACTTAAACCATCGTGATGGTCGTGAAGGCTGCGTACAGCTTCGCCACCTTCAAATCTTGCGCGTTAGTGTGAGCTTCCTTCATTTTTTCTGTTCATGTAAATTCAAGCTGACTCTCATTCGATTATAGACCAACTAGCACAAATCAGAGCCAGTCTTAAAGTTGCCCAGATGCACAGAAAAAGCACAAGCTGCATTCAGCTAGGGGTTTATCGCAGCAAGAGATATACTTACGTTCGTTTTCTAAATTGGCACACTTGCCTGACCAGAGAGGCACAGCGGCATCACTAAGTGCATTCCGACAGTGTGGAGTGGCACGCACATGTCATCAGGTCTAAATGAGGCGACAATATGCAGTACCAGCACGAGGCGACCTGTATCTGCCGTGCTCACCGGGTGGGCCAAGGAATGGCGCAATAGCGTAGGGAAAGAGTTCTTCGCTCTTTAGAGCGGAACCCGGGACTGCAGTTTTTGTAGCGCAAGCTACACTACGCTACTTCGGGCAGTCTTCGCGGGGTGACCAGTTTTGCCCTTGAGCGTTAGAGGTCAAACCACACACCTTTCCGCAAGCGCCTGGCACGGAGCAGCGGTCTGATAACGGGGATAGATAGGCGGCAGAGAAGCGATAGGTGAGGAGGGAAATTAAACATGCGCAAGACGTGGTGGAGGAAGGAGAGGAGGCCACCACCGCCGCAGCGATAAGCGCGCGCAACGAAGGAAGGCCACGGTGGTAGGTGCGGCGCCCAACCATGTGCTATACAGGAAGACGAGCATCCAGCTGCGGTCCCTCGTACTGTGGCGAGGCTTAACAAACGCCATGAAGCGAAAATTGGAAAAACGCTACTGTTGCGTACAGCTTCGCTACCTTCAAGTCTTACGCATTAGTGTGCGCTTCCTTCATTCTTTATATTGTCGGAAAAACATGCTATTCGTCACATGCGAAACCCTTAGCATAGGTAGTTCACGTAAGCGAGAAAGCAAGCAACAGAATGTTATGAATCTCGAGTCCATGGGAGCATGATCATTTCTGATGGAGGCTAAAAGCGAATGCGCCCGTGTGTTGGAAATGTCGGCACACGTTAAAGGTCCCCAGGTGGTCAAAATTAATCCGCAGCCCTCCACTACGGCGTGCCTCATCGCCCGTCTAGCGTCCACGCGTTAAATACCCGTAATCAATCAATCCAAGTGAGCATGAAGTGAGGCCCCTGCTAGTTGGGAGAGAAGTGTACTGTTGGGCTACTTGGTAGGGCTCGTTGAAAGAGTGAACAGCGTGAGAAGGAGAAAGCACTGGACGAGTGCAGCCATTTATATCCTATTCATACCTATAGCGGTGCCGGAAAGGTCACTTGAACGATCAGTATACGGCGAGTGGAAAGTATATCGTGCAGAGGCCCGGCACGGAGCAGAAGATTGTACAGAAAGTGCGGAAAGCCTCGTGAGGATAAAAAGCCCATGTTTATTTCAGACTATGCGGTACACTGGTCAGCCTAATCACACGAAGCAATGTTTAAAATTCATGTACAAATATCGAGCGCGCCCGGAAAGTGAGAATCATCCTAGGAACGAGTGCAGCGCGCATCGCTTGAAATGACAGCCGTTAACGCCTGGTGACATTCGCTGCGCCGAGTGCCGTTCTCCAGGCATTCATAGAACAGTCGGCACAGCCGCCTGTGGAATCGTCGCTCGCAGCCTGCCGCCAGAAGCCTGCACAGGTCGTCCGCCGAAGGTGCGTTCTGCGTCCGGGGAGTGAGCTCGAACAGTGCGTCCGGTTTTGTGGAGCTAGGCGCTGAGCTGGCGGTGGTCAGGGCTTGTGTCGGGAAGGCGTAGCCGGGCTTCCCTGATATCAAGCCCGGGATAAATAAAGGAGCGTCGGTGTAGGTTGACCCACAGGAAGATGCAGCAGTTGTGTCGAAAGTGACAGCAGTCCAGGTACTGGCAGTTCCTGAAGTTGAAGGCTCAAGCGGGACCTTGCAGGTGCGGGTCTGGGGTGAGTACAGCGCTCGGGAAAACGTGGGCGGCGGGGTCAGCTGTTGTGACCTCGCTATGGCCTTCACCGGACGTCTCGGTAGTTGTCACCACGGTGGTAACGGTTCGGCCAGGAGAGCTAGCCGGAACGGGGTGCACAGGGCGGGCTTGACCGGGAACTCGGTACGCGTGACCTAGAGGTAGCTCGTGCACCGACTACGCCAGACCAATCAGGAGCAACACCAAAATGTTTCTTGAGGCAAGTGCAGGCCGTTCTATAGCATTAGGTTGCCTGTGGGGAGTGTGTGTGTGGGTGTGGGAGGGGGGCGCTATTATTGGTTGTCAGTTCGGGCAGCGCCACCAGCAAGACTGACGGCTCGTTAACTGTCTTGTCACTGCTTGGCAAACTGTAAAGCCTGTTGTCTTCCCCACTCTCAATTGCTATGTGAAGCCTCTATCTGCGGCGCCTGAATGGGGTCATTTTAAATGCAGAGCATTTCAGTAACTCACGATGTCACCCGCGTTGGCGTCCGTAGTCCGCATCCGCATCGCTCCCCCTACACTATATAGAAAAATAATACTTGCCGGAGCCAGGTTTCGATCCTACGACTCTGCGGGCGGAACGCAAGGTGCACGGTACTCTACCAACTGAGCCACAAAGCCGACACAGAACGGAGGGTTACGAACGTGCCTTATATCCTTGACTCATTCAACCGTCGGGCAGAGGTGCGCCCTCTCCCCCGCGTCCTCCTCGCCTTCTCTCCGCTCGCAACGCCCTCTCTCGCCGCGTTCGGTTCGGGCGCACAACAGGTGGGGAGGTGCGCAACACCCTCTCTCGCCGCGTTAGGTTCGCGCGCAAGAACAGGTGGGGCGCTCGCATCGCGCTCTCTCGCCGCGGTCGGTTCGCGCTTAAACCACATATGTCGTTCGCGCGCGCTGCGGTCGCTAACATCTGTGGCGTGATCGTGACGTCAGCATCACGCGTTCGCGTGGTGGCGATTTCGGCGCTATAACACTCTCTCGCGAGGGGCATTGGATTGGATTCGATTGGATTGGCTTGGATTGGCTTGGATTTGGATTGGATTAAAGTGGATTGTGTTGGATTGTGTTGCGTCATAGCCGCTCCACGTTGCGTCATAGCCGCGGCAGGGGGTTCACGGCACGTTTCACCATCGACTTCATCGACAATGTCTACGCTGGAAGACAACAATTACAACAACAACAACCAATACGTAATCCATACGACTTGCAGGTGCGCCCCCCCCCGCAGAAATGCTCTGCATTTGATCGTGCCCCTCGCGAGGGGGATGTTTTTTTATGAGATTTAGGTCACTGCAGCTGCCTTGTTTGTGTACGCGTGCGAGATGGAAGGCGGGGAATTTATCTGATATTCTATCTCGAACAGCGCTGAGAAAGCGAAGAGCGTTGCACCATAAAGCGCGGTGGTGAGGTAATGTGCGAGCCATGTATACACAGGGGGCCCAAAGTGGTATAGAGAGCGTCGCGCTAGCAAGGGAACAAACTGTTGCACATGACCGACGCAGCGTGTTCCTTCTCTTCCGAACATCGTGATGATTCAAGCGCGGCACAGCACTTCGAACGCCCCCCTTTATAGGAATTTAACGTGCCGATGAGGCGCGCCGTAGTGTAGAGCTTCGGATTAAGTTTGGCCACCTGAGGATATTAAACGTTTGCCGAAACTCCCCTTTTGAATACTAGTGCCAGAGGCGTAACCAAAGAGTTACCGAATACTCTCGCCCTCGTCTCTTCGCTTTCTCATGGTACAGTTGTTACACCAAGCTGTTTACGAAACCTCACGCTTCCGGGCTACGTCGCAATTCGTGTCGACCTGCTAAGAATGAAGGGGGATTTTGTTTACTTTCAGTAGTTGGACTCGGCAGTCATGAAGTTGCCGACATCGGTACATTAGTGACAATGCAGCTTGCATAACAGCAAAAGGACCGGATTAGCAACACATCATTGTGCATTGCAATGCTTTTGTTCGCCTGCTGATATATAGCGAATCAGAATGGGGAATGAGGGGCTCGTTGAAAACCTCGGAAAGCAAAAGGGAGGATGTGGTAGGTCATTGAAACAGATAAAGAATTTGGAAAGACAGAAAGGGAGTCGAGAGAAAATGCCCGCCAGGTGGGATCCGAACCCACGACCTCCAGAATACCGGTATGGTGCGATAACCACTATGCTACCGGCGGGGCGATTTTCCCCTCCACTTTCTGGGGTATTTATGTTTAGGTGTTTTTGTTTCCTGCGCTTGGGGGTGGTAGCCAGCGCAACTCGGACTACTCGGGGTGAAAGGGACCTTCCTTTTCACCCCCGGGCCGTGACTCGAGTGTCTACGACATGTCAAGAGTGGTCGACCAGCGTTGAACCCTCTTAAGCTTCCTATGGCACCAAGACTGCCAGAACAGAGGCCCTCGCTATGCATGTAGCGAATCAGAATGGGAAATGAGGGGCTCGCTGAAAATAAGACAGAAATAAGATTTGGCAGTCAAAGGAAACCTCAGAAAGCAAAGGAGAGGATGCGGTAGGTCATTGAAACAGATAGAGAATTTGGAAAGAAAGAAAGTGGAGAAAAATTATGCCCACCTCCCCTCGCGGGAACCCTGGTGTGATGCGACGCTGACAAAGGTTCCATTGTGCGTTTCCGTTGGGTCGATTACTCGAATTGCGTGAAAAGTACGCGCAGCGCGCCCGAATGAGAGGAGACCGCGGAGAGAGAGAGGGCGCTGCACATGCGCACAGCGCGCTTGCGCCACGCGCAGCGCCGCCCACCGGCGGAGTGAGAGAGTGCGCCGCACTGCGCGAGCCACAGATGTTGGGGGAGAGGGCGCGCTATCACGGCGAGAGGAGGAGGGGCGCAGCTGTGCGGACAACGACGACGACGGACGCACGCAGGAGTGACAGAGGCGCCGGCAAGAGATGCTCTCAGCGTAGCATCTAAAAAATGCCCGCCAGGTGGGATCCGAGCCCACGACCTGGTGGGTTCGGATCCCACCTGGCGGGCATTTTTTCTCCACTTTCTTTCTTTCCAAATTCTTTATCTGTTTTATATATTTATATTTAAAAGTGCTCCGAGGAAGGTCAACTAGCGCCCCCCCTCGACCACCGCGGGAGGCGTAGAACGTCTTTTTTCCCAGCGACCGCCACGTAAGACGTGGTCGGAGGTCGGGGTTAGCAATTGGCATATCCGAACTGCTGGAGCCAGAGCCCTCGTAATGCATGTAGCAGAACAGAAAGATGCGGGACGAGGTACTCGGTAAGGACACATATGAAGGTTGCAGTCGTCATTGCCAGTGCTATTCGGCTGTTTCCGAAATATTTAATAGTGCCGAATGACATGCGTTTGTCATGTTTCTTTAAAACACTGATAGATAAGCGAAAATATAAGTCGAGAAAAAATCCGCCGTTTTTTCCGGGAGCGGGAGTCGAACCCACATCTCCGCATAACGCGTGCTCTGCATTGACTAATTATGCTGTCCCGCAGCGGCTCCTCTCTCGACTTTAACGGGGGTTTATATTTACAAGCTCTCCGAGGACGGTCAACTAGCGCCGCCCCTCGACCACCGCGGGAGACGTAGAACGTCTTTTTTCAAGCGGCCGCCACGTAAGACGTGGTCGGAGGTCGGGGTTAGCAATTGGCATATCCGAACTGCTGGAGCCAGAACCCTCGTAATGCATATAGCAGAACAGAAAGACATGGGACGAGGGACTCGGTAAGGACACATATCAAGGTTGCAGTCGTCATTGCCAGTGCTATTCGGCTGTTTCCGAAATATTTAATAGTGCCGAATGACGTGTGTTTGTCATGTTTCTGTGATACAGGGATAAATAAGCGAAAATATAAGTCGAGAAAAAATCGGCCGTTTTTTCCGGGAGTGGGAAACGAACCCACATCGCCGCATAATGCGTGCGGTGCACTGACCAATTATGCTGTCCCGCAGCGGCTCCTCTCTCGACTTTAACGCGTGGGTTTATATTTACAAGTGCTCCGAGGACGGTGCCCAGTGAAAGAACGTTGAACCCGTGTGCTCTTTCCGAATAACTTTTACTTCAACCGTCACTTCCAAGGCACGTCTAAGAAAAGCGACGTTAGTCAAGGAACTTAAACCTTATCCTTAACGCGTCTTCGTGCATTTCCATCCGCACTGTTCTATGTCGTCATCCTGCGTGAGTAGGCGTGAAGCAATGGTCGCTACGCCCGACACTGCTTTAGGCCTATCCTTGAAGTCTGGTAGCGACATACCTCCCCGCTCATTTTCTTCACAGTTAGGTCTATTTGTTTTCTACTGCATGCACGAGCAGACCATGGTATGCCCGGGACAGCTCGGAACCAACGTCACAGGTGTCTAACAGGCAGTCGCACCCCGGACGGATTTCGCTCCTAGCCATACGTCGAGTATCTCTGTACCGCTGACTCGGTGCAATTATCTTGCCCTGCGTAAAAATAAATATTTTCGTATCAGAAAGCCCGCAGCATATAATTACTGCATGAATGAATAAATTATTTAGTAAACCACATGTGCTTTTGTTCGGTGAAGGGGATCCTTAGTCATGAATTCCCTGGCTGTTGCTGGCTGCGCGGGCCGCGTTCACCTGGCCAAGCTCTATCGCAGGATCCTTGCTGGCCGACCGTGCCGCCCACGGTTGAATGGATGTATTGGGGACGGGTTGCAGACCTGGTGTTGACTGATTTATCTCCAGCATCAATGAATTGTCGCTGGAGGGGTTATGCAAGCAAGTGAAGTTTAAAGCCATTTTGACATTCGTTGATTGTGCTGTGGTGGCAGCACGATTAGCGGATTGCGGATTGGCGCTGACGGCAGTGCACGGTCGAGCCTGAACGAATTGGTGCAGTATCAGCGCAAACGGGTGGGCTTGGACTTTTTAATGTGAGACCATTAGCTAGCTCGGTTGGTCGGCAAGACGGCGTCGTGTATAAGAAGAAAAGGGCACAAAAAATGGCGGGGGGGGGGGGGGGGGGGCGTGCAGAAAATAACTGTACAGTGATCCGACTGAAAAAGCTTTTTGACATGTGATTTATTGGGGCAGAGTGGACGTTGGCATCCTGGATAGCACCGTGAAGGATTATGGTATGCTGTTCATTAATGTGGTGGGCGGTGGCATTGCGTAATGTTGCATGTGCTGGTGGCAGTTATGTGGGCTTAAGCACAGAAACGATGACACGAAAAGAGAATACAAAAAGGAGGTGCTTTCTCGAAACTCATTTTGTTTGCTGCGGGCAAGTTCGTAAAACAACACTTGCAGCAGAATAACTTAGCCGGTAGTCAGCACTTTTGTTTTTACCCGTCCACACGCGTTGTGAGCGTCATGAGCGTGATGCGTCACCCAGCACGCACTGCGCAAACTTGGCGTCACCAAGCCGCACTACAGTCACTAGCCAGTCGGTGCATTCTGCGCGGCACAAGAATTCTCAGCAGAATCGACCAAATGGTTCCGATCTACAGCCAAAATGCTAACGTAGAAACCAAATAACCATGAACCATGTTTAGCGCTTCTAAACTTTGTTCCACTAGCGAAAGCAAAGACTGTGCGCAGTGTTTCGTAAAAATTTGCCTTTGCTTAAAATTTCGCAGCCTGCTGTCCAGCTATCCAGTCCAGCTGTCCAGTCCAGCTATCAATCAATCAATCAATCAATCAATCAATCAATACTTTATTTCAAGCCTACGTACAAATTGTTTGCAAACAGCGGTTTGATCAATCCGCAAGGGCTAGTTGTGGGTCTAACTTTGGAAATGCATAGTTAGAAACAGTCTTATTTTTACCATTATTGGATTGGATTATTGGATTAATCATTGCGGTTCTGCTGTAGGGCCCGCACAGACAGCCCAGCTTTCGCGCCGTTGATAGCGAGACTGAGGGTTCAAACGCCGGTGAAGTAGCCTTTAAACCCTCACATAGTTTCGTGGTTCGCTTGCGCTGAAGCGCATGCGCAGACAGCCCAGCCGCTACGGAACAATCAAGCGCAGCCGAAGCAGCCGTTTCACCCTCGTCTAGTCACGTGGTACGGCAACAACGAGGCTCCGAGCTAGCGAAACGATAAGGAAAACAAGCGCAGCTTGCACGCCGGCGGCTGAAGGGCACTGGCGGTGGGATGAACGGCCTAGAAAGATGTATCGCGCACCTTTCGCTTTAATAACCCGGATCAATTTAATCACGCAACCGGGAAACAATACTCGATGAGTAGAGTAGAGTAGTTTATTAGATAGGATGGCGCGAGGCCTAATTCAGGAAGGGAAGGTTAGGATAGGGTAAGTGCGGCTCATTATGGAACTTTAGCCGACTAAACTCCATAGTTAACTAATTGTCTTTTAAATGCAGAGCATTTCAGTAACTGACATGTCACCCGCGTTGGCGTCCGTAGTCCGCACCACACCCCTCCCTACTATATAAAAAAAACAAATTCTATCCGGCGCCAGGTTTTGATCCCTCGACCCTGCGGGCGCAACGCTTTGTACCTGTTGCTCTAACCACTGCGCCACTAAGCCTTTTTTCTTTCTTTATTGCCGGTCTTCGACAGTGCAACACAACATGAAGGTACTACAGAAAACACACAATCTACAAAAAGGCCGCCATGCCATGATGGACTGGCGTTGTCATTTAAAATTCCCTAAGCATGGCGAGGGGTTCCACCCTTGGCAACCACTCAGGAACAGAAAACTTCGCTCTCTGAATTTCAATGAACTTGGAAACAGTTTCGCGGAAATATTGTCGCGTCGGCCGCGCGTCTACATCACAGTTGAGTCATGCCATGCGCGACCGCCACATACTGTGCAGGCCCAACAACATGACGAGATCGTACGGCACCCCATCCTCTCTCTCGATACATAAAAACCGTATTCCATGGGGGTTCAGTGGAAAGTCCTTTCGCAGTGTCCTTTGGAGGACATCCCATAGAAACACTGCTGCCCAACAATGGAGAAAGACATGCTCCACCGTTTCCGGTTGTTTGCAAATAGAGCAGTCAGTTCCCCATGGCATAGAAATCCCCTTACCCTCCATCCATGTTGCAACTGAAAGCGTACCCGTGTGTAGTTTAAAGAAGAAAGACTTCGCTCCTGGGGATACTTCCATTCCCTTAACCCTTTTTAGAACATCTTGTCCTGGGCCTGCACAGTATAAAACTCTATACATTGGTACAGGTATGACCACATCGCATACATCCTTATATATTTTTTTTCCGCGTGACGTTAGCCAAATAGTGCATCGAAAATCGAGCAAACAAAAAACGGGATGACACAACAATCTCTTTCAAGTATCTATAGATGCCCCCTGTCATACTACTCGTAGAAACTACGAATTCGGGCAAAGCCCGCATTAGCCGCACTTGAAGTACTGTGCGCAGAAAAGGGTCTTGAATGTCCCGCAAAAACAGAAATCGATTCACAAGCTGTCTTACAAAAAGGTGCGTCAGCCCTAAGCCACCATCGCGGGTTCGTCGAAACAAATTCATTCGACTGGTCCTCTCCCAAGTAGAAACCCACACAAATACAGCGAACACGCGGTGAAGTCGTTGTATATTCACCCGAGAACAATGCAGCGCTTGCATAACATACATTAATTTGCTAGCCAGAAAAATGTTGCACACAGTTGCCCTAGCAAACATAGACAAACCATTGGCTCTCCATTTATTCGCTTTCTCACGCAGCTCCTGAGCTTACGCACGCCAGTAGGGCTCGCTGTCTCTGTAAAACTCCAGTGGAATGCCCAAGTATTTCACTGGATGGGTGACCCAAGTGACATTGGCGAAAATGTCTGGGGTTGTCAGCCAATCACCATGCCAGAATCCCACACACTTTCCCCAGTTTACAAAGCTACCTGTTGCAACACCGTACCGTTTCACGATTTCTACGACAAGAGTGACACTTTCCTTGCCTGAACAGAAAACTGCAACTTCATCAGCATAAGCGAGAAGCTTGACTTCAGAAGAGTGTACACGAAATCCTCGAACCTGGTTGTTTTGTATGATGGTTAAACACAACGTTTCTATGTAGATACAAAAAAGCAGAGGGCTGAGGGGGCAACCTTGACGCACCGAACGTTGCACGCTAATGGGCGCTCCCAGTGAATTATTTACAATCAACCGCGTGGTGCACCGTCGATACGCCAGGCTAACGCCCTCACTAATGACAGATCCCACATTTACACGGTCAAGAACAGAAAACAGAATATCATGGGACACGCAATCAAATGCCTTTTCAAGGTCAAGCTGGAGAAGCGCGACGGCTGCGCCACTAAGCCGACATAGAATGTGAGGCTACGGACGCGCCTTATATCCTTGACTCATTCAAATTACTGCTGACGAGCGCTCTCTCGTCAGCAGTTGCCACAAGTGCAACAACATTAACGTAACGCAAACTACTTAACGTCGTGCGCCACCGGAAATTCTCTGCATTTGATCGTGCCCCTCGCGAGGGGGATGTTTCAATGCGTCTTCCTACTGGCCAGTACACTCGTCGCCATCTGTCGGATGTTGTGCGAACCCTTTGCGGCTGATGGCGCGCGATTTGAAACGACATTTGCATATGATCAAACTGAAAGGCTCTCCAAGAAAAACAAATACCAGGGCCAGAGTTTTTTGACGTCAGTCCGTGGCAGTATCCCGTGTTTCGTGGGATACCCCCGACACGGGCTGATGCTCGCCGCAGATCGACTTCAGTCCCTCGCACTCCAAACCGAGGTGACTCACCTCACGGGTCACTTCACTCGCACATCCGTAGCACTTCATTGGTGGTGGTGATGGTATACGCTGTCGAGTTCAGATATTACTCGCAGTGCAAAACTCAGTGGAGCGCTCAGAGGTGTTCAATAGAGTTCCGAGGCGTACAGTTTCGCATTCCTAAATAATAAAAAATGCGTAGGCGTCCTCAATTTCTCCCTCATTTCCTTGAAGCTTTCTCCCCCTTCATTCCTTCGAGCGTCTTTTGAATCTCATGTTTATAACGGCGAAAGCAATAAATTATCCACTGAGCGCAAAACCGCCTGCTGGCTGCAGGGACTTTAAAATTTGCCTATTTCTATCTAACTAATGGCGGTCATCCACGCTGCGTCGCTGGTTGCAAAATCAGCCCTTGCACTCTTTCTAAGCTGCTCATGGGGTACAGCTCCAAACTACGCGGGATAAAGCCGAAACACAATAGTATAGTAGCAGGGATTTAGATAGAAATGCGTGAGAAAAGGACCGGACAGTTCCGCAACTTTGCAAAAGCACCGCACGGACACAAGACCAAAGTCGAGTGGTAATATTTAATTGCAGCCGTTGAGGAAGCATTCATACGGAGGGACAGCATTTGTAGGAGAATGAGGAGATGTATCTTTGTTTACCCATAAAAGCTATTCTATTAAGCCCAGTGTAAAAATTCCATAGAGATACGCTGCCTCTGCAAACAGCCGTACACCAAACGGCGTTTGCAATCCCTCATTGAAAATTTTCGCGGTCCTTTGTTGTTGTTTTTTTTTTGCGTTTCCTTTGTAGATTTTTTCGCTCCGCCTTTGAAGTGTCTTCGCAGTACTTAGGTCGGCCCCACACACAGATGCATATTTTATCGAAGACGACTGCGACAAGAATGATCTCCTTCATCATTATCAGCAGTGCGCTGTTGCTATTTGGTAATTTTTAGTTATCTCAGGAAGACGCTGAAGAAGAAGCCAGGCAGCAAGATGGCGAACGCACACTCTGTCTCGGTTATCAGCACCATCTCCCTAGTAAGTGTATTAGTCCTCTCAGTGTTCTACGTGCCCTTCTAAAAGAGCCTACGCAAGCGGCGGGTAGTTGTGTTGGCGACCGTTGCCGAGCCCTTTATTTCAAGCGGTTTTCCACTGAGCCTACCAAACAACGCTTGGCTTTTCACGCGATGTCGTTATCCTTGTGTAGTTGATGCCGTTACTCGAATACAACCTATGCTGGGCTCTTACTTGTTGCTCGCATGCAGGCGCAAACTGAGGGCCTATATTGCCCTTTGAAGTGAGACTGCAAGAATATGCTCACGACGCCGGCACGCAGCTCTAGGCCCTAGTGTACTGCTTACAGTTACTTAGGGCCGTCGTCCAACGTCTTCCCCGAAATAACCAATCTTTTGAGGTAAGCGGTAGCAACCTAACGACAGGCGATTCACGTTTCCGCGACACATTGATGCGAGTAATGAGAAAACGGGTCAAGATCCCACTTAACTGCCACTTTATCGCATTAGGACAGCAATCCCCCTCAGAATGCCATCTTTACATTATCCCCATCATTTAACCATCTGAGGAAGCCTTTGTCTACTTTTCGGCTGATGATTTGGCCATTGAAGGCGAACTCCTGGCCGCAATCCCACCATATACAATTTCAACCTTCCCGCATCCCACCTCGTCGAAGTACCTTATGCAGTGGCGTAAACAAATTCTGCGGACCACACGAGTATGTGCAATGTCGACGCGCCGACTTATAACATAGCACCTTGGTATTCAGGCGACCCTTTATTTTGTTGTCGCTCAGCGGCCTGTACGACGGCGTTCGCGTGCCCCATCCAGCTGCGCAGAGTTTTTCCAGAGACACGGTTTTTTTTCTGTAAACACGCACATCAACTAATACAACGCACTCGCGTGAAAACGTTCCGTCTATCATAAATTTTGAACCAATTGTGACGGCATTTAACATAACGTGGTTCTTCGTACATCGACAGAAACTGCACTCGCATTTCATATTCAAAAATACCGGTGCCAATATAATGCGGGAACGAATAAGTATGAAATTTTTTATCCGCCATTTCACAATATATATAATTTTTAGTATTCCACTACTTTATCATTATAGGACTTTACAAATTTAAAACAATATATATGCAAGTATATAAAAATTACGAGACAATGTTTCTAACCAAACGCCAAAGGTGTATTTAATACAGCGCTTCCCCGCATTTAACTGAAACATTTCAAAAAACGAACCAGAAATCAGAGGTTCGACTGTATAATTCGACTCGGTTAATTCTAACTTCTACTTTATTTGAGCTGACGCTGCGGTCCCCGCGAAGTTATGCGTATTTAAATAGACTGCGCTAATTAGAACTTCTTTCATTTAGAACAAATTTTCGGGCCCCTTCGAGTTCTAATTAACGAGGTTCGACTGCATAACACACCCTGTTAGACGATTTGCTCAGGAGGCAAACAAACAGAAACAAAAAACGACGCCGTATTGACGAAGAACTATGCATGATACGCTTTACATGAAAATTCCACAAAGGGGAGCTTGCGCTCATTTTTTTAAATATAGTGTTTCTTGGGCTATTTAAACACGAAAAGTATGGTTTGTCTGTCTGTCTGTCTGTCTGTCTGTCTGTCTGTCTGTCTGTCTGTCTGTCTGTCTGCCCCCGCGATACGTATGTGGTGCGGGTTGGGCTTTTATTTTATTCTATAGCCCTTTACCTTTGTCTGTCTGTCTGTCTGTCTTCGACGAAACTGCCAGCAAAGCGAGCAGATACGGGCTTTTTTTTTATTTTTCAAGTTGATTGAGAAGCAACTACTACAAAAAATGCGTTTACCTGGGAATTCCGCAAAAGAGACGATCTAAGTGCAATAATTAATGACTGTAGCGCCGATATAATCGCTTTAACGGAGACTTGGTTGACGAGTAAAATATCTAATACAGAGTTATTTAGCTGTAAGGATAGGTATTTGATTTATCGCAGTGATCGATGCGATAGAACTGGTGGTGGTGTGTTGCTAGCTGTTAAAGAATGTTATGAATGTTTCCGTATTCCCATCTCTTCTGAACTCGAAGCAATGTGGTGCTGTGTGAAAGTGAATTTTAAGAAAGTGATTATAGGTGTTATGTATCGCTCACCCTCAACTGATTCATCATTTAATGATGCGTTGCACGACTTATTAAACGCTATCACGGTTCGATACCCCGGAATAGGAATTCTTTTGATGGGTGACTTTAACTTTGCTAACATTGTATGGTCCGCATCATGTCCGTTTTCTGATCCTTTTTCTTCCGAGGCTAGCAATTTCATCACTGTTTGTTCGGACTTCGGCTTGTCGCAGCTTGTTATCGACCCTACACGTGTTACACAGAATTCGTCATCCCTTCTAGACCTAATACTTACGTCATCACCTGATATCGTTTCAACCATAACGCACTTGCCTGGTTTAAGTGACTATGATGTACTGCAATTTTCGCTTATTTTCCCCCGTTCGGTATCACAAAAAAGTTTCAAAAAGATTAGAGATTATAGCAAAGCTAACTATTCAGTGATAAACAGTGAACTGGCCGGTTTTCTTGACATATTTTTGCCTGATCACCTCGAACGTTCAATTGAAGTTAACTGGAACATGTTTAAAAACAAAATAAACGAGCTAATTAATCGGCACGTTCCTCTCAGACGCGTATTTAATAACAAAAAGGCACCCTGGTTCAACCGAAATTTGTTACGTCTCTCTAACAAAAAGAAACGGCTTTTCCGGAAGACAAAGCATTCATGCAATGCCGCACACCGGTTAGCCTACAAGGCAGCTGGGGCAGCCTATTCACTTGCCTTTAAAGTAGCTAAATCGACCTTTTATAAAACCACACTACCGAATATTCTTAAAACAAACCCTAAGCGTTTTTGGACAATTGTTAAAGGCGAAGAGACTAACAAAATTTCTTTGGCTACACCTTCAGGTGAATTTATTCCAAGCAGCTTATGTTCTGAAGTGCTCAATAACACGTTTGCCCATTCATTCTCGTCGCCCATAAACACCGACATTCGTCCCGAGCTGGAGCCTAGAAATCATTTTCAAATGGATCCAATAGTTTTTTCCTATGCTGGCCTTAAAGCAATAATTGAACATTTAAAGCTAACTTCGTCTTGCGGAATTGACGGAATTAACAACAAGTTTTTGAAAAATACGAGTGCAAATTGTTCCATACTTTTACAATGCTTATTTTCTCAATCCTATAATTCTGGTACTTTGCCCAAAGACTGGAAAACTGGAAAAATAGTACCTCTTCACAAATCCGGTGATGCTAATAACCCATCAAATTACAGACCGATAACTTTAACCTCTGTTCCAAGCAAAATAATGGAACACGTCATTTTTTCAGATCTGGTAAAATTTCTGGAAGAAAATTGTTTCTTTTCCTTAAATCAGCACGGATTCCGAAAAGGTTTCTCCTGTGAGACACAGCTCCTAAAACTTACTAATGAATTACATGTTTGCCTCGACTCTGGTTATTCGGTTGATTGTATATTTCTCGATTTTGCCAAGGCTTTCGATAAAGTTAACCACTCAGTCCTCCTGTACAAAATGAGCGCGCTAAATATTGACCCCACACTCCTTAATTGGGTACGCCACTTTCTCACATCACGCGTCCAATTCGTTACGGCAAATGACATTGACTCACCTCTAATTCCAGTTGATTCTGGCGTTCCCCAAGGGTCTGTCTTGGGTCCGTTATTGTTTTTAATTTACGTTCATGGCCTGCCTCACAACATATCCTCTCAAATATGCCTCTTTGCTGACGACTGCGTGATCTACCGTAAAGTTTCAAATGATACCGACAACTTATCCATCCAAGCAGACCTCAACAACATTTCCCAGTGGTGTCGCGTATGGAAAATGGACCTCAATACTAACAAGTGTAAATCCATGCGTGTTTCCCGTACTAACTTGGAGTGCGCAAGATATTACCTCAACAACAATTGCCTAGAATCAGTCAAATCTTACCGTTACCTGGGCGTCCACATTACTAACACCCTTTCATGGAAACCACATGTAGAATACATAACGGCCAAGGCTAATCGCACTTTAGGATACCTCAAAAGAAATTTTTACTTAGCTCCGTTATCATTAAAATTACTGCTGTTCACCACGTACGTTCGTCCACAGTTAGAGTATGCATCTTCAATATGGGATCCAGGCCATGCTACACTAACACACGCAGTCGAAGCCATACAAAACCGTTCAGCTCGTTTCATCTTGGCTAACTATCATCGTACAGCTAGCGTAACTGTCATGAAGGCGACTTTACATCTTCCATTGCTTGCTACCCGCCGGAAGCAGTCTCGAATTCTCCTCTTCCACAAAATATTCTATCAAAATCCTTCTTTGCGTTCCCTTTGGATTGAACCTGCACGATTCATATCATCTCGACGCGATCATTTACAAAAGGTCAACGTGCCTCGCTGTAACACGTCAGCATACCAACAGTCCTTCTTTCCCAGAACCAGCAATGAGTGGAATTGTCTACCAGCCGCCCTAACAAGCATAGCCGACGCCATACTATTCAAAAATGCATTGTCAAACCTGGTTTAGTTGTTTCATGTATCATGCACTTCTATGTTTCTTATTTATTTTCTCTCTTGCTGTCGATATTTTTAAATGTTGCATCTGCTTCCTTGTATACTTTTGTGTATATTTATTGTATCCTTGTCCCTCCCCTCTGCAATGTACTTCAATGTACCCTGAGGGTATTATCAATAAATAAATAAATAAATAAACTGTGGCATACCTTTCTTGACAAATATTCGAATTAAATGCCTCATTTTTTGTACAGATGACGGCGAACGCATGCAAAAAAAATACAGAAACAAAGATGGGTTTTTTTTTCGCTAAAAGAATATCCCGCCAATTTGTAAACCGCCTTTTCACTGCACTTACAATTGACAGCAGCGCGTGGTTGTGTTTTCTAACCGAAGGGACAACACCGTTCCCAAACGTTTGACGCTTTAACCAAACTTGTAACTTCTTTATGGTTTCAGGTGTTCAACCTACTATACCTTTTTTATATGGTTTCGTCCTACCCCGACGATTATATGAGTGAGTATATATCATTTTTTTTACTTTAACGTTACCTCCAAAGAGTGGGGACGTCAGAAAATACGATCGTTTTGTTCCAAATAATATCGCATGGTTTTTTTCTCCAGGTCTTTTCTTTTTCAATAAGAAAGTCTTTGTTGAGCTGCGGAAACACAAAAATTTTGGTCTGTCTGTCTGTCTGTCTGTCTGTCTGTCTGTCTGTCTGTCTGTCTGTCTGTCTGTCTGTCTGTCTGTCTGTCTGTCTGTCTGTCTGGCTGTCTGTCTGTCTGTCACTTGATTTCACCGCCCCAGGCAAAGTGAAATAATGCTTGAAAAGTAGGCCTGTAACGAAGCCTGTAACCTTCTTTTTGTGCTGTAAGCATATGGCTAAGCCATGCAGTATTATGATTTCGCATGCGCCAATGACGTAGTAGTTCTTGATTACCTCAGTGCACAGCTTGTTAACTTTGATCATGGTGATGTCTCTGTACTTTGGAACACTTTCAAAAACATGTGTTATTTTGCCTAGATCATTTCGTACCCACCAAAACTAAGAAAACGAACAAATTCACCCCCTGGATCAATCGAAAGATAATTCACTTAAAGCGCAAAGTCAAGCGTTTGCGATCTAAGCGTTGTGCCCCTTCTCAACTTAATCAAGTTCACTCTGCGCTTACGCAAGAGATCCGTCAAGCCTAGAGTTTTTATTTCAAAACTATCCTGCCTAATTTTATAAAAGAGGACCCCGAGCAATTTTGGAGCTTTGTCAGCGAACGTAATAGGAAGATTTATAAGAGTTCACACAACGGCTCATTCTTATATAACCCCTCGGATATCGCTTGCCAGTTTAACCGATAGTTTCACAGCGTCTTTTCTAGCTCTCGTGTACCCCCTCCAAATAATTCCAGATTCCCAGATATTAACGTAGTCTCGTAAGATGGCGTTCTTAACATCCTCTTCAATGTACAGCTAAAATCTTCTCCAGGACCCGGTGGTTTACCCAACGCTTTCTTGGGTCGTTATGCTGAACGCTTAGCCAATTTCATCGTTATTGATTTGATTGATTGATTGATTGATTGATTGATTGATTGATTGATTGATTGATTGATTGATTGATTGATTGATTGATTGATTGATTGATTGATTGATTGATTGATTGATTGATTGATTGATTGATTGATTGATTGATTGATTGATTGTACGGTTTAACGCGCCGATGCAACGCAGGTGATGAGGCGCGCCGTAGTGGAGGGCTCCGGATTACTTTTGACCACCTGGGGATCTTTAACGTGCGCCAAATCTCGTACACACGGGCGTTTTTGGTTTTCGCCTCCCAATTTCCTCGTTCTGGTTTTTCAGGCGTCCATCAGATCTGCTGTTATACCTCAGGATGTTTAAGTGGCACGTGTTGTTCCTATCTTTAAAAAGGGGACCCTCTTTCTTTCGCTAACTATCGTCCACTTTCTATTCTCTCATCCTTATGGAAACTTCTAGAGCATATAGTAGGAACTCTTATCTTAAATTGTCTTGACGAACACCGATTCTACCTTCACTGTAACATGGTTTTAGGAAGGGCTTTTCAACGACCACTCAATTATGTTCAATTGTTCATTCTTTTGCTTCGACACTCAATGATGGTGGGCAGGTAGATGTAATTTTTTAGACTTCACCAAAGCGTTTGATTTAGTACCGCATCATAAACTAACTTACAAACTGCATCTCATCGGGCTGCCTTCCTTTCTTGTAGCATGGGTTTCGGATTATTTCTCTAATCGAAGCCAATATGTAGACATTGATGGTTCTATTTCTAGTACTCTTCCAGTCACCTCCGGAGTCCCTCAGCGTAGCGTTCTTGGCCCCTTACGTTTTCTAATTTACGGTAATGATATTGTCTCCGTAATCAAAGAACCCGTCCAGATTAAACTTTTCGCAGACGACTGCGTTATCTTTAATAATAATTATTACATTAGTGACCAGGAAGCTCTAAACTTTTCACTCACTGCAATCCTCTCCTAGAGCCTTGAATGGGGAATGGTACTAAATCCCGAAAAAACCGCCTCCCTTCACATCACCAATAAACGGAATCCTCACCAATTTTCATACTCTCTCGCAGGAAAGCCCTTGAACCAAGTGCAGGAATATAAATATTTGGGCCTAACGTTAACAAAGAATTTAAGCTGGAACTCGCATGTTACTAATGTTTCTTCCTCTTCCTTTCGTAAATTATGTTACTTCGGCAAAAGCTTTGAGACGCTCCAACTAATGTTCAACTACTGCATACACAACGCTAATTAGACCTAAACTAGAGTATGCTTGCGCTGTTTTGGACCCTCATACGTCAAAGGATATTGACTTGTTAGAAAAGATCCAAAGGAGAGCCATCTGGTTTGTTTATTCAAAATTTCATCGCACAGATTCGGTTTCAGAGCTCATGCATTACAATGGAATTCCAACCTTACAGTCCAGAAGACAGTTTCTCCGCCTTAAATTGTTGTATTTACTTATCACCGCAAACTTGCTTTGGACTGCAGTTTCTTCTTGAAGCCCCTTGCTACTCGCCGTACTCTTCATTCCCATTCTCTGTCCTTAACCCCAATGTTAACTTCTGCCAATCTGTCTAAATCTTCTTTTTCCCCCCGCACAATTAATGATTGGAACAACACACCCGCAAATTGTCTAAACTCTCTTGTTTCATTAGAAGCAAATGTTTAGTTGTGGTTGTGTTGTTGTGCCTATAGCGTACACTGTTTCATACTTCTGTTCTTGTTTCTGCATTTTGCTATTTACTGTTTGTATTAACGTTTGGTTGATACTGTTGACACATTATGCTCCTCCTGCTTGGGCCTCCACAGCCTGCAGTAGGTTCTTAAAATAAAAACATAAAAAATATTAGGGGACAGCCTTTCCAAACTACGGACGCTGATGACATTTATCCTATATGCCTACTTTATTCAGCGTTTAGGCACATTTAAGGCAAGATGTAAGTGCATAATCATGACTACCGGCATTCTTCAACTAAGAATAACAGTCGAATGAATTTTTACAATAGGAAATTACACAGGCAATGTGTTAAAAACGATGTCCAAGAGGGAAAAACACTAATGCAAATTATGTCGCATCGAGCCGTTCAAGTCCCAATAGGCAGTGCACGAGCAGTGCGAACACAAGAACGTCTTTGCAGTTAGTTTTTTATCTATCGACGGTTCTGACTATTTCTGTTCGTAACGTTATGTTATGGAGTGCGAAGTAGCCTGGTACACGCTTTACGGGCTATGTTTAACTGGAAGGCCGCTAGATGGCACTTCGACACAACGTAACTTGAGTTTCTGTATATAGCTCCCTTACGGGCGCAGAGGGGCGCGTCCACCCGCCATTTTGAGTTCCAAAGCCGTGCGGGTGAGCCACCCGCCACCCGTGTAGGAGCCGCCGCGCCGGTTGCAGCAGCGGAGCGAGGAAGGAGGAACAAATGTGTCTCTAAAGCAGCCAGCCCTGGGGAAGAGACCTCATTCCAGGACCACTTCTGTCCGTCCGGCTTCTTGAGCTCTGCAGCGAAAGCTGGTCGTCAGGGTTCTAACTGGACAGTGCTATCTCCCAGTGCTCAAGGGAGGCGGAGGGGAAGGGCAAGGGGGGCTACTTGGGGTCCTTATCACAGCCCCACATGATATGGTAGACGGTAGAAGCGGCATTGGTATGGTATGGTAGGAAAGGCATTGCGAGGAGTACAGGGTGGGGACCAGATTGTGGGCTCTAGTTAGGTGGGGAAAGGTGTTGGTTTGGTTGCCTCGAAGGCGGCGTTCTTGTTCTAATACCCGTGCCAAACATACACAAAAACTGACATTAAGTGTTCAAGGGCTCAAGATACCGAATGACCTTAACTGGGCGGGCCGTGGGACACGCGAAAACGCAAAGGCATAAATGTGTTAGGCATGATGGTGATCATGACCAAAAAGTGAAATTCTCTCATGTTTTGGAAGTATTTAACGTAGAGAAAAACGTCTTCCAAGGGCTAAAAATGTTTTTTATGAAAGAAAATATTATGAGAAATTGTGTTTTCTTAAAAAATGGTGTGAGCTGTTCCTAAAAATGGCTTCAGCAGCTACCGTCGCCCGCCAGCTGTAGCCCAATCCGAAAAATAACAAGGCGAGTAACACGATGTTTTGCCTTTTGCCGCTGTTTTAGTGAACTTCGCCTTCTTCAAACGTTCTCCACCAAGAGTTCACAAAATATCGTCTTATTTCGAAGTTCACCTACGTTTCCGCGTCAACACTCTGGTGCTGAAAGTTTCGTTGGTTTCATCTGGTGCTCATCGCGTTCGAGATCTATTGAAGGCCTTCGTGAAGGTGAATGAGTTGTGCGGAACTCCTTTAACCAAAAATGATATTATAGGGAATGGAATTAGATTTTTGCATGTACCGGTGATTTAATGGCAATAAAACTTCAGGCATGAAGCCCTCAATGTCATTTTTCGTGTACGTGTGACACGGGTATAAGCCGGCACGTGCGAGCGCTGCCGGCTGCGCCGGCCTCTGCGCGGGACAGCCGTAGCCTCTGACCTTTGCACAACTGGATAAAAACTTCGGTGGGTAGCACTGAGGTCACGGTGAAATTGGCGGCCCGGCGGCTCATGGAATTAAGACACGCAGCTCTGGCGAAGCACATACGTGAACTCTAAACGTAACTATGATAACGGGTGACCTTCAAGCCCATTATTTGGATTGGCTGTGAGATGGGATAAACCTTACTAGTTTCACCGTCTATGTGGTCCGCCGGTCTTCTCTTGACAGGTGGATTACGCGAACCACCATTGCATTCATCGCGAGAGGGTCAAGAGGAAAGGGGAGAGTGCGAACGGCGGAGAAGGGGGAGATGGCGGCACTGTGAAGTGGCAGGTGCGGCAGAATAATACCGTCCCTTTATGACATTTGCAGTAAAGCAAGCATATCGGCAGCTCATGTTTTCTTTCGTGAGCAGTTCGCGTCATGGCGTTGTTGAGAGCGAAAAGCAGCACGCAACACCAGACTTCCATAACCGGCGCCGTAAGGTCAACCTATCAGTGACGCAATGAGGCATGAGCGTTCGTACAAGGGTTTAGAAAATTCGCAGCTGAATTCCTGGCTGGCGAAAGGAGTGTTAAGTGGAATACCGGTTTCGATTTCTTGCTCCAGTGTGAGAGCGAAGCGCAGATCTGAAATACTGCGTTCGCCAGAAGTGGCGATGCAACGGAAATCTCGGCTTTTCCATCTCCTATTTTAGCGAAAGAAGAACAGGAAAGAGATTGGATCGCACAATCAATAATTGTGTTTTCAGAAACTTGGCACCTAATCAAGAACATGTACTGTCAGGGTGAGGGAGTACGAAGGGTGGAAAAAGGTAGCCAAGTTACCTTTAGGTGCTAGTAGGGAGGGAGTTATCCCCGATTCCCTGATCCTTACTGAACCAGTGTTGCGATACGAGTGAAGAATACATATTGAACACGAGTTTCGGCACGGACAAGAATCGTGAAGGTCACGCCTATCTTCGCAGCCGACCTGATAGCGATGTAGACGTTTGGGTAGATTACCCTGAAGGCGCAGTGCGACATATGTAAGCTACATGGATTCGGTTCTATGTAACATCCTGGCACATGCACCTCTTTTATGCGTATTTTTTTTTTGCTCTAGCCGTAATGGAGTCATTTTACGATAACCAATGGACGTCAACATTGCCTGTGTGAAGCTTCGGCGAGATTGAATGAGAGGGCGGAGGAATAAGAAGAAGGATGGAATAGAGGTAGTGAAAGCATGGTAGGCGGATTAGGAGGGGGACAGCGGGGAGTAAGTGATTTTGTTTTTTGCATTTATATTTTGTTTGTACTTTACTTATATGAAAAACATGTCATACAACCCTAAGAGCACTGCTACGTGTCCAGCTGGCACTGCCGCGTCAACCGCGATCCCCCGCAAGTTCAGTTTTCTCAACTTTCAGCTTTCGTTTTTGTGCTAGTGTTTAGTTTTTTATCTGACGAGGGTTTTGACTGTTTCTGTTTGTAACGTTGCGTAATGGAAAGCGAAATATCGTAATATGCGCCTTCCGGTAGATGCTTTAATGGGAAGCCGCTGGATGGCACTGTCGACACACCGTAACAAGAGTTTCTGTATATAATTCTCCAATAGGGGAGTAGAGTGGCGCATTCACCCTTCATTTTGTGTTCCATGGTCGTGCGGAAGAGCCATCCGCTACGCGTGTAGGAGCCGCCTCGCAGCTGGGCTAAGTCGGCGCGTGCGTGCGCTGCCGGCTGCGCCGGTTGCTGCGATATGCAGCCGCAGCGTCTCTCCTTTGCACAACCAACCGGATAAATACTTTTGTGCGCAGCACTGAAAGTGGGCTTTCCTGTCATGGCGGAACCGGCGGAATGCCGGCTCGTGGAGTTAAGACACGCCACTCTGCCGATGCACATACACTTAAACCTGGATATTACGAAGTTGACAAAAATGCCCTTTTTTTTTACGTGCAGGCTTTAGTTACATACAGGTTTCGAGTTAGGGCTCGAGTAAGTGAAGAAGAAACGAAACCAAAACGGTAAATATCAGTGACGGTCAACTCACCCTTCAAGGAATTCATTTCAGACTAAAAACTGGGTGATTTGCGCCAGCTGCTTGCCCACGAGCTTGCTCGCTACACGGCACTCCAAAAAAGCAATGTTACTTACCGCCACGTTCTCAAACGTAACTTAAGTATCCATTTTGCCTTTTGACACTATTCGGTGCCTTAACGCGTTTCGAGGACCAAATGTACGCTGAAGGGGCGCCTTTTCGTGAGTTTGATGAACATGGTGCTCTTTTCCGCACTCGAAATCGGTGAGAGGGGGCAAGCTAGGATCCTCTAGCGGATGGCGACGTTTTTCTTTCTTCTTTCCCGCCGCCGGTGACGGCGGCGACGACGAACTGACACCACAGATGGCAGTGGAGACGCGCGACTACCCGCCGACAGGCAGGCCTAGCACCTAACCGGCATCGCATTCACACGTGGAACCGCGCAATTGAATTGCGATGCGGGCGAAATTATCTAAATTAGTGCAATTTTTCAGAAAAGGGGCGAAAAGCAATCCCTCATAAGCGAGGCAAATTTTTTACATCAAGGTGAACCGTCGCAACGCCTTCGTCACATAGCGGTCGCAAATGCAGGGGCTTTACTGCAGCTGGTAATGCGGAATTGAACAACTTAGTTAAATTGAGGAATTCATTCCACAGAGGTTCGTTACATCCAGGTTTAAGCGTACATTAATTATAAACGTAACTATAATAACGCGTGACCTTCAAGCCCAATATAAGGATTGCCTATGAGGTGGGATAAACCTTACTAGTTTCATCCCCTATGTGATGCACCAGTCTTCTCTAAACATTGAGCATCAGTTTAGAGTTTAACCCCAAATGAAAACGAACAAGAACTTTGTCCAGTTTCAAAGAACTGGACTTTGGTAGCTCACTCAGACTCATTCCAGACACGAAAGGACTTTTTTAAACAAAGTATGGAGTAAATATTAAAGAAACGGTCAAATTTCCCGCTATAGTGTCGTACTATGGGCAGGAGGGACATATATGGCCCGCACTAAAGTTTCTTTTAGTGTTCACTACGTGTCTGCATTCGAGTGATGCAATCGAATAGAACTAGATCCCCCACCACAATCTCTCAGTCATATTTTCAAAGGGACCCTGCAACACTTCTTTCACCTTTGTTTCGAATCTTAAATGCTTGCAGCACGTACTCATCCAACACACCCAGTACTAAGATTGGTGGGTCGCAAAGTACCTCACCCTCCAGTACCCCAAAGCACTGCTCTATGCCCATCGGCTAACTTGTAAACTCGCTCAAAATACTGTTCTCTCTTTCCCGGTATTGACCTTCGTCGGCGGCCCGAATTACGTCACTAAGGCCATGTAGCGGCTGTTGGCCGGTTTTCCTTCAGTTGCCGCAATGAACGCTTTTCGACAGCAACTTCAAAAAAAAAACCACGAAAACAAAGCAGAAATGGAAGGCGTATCTAGTGCGACGAGCAAATCACGCAGTGCCGCTGCGTTCTGGCGATAACTATAGCTTTCGCTCTGGTTCCAGACGAGAAGGAAAGAGTGAAAGCACTTACCGAAAGTGTTGCAGGGCCCCTTTAAAGGGGCCTAGGTCAGCGGCCGCCAATCACCCAAACAAGATTCTATGACATCATATAAAAAAATTACACCATCTTCCCGGGGGGAACCCTGAGGTGATGCGAAACATCGCAGAGTTCCAATCCAATCCAATCCAATCTAATCCATTCCAATCCAATCCAATCCAATCCAATCCAAGCCAAGCCAATCCAATCCAATCCAATCCAATCCAATGCCCCTCGCGAGAGAGTGTTCGCTATCGGAGAGGAAAGGGGGTGAGCGGCGGAGAGCGCAGCTGGCGCGGCGAGGAGAATGGGGGAGGGGTGGACGCCGACAGCGCCGACAACAACGCCGGATGGATGCAGGGACAAGGCGAGTGAATGAGATGCGTCGCATCTAAAAAAAATCGTCGGAAATTGGCATGGCTTGGGAGTCCCCGCTGTTGAATCGGTTTTCTTTAATATCTCGATTATCTGTTCGAAGTTAGCGATAAAATTATTCGTAGTACTTTTATCACGACAAAACCGCCTTTTTTGCAATGAAGTGAACTTGTATTTTGTCTTCATGGCCCTTATAACCTCGGGAAGAACAATAAAGCTTGAATACGAAAGATACGAAAGGAGCTTCATTAAACACAGCTGTCGGGCAAGTTGGTGCATTATGATTGAAAAACAGAGCGCGACGTCGACAGCGACACACAGAAAGAACGACCGGACAAGCGCTTGTCTTGCGGTGTGTCGTTCCCGAAGTCGCGCTCTCTTTTTCAATCGATATACGAAGGCTCACTTATTAGCTTTGAGTTGACACATTGTGTTCCGAAATCATTTTAATCAAGATTAATTTATCCTAATCAAGATTACTTTGTGCTCTCACTATAATTTATTTTCCTTTGCGATTTCATGGAGGGACGCTGATCAATCAATAGAAATATAAAGAACATATTTTCAATACATTTGAGCAATAAAATCCCGCAGCATTTAAAAGTGGCTTTCACAGAAATGTCACTGGACGCATGGCGTTGTGCCCCGGGATTTCTTTCGTCGTTTACAGGAGGAAGAGCTTTTCAAAGCTGCGTTTCTAATGTTGGTCTGGAACGCGTGATGGCTGACCCTATAATTACAAATGGTTACACGATGTTACTCATTTTGACCATGATACGCTGTTTGTTCGCTCGCAGAAAATGCATGGATTTACTACATTTTCGAAGTCGCCGTGTGCGGGATAAGCATCGGCGCTGACGCGATGCTGCTAAAGATCGTCGGCTTCTGCGTAAGTTGTTGGCTGATGCATGAATAAATAATTTTTTTTTTAGTTTTAGAGAGAAACTTCTGTCAACTTTCATTGACAGACTTCATTAACAGATTCCTGAAGCCTCAATTGTGAAGCCTCTCATGCTTTCCCGGTTCGTACCTCGAATGCATAAGTCCCTTTACGGTAGAGGGAGCTCCGCGGGTATGTACGGCTCAACGTTAGGCCTAACGCGAAGCTTGCAAATCTAACTTCTGACGCCAAACGAGTTGCCAGCCAGTTTTTTTTCCTGAACTTCGAGTGAACAGATACACATTGCCACGTACCCAGGTACAATGCAGGCATCTTTCAGTAAACAAGTTTATTGGAGTGAACTTGTCCGCAATGACCTTAAAAAAACTGAAGCGTCGCACCCGCCGCGATGGATCAGTGGCCACGGCGTTATGCTGCTAAGCGCTAGGACGCGGGTTTGATTCCCGGCCGTGGCGGTCGATTTTCTGATGAAGGCGAAAAGCAAAAAAAAAAATTCACCACCTTCATGTAGGGGAACCCTGAGTAGTATGAGAAGTAGCCATGGGGTCGACTCAAGTTCCCATTAGTTTTCAGCTCGATCACGGCGTTGCCGGAGGAGAATGAGGGGAGTGGAGCGCGCGCGCGCGTCATTGATACCGCGGAGCTACAGTGGCGCCCGCCGCGGAGTATGCAGCGGCTACCGTCACGTCTCTAACTCTAAGCTGCTTCGCATTATCGCGCGCGGAGCCGCAGGTGTTGTCATTTGTTGCGCAATCCAGGAGATGAGAGGAGCTTCGGAGAGGAGAGGAGGAATGCCGGAGAGGAGAGGAGCATCGGAGAGGAGAGGAGGAATGCCTCGCATACTACTCAGGGTTCTCCTACGGGAAGATGACGACGGTGGTTGAACGCGAAGCTATCTCGTGATGGATTCTTTGGTTGGCCAATCCCTAGGGGAATCCTGCCACAATCATCATCAGCGATGCCTGGCCCGGCATGCGCAGTGGAGGTGTGGACGCCGCACAACGGCGCCCACACTACGGCGCAGGGAATAGGCTCGCCCATAAGCTGCTTTGCATCTAAAACAAGTGTGTGTTCGAGATTTTGGCGCACGTAAAGGTCCCCAAGTGGTCAAAATTAATACGGAGCCCTACACTACGGCGCACCTCATCGCCTGCGTTGCGTCGGCACGTTAAACCCCACAATCAATCAACACACAAGCATCGATGAGAGAGAGAGAGAAACAACATCTTTATTGTCCGGCAAAAAGACGCGGCCTAAACGTCACGCTGGACGGCCACCCGGCGCTTGCTACCTACTCGCACCCAGCCTCCGAGGAGGCAGTGCTGTCGGCCGCTGGCGCTCGAGGGCCTCTAGAGCTTGCTGGACGGCCTCGCGCTGTGCGTCGTAGTCCACACTCGCCACCGCACTCGCTAGGCGCGGCGGCAACGCGTCTGTAACACCGTCCTCCACCTTGCAGTTCCACAGCATGTGCGCCATGGTGGTTCGGTCCTCGCCACACACCGCATACACGTCACTCGCGTACACCTCCGGGAACACATGTTTCGCCACGGGGAGTCAACAGAGTTACGCGCGCAGGCAATAGTCGGTGAAACGAATGATGTGGTGTTGGACCAGCGAGAAATTATCTCATAGTGTTATTCATTCTGGAACCGTCTAGTTAGACTAGGGACACTGGCGATTAAAAGGACTCAACTTTTTTCGAAATATTGAATGCTTGCAGAACGTAGTCACCCAACACACCCAGTATTTAGATTAGGGGGTCGCAAAATACCTCAGCCAAAAATTAGTGATCAATGCATACCAGATAACTTAGAAACTTGCTCAAAAGATTTTTCTCTCTTTTCCGGGCTTGGCGCTCTTGGACCGTTGCAATTACGCTACTACAGCGGTGTAGCGGCTATCGGCCGGTTATCCTGCAGTTGCAGCAATGAACGCATGCGATAGGCGCATTAAAAGCCACAAAATCAAAGCAGAAACGCCGGGTGGATCTGCTGCGATGAGGAAATCGCGCAGTGCCGCGCCGTGCTGGCGATAACTACAGCTTTCGCAGTGCTTCCAGCCGCAAAGGATAGAGGGAAAGCGCTTATCGGAAAAGTTGAAGAGCCCTTTAAAGAACAGTCTAGTATACGCCTCGAGATTCGCGATCGCTGCGCCGCCTGCCGCCGCTTCGCCGCGGCGTTTGCGGGATTAGCGCTGCGTGGCTGATAGGTGGTCATGCAGTGTTTTGGTTCTCTTTCGCTTCTCTTTGCCTTTCCGCGCACTAAACAACTTGTTATGGTGACGTCTATAAGCTAACTGCACGTTTAGGGCACTTAAAAAAAAACAGCTGCGTCTTGGTAGAGCGCTCTAACGCCAACAAGAGCTACCCGGGGAGGCGGTTCTGCGCGCTTCTTGGCCGCTCTTGCGGGCGTCGGCGACGGCAGCAGCATATCACCGCTGTCACCTTCGAACACGTCAGCACAAGTGATCGCCTCGTTTAGACCTCATATTGGCACTGTAAGAGGTTGGTTCGTTTTGCAGCGCAAACAAATGCGGCTTTTCTTCGAATATGTATGTACGTCGTAGAAAAATATGTTTCGGGGATGTGATAACCCAATAGCTGACAAAAACTTGTGCCTTTTATGGGAATATAAGCCACGCGAAAATGTTAAGTACACTCAAAGGCTGTGCATTGTCAGATATGTGCCCACTCATGCCTTATAGTAAGAACCAAGGTATATGTTAATGAAACCACGGGAAAATGAAAGGTCTGCAAGTAAGGAATAAATAGAATATTCGTAGGGGAATGAAAAAAAAATGAGTGCAGCTTCTGAAATGCTAAAGACGTTTGTTTGAGCAAGGTAGTATTCACCAGACCAACTAGATGCGAAATGCACTGATATTTCGCTAGACATGGGGGGGGGGGGAGGAGGAGGACGCTCAACTATCGTTGTTTACAAATGCGGAGCGAAATCAACGAATGAATGTTTTAGTAACCACGCACACAAGCTGCGTGTTCACTTTTCGTTTGTTTTTCGCCTTCAACGAACGGCTGATCACTCGGCGGACGCATTTTTTGAATACAGGGTTGGCAGTTCACAAGCATTCGTTGGAAGAGTTGATTGATTGGTTGCAGGGTTTAACGCGCCGACGCAACGGAGACCATGAGGCACGCCGTAGTGGAGGGGTCCGGATTAACCACCTGGAGATCCTTAACGTGCGCCGAAATCTCGTACACACGGGCTCGTTGGAAGAGTGTCGTATCTGATAAGGGCCTCTGATTTCGGTTTATGCTAGATTCTGCAGTCTCCCTGTGTCATATGACGATGTTGCGAAGAGTTTGGTCACGGACGCGGATTACTCTATAAGCCCATCTTCGCGCTTCTCGTGGAGGATAAATGTAACAGATGAATCTTTGCGAGCGCTCACCTCGGGACAAGACGACACAGCATTAAATTTGTCGTCGTGCGCTGACTCCGGAGTGTAATTTTGCATTATCCATCGTACTTCTTTGGTACAATGTTTGTGAAATTTATGCCGCATTGGCTTGTTCACGGTACTGATCAATATCTGATATGTGATATTGGCAGGCGTAACTTGCGTGCTGTCAGGTATGAGTGCTCCGCTGGATTTTGTAAGTGCACAAAGTCGATTTACATCATTATGTGTATGGCTGCAACATGACCATTGGAGGAAACACTGCTTACGGAGACACTGCCACTAAATTTCAGGGCAGCGGAATTGCAATCAGCTGCATGCAAATGCTGGCTTCGGGACGCCGGCCTGTGACACACGCCCGGCGCTCATATAGATCTCACTAAGATCGCGTCATAAACGTTTATACTCTCGTGAACACACCACGCTTGCAAACAGAGTGCCTGCTCCACGTTATTCGGTATTTTGAACGCGGACAAACGGTAATTCGCTGTTTTGAACGAGCCCCAAAAGCAACGGCGACAGGGGGGAGCGGGCCGGGGACTCCCGCGCCTGCTTTCGAAACAGGCCGCTAGGGGGATTTCAGTGGCGCCCCTACAGGCCACGCTCGAGGCGTATAGTGACAACAGTGACAAACACTTTTCCTATCAAATGAGATAACCTGCACGGTCTACAAAAGAAGGGGAAAAAACCCGCATTTCGCTTTGATGACACATAACACAGATGGGTGCGGCCCGACGCTGAAAACAAAACACATAAGCAAAGAAAACAGAAGGAATGGTTTGCAGAAATATCACTGGAACCCACGGCTCCGCCTCTACTCGAGCGCCTCGATGTGGCTCTTAGCTTGGGCGTCGGCGGGAATATCGATCACACGAACTACGCCAGCTCCTAACGGTCTTCCGGCTAACGGAAGCCGTCAATTCTGTGTACTACCTGGACTTTCAGGACCGCGCAGAAAACGGTGAGCCTAATGCTGTACGAGGATATGAAAAAACAAAACAAAAATGACGTTAAGACTATGATGCCATAAACACGAAGTGGTGGTGAAATTGAGAGCGTTAGTCCACTAAACAGTTCCTTGGAGCTTGGTGGCGCTATCCGCATAGATTAGTCAGGGTGCATCACGGCTTACATGCCTACTGCAGTCGGGCCACAGTATTCTTTTAAGGTAAGTGCTGCGACACACGGCAGAGTTTTGGGTGATGGGGTCAGTCTATAGCTAGCGCAAAACGCACAGGAAGTCAACGGGGAACGATCAGGCTGTGACAGAATATCGAAGGAAGCAGGAAACCGGCCCGACCCGAGCGAGGAACCAATGAATAGCCACGAATGAGCAGATGACATTGGTTGCAGGAACCCAGAATCGAACCGAATAGGAGGGCAAGCCGACACAACGGTCTGTTAATCAAATCGTGGGCCGAAGGTGTGATGCAAACATCTGACGCTCTGGTGTGTATTTTCTGGTCCAGCTTGCTCAACGCCAGTTCTCAGCACCGCCGTTCACTGACGCCCCTTGTCCTCTTCGACTCGGGGTGGTTCATTCACCCGGAAGACCCATGGCACCTCAAACCATGTTCGTTTATGTTCGTGATCCTTTGCGTTCCTTTCCGGAACCACCCGCCACACTTTACATTTTACTTCACCTATCCTACCTCTGCACCAGGCCCCTTTTGCCTTAGAAGCCAAGAAATACGATCCGTCAACGCTTTTACACCTCGGCTAGAGGAAACATGTACGCCCGCGTAGTTCAACTGTCTTCGACGTCTTCTAGAACCGTTGTTGATCTTATTTGTCCGGACAGCAGGCTCTGTCTCCAGCATTCATGTGCTGAGCAGAGCCGTCAGCAGGGCAGTACGACTTTCTGCCGACCTTCTTAGGCCAGTTAATAGCTCTAACGGAAAAAATAGCTCTAAAGATAATAGCTCTAACGGAATAGCTCTAACGGAAATGGATAATAGCTCTACCGGAAAGATAATAGCTCTAACAGAAATGGAAAAAAAAACAGTGCAGCTTCTGACAGGCTAAAGATGTTCGTCGAAACTTAAGCCAGGTAGGGCTCACCAGACCAACTATACGCGAAATGCACTGCTATTTTTTAAAACATAGGTGGGGGGAGGGGGGGGACGCTGTGTACAAATGCGGAGCGGAATCAAGCAATGAATGATTTAGTAATCACACACACAAATCTCGCGTTCACTGTCCTTCTTTCCGACTTCAAGGAACAGCTGATCGTACGGCGGACGCATTTTCGGAGAGTAGGTAGTTCAACAAGCGATGAAAAGAGTCGTTGGAAGAGTGTGGCATCTGATAAGGCCCTCTGATTTCCGTTTCTACTTTATTCCGCAGGCTCCCTGTTCCATGTGACGATGTTTCGAAGAAGCATTTAGTCGCGGACGCGGATTATATTCTAAGCCCGTCTCCGCGCTGCTCGTAGAGGTTATATGTAGCAGATGAATGTTTGCGGGCGCTCACCTCACGACAAGACGACTCTGTCGTGCGCTGATCCCCAAGTACAATGATGCATTGTTCATCGAACTTTTGTTGAATATTCCCGGAATTAACACAGACTGGCTTGTAAACAGTGGTGATCAATATCAGAGGTATAATATTGGCAAACGTAACTGGCATGCTGTCAGGTATGGGTGCTCCGCTGAATATGTAAGCGCACAAAACTGATTTACATCGTAGTGTATACCCGTAGCATGAACATGTGAGGAAGCGGTGGTTACGGAGACACTGCTAGTAAATTCAGGGCAGTGTAACTACAATCCGCTCCGTCATATGCCGGTTCCGCGACGCTGGCCTGTGACACACACCTGACGCTTATACAGACCGAATATACCACACTAAGATCGCGTAAGACACATTTACACTCTCGTAAACACACCCCATTTGCGAACAGAGTGACTGCTCCACATAAACATGGATTTTAAACGCCCGCAAACGGTGAATCTCGGTCGTGAACGTGCCGCGAAATCTGCGGCGACAGTGGGGAGCGGGGCGCGGACTCCCGCGGCTGCTTTCGACACGGGCCGCTAGGGGAATTTCAGTGGCGCCCCTACAGGCCGCGCTCGAGGCGTATAAGGAAGGGCGTCAGACAAGGAGACACAATCTCTCCAATGTTATTCACAGCATGTTTACAAGAAGTATTCAGAACATGAGATTGGGAACAGTGGGAGTAAGGGTTAATGAAGAATACCTCAGTAACCTCAAATTTGCTGATGACGTTGCACTGTTAAGTAACTCGGGGGACGAATTGCAAAGCGTTCGTTCCGGTCTGGAAAGGAGTAGAACCGTGGGCTTGAAAATTAATATACAGAAAACCAAAGTAATGATAAATAACCTCGGGACAGCACAGCGGCTGGAGATAGGTGGCGAGGCAGTGGAAGTGGTAAGCGAATATATCTACTTAGGCCAAGTTGGGACCCCGGATCCCAACCATGAGGCAGAGATAATTCGAAGGATAAGAACGGGGTGGAGTGCATACGGCAGATATTCTCAGATTCTCAGATAATGAATGGCAGCCTACCATTGTCCCTGAAGAAGAAAGTGTATGACAGCTGCATCTTACCGGTACTCACCAACGGGGCAGAAGCTTGGGGGCTCACTAAGTGGGTTCAACTTAAATTGAGAATGACTCAGCGGGCAATGGAGCGGAAGATGATAGGTGTAACGTTAAGGGACAAGAAAAGAGCGGAGTGGGTCAGGGAATAAACGCGTGTTAAGGACATATTAGTAGAAATTAGAAGAAGAAATGGACGCGGGCAGGGCAAGCAATGCGAAGGCAAGATAACCGTTGTTCATTAGATATAATAGAGTGGATCCCTAGAGAAGGCAAGCGTAGAAGGGGGCGGCAAAAAGTTAGATGGGGAGATGAGATCAAGAAGTTTGCAGGGATAAGTTGGTCGCAGTTAGTGCAGGACCGGCGCAGTTGGAGCCTATCCACGCCCACTGCAGGGCGTGGATAGGCTGGTGATGATGATGATGATGATGATGATGAAACAATTAAACAACATGGCGGAGAGAACATTTTGCTTATGATTCGGTAGTGCACTGTCAGTGATTCACTTGCAAGAAAACGGCGTCCCGCAAGGTGGAGTTTTTAGCTGGACGCTGTTCATAGTTAACATGAACTCTCTTGGGAAGATATTGCCACCAGAAATTTCTTACTCTACGTATAGATACAACGTACATATATCTTTTAAATGATGTAATAAGTCAGTCTGTGACCGTAAAGTTCAGCTGGGCGTCAAGAAACTTCATGGCTGGGCTGATAAGAGCAAATTTTAACTCAAAACGGAAAAAAGTACGTGCGTTGTTTTCTCTACAAGCGTAAATCCAAGCGGACCCTGCCATTACTCTCAATCCCGCAGCTATCCCTGTCAAAAGGAACACAAGTTTTCGGCATATTACTCGATAACAAATTAACGTTCATCCCACACTTAAGAAAACCTAAACAAAAATGTCTAAAAACAATAAGCATTCCTAATGTCATCTCACTACAGACGTATGGTGCAGACAAAGATGTCCTCCTGCGTGTTTATACTGGCTTGATAGGATCTTGATACCGAGAACAACGGCACTAAAATTCTTGACCCAGTGCTGCATCTGGAGCTTCGCCTGGCGCGTGGTGCTTTGCGCAATAGCCCAGTCCAGAGCTTCTACGCCGAGTGTTATAAATGGTCCCTGCATCCCCAGAGAATATAGATACACTTATTGTATGCCTCAAAAATCATGGCTGTGACACATTATTTTAATTCAACCGTTAATGATACATCCTTTAAGTAACTTTTTTTAATCGTTCATCCATTTTCCTGCCTTTCTCACTTGTGGTGAGAGAGGAAGCTTCTTAGCTCAATATCCCCATTTTAGACATGCACAAGACAGCTATCATTGAGTTTGTACCCCCCTGGAATCTCCGCCCGTGTCGTGCGAGCCGTCTTTTACGTAACTTGATAAAAAAGCTAGAGCACCAATAATGAAGATTCTGCAGCAGTTCCTGTTCCTGAAGGACAAGTACTGGTGGGCAGAATTTTACAGTGACGCATCAAATACTGCTACCGCTGTGTCTGCACAGACACGGGGAGAATTTCCGTGTCTGTAAAAAGATGAACGTCCATAACCGTATTTTCACAAAAGAACACATGCATCCTTAAGCGGAAACCACATGGAACGTTTTTCTCGCGTCTCGAGGGCGTCCGCGTCTCCTAGTGGTGACGCGAAACGGACGTTGGAGAGGACCATATTCAAGAGAATAAAGAGCCGCTCTAACCAATTAGGTGGTTTTTAGCTAACAAATCTATCTGGCAGACGGTGATTGGGGTAAATTGTGCTCTGGAATGTTTTTTTGCGCCGCCGCAAGGAGACGCCGACGGCCTCCGGATGCGAGCACAACGCTCCATGTGGTCGCCGCTTTATTGTCTTATATCACATGATCCAACATCACATTCCGCAGTCAATCATGTACACGGACTCCCTTAGCGTTGTACTTGAGCTGTCATCTACAAAGCAATCTGAAACCTATGCAATCAATCTTGTTTTCAAGCCTATTATATCCCCATATACCTGAAACCTTAAAATAAATATATGCAGGGTTCAAGGCTACTCTGCTATTGTCGGGAATGAGGTCGCGTATGGACTGGCTACTGGTGCTGCACTTGAAAACACAGTTGACATAATGGCGGTACTTTACACTTACATCAATCCACACATCGGTCAACAACTTCGTAAAACATGGCAAGCAGACTTGAGGGAACAGACAGACAACAAACTACGCGTAATTAAACCACACTTGGGACCATACACCGCCGACCCACGCAACAGATACACGAAGTCGCCTTGGCTAGGCTACAGGTGGGTCATACACCTGGGACGCACTCACGCCTGCTCACTGAATTTCATGACCCCTGTGTAGTAGGTGTGGGGAGGGCCTATCCGTAGTCCACACCTTAATCACGTGCAAAGCACTCGACACAACACGATAAAAACACTTTCCCCGAATCTAGAGGCAACACCTTCTATTCCACTGACCGTTATTATTGGGCGCAGATGCCATGGTTTCGATTAAACGTGTAGTTGAGTATTTATCACAAGCTTAATTTTTAAACCTCATTTCTTATCATGCATGAATGATAAGAAATTGGGATTCTGCTTGATTAATTAAGCATAATTAATTATGCACACTTAATCTTAATTATTTATAAGTAAACCGGACCTATACACTAGCTATCACCATTGCATGCCTTCAATTGATTTTACTCTTATTGTGATTTACAGGTTTTAGTACAGTTTTGTTGTTTACTTTTGTTTGGCACTCCTTGCCCCAGCTAGCCTTGCGCCAAAAACATCTAACTATCGTCATCATTACCCCGATAAGTATCGGGAATGGGTCTTTGATTGCGCTATTAAGCGTTTCTACTTCACTGGCCGTTTCAAGTGAATTCAACTTATGTATCACCGCAAAACAAGTATGCTACTAAATAATGCTTTTGTGCGTCTTTTCTTTTCCAGAAGGTAATTGTGGCAGAAGCTGAGCCCGTCTCGAAAGTAAGCTCCTTATAGCAGCCACTATGAGCATATCCTTCGAGAAAAAATGCAGTGAGGAATGAAGATGAAATATTTAAGCACTACTACGTCTATTGTTAGGTCGCGCAACCAAGATTGGCGCGCCTCGCTTTCCGACGCGTGCAAAGAGAAATGAAACGGATATATCAATCTAGAATAAATTATACAAATTGCTGCTTCAAAGGACCCTAAAGTAATCTGTTAACATTCCGGAATTACTTACCCACATTGAAGCCTGGAGTCCCTAGACAAGGCGAAAAGCAAAAACGCCCGTGTGTACGAGATTTCGGCGCACGATAAAGATCCCCAGGTGGTCAAAATTAATCCGGAGCCCTCCACTACGGCGCGCCTCATCGCCTGCGTTGCGTCGGCGCGTTAAACCCTACAATCAATCAATCGAGTCCCTAGACAATGTTTTGATCGCTGTGGGCACGTTTACGCAACTTTACTTAGCAAGAAAATCAATTCGAAAGTGCGTCCCTCCTCTCTGCATCCCCCTTGCCGACATTCTATGACGTTTCGTGTGACGTTTTCTCTATCCCGCTTGGGTAGACGGCACTTACCGCGCGGCTCGCCGACCCTCCGACACAGTCAGTCGGCCGGCCACCGGCAGGTTGTTGAACTCGTTCGCCAAGTTGAAACTAAACCGCAACAAGGTTTGTGCCCGTAAAAATGTGGCTTTAGTTTGTCAGTTTGTAGACTGTATCAAGCTTAGTAATGTCTAGGAAGTCAAAGTAGCTCCACACAAGCGCACACGCGACGCTTCTCCGACTTGCCCGCTTGACTCCTCTCATTAAATAAAGTTTATTCTCTCTCTCGCTTCACTGGAGCTGTAAGCTGCGTATGCCTGTCCGACTATTACGCTAGGAGAAAATCTAAGGCCAACTACAAAAGCGAGAGGAGCCATCGAAGGTATTATCCGCAGTAAAAAATTAAAAGCACCCTAAACCGATATTGTACATGGTAAAACCAAGGTGGCGGAAGCACATAATTTGTGGGAACTTCGGGGACGCTTACTGCACAAGCTTTACTCACGAAATACTCACCTAAGCTGCTCGTAACGCTGAAGTGAAAAAAAAAATCTATACGACATACAGTTCATATTTCCTTCCGAACAACAGTGGGTATATGGCGGAGTGGTCCGAAGCCTAGATGTAGTGCACTGTAATAAGCAACTACGAATCCCCAATAAGACTCGGTTCAACTTTTTAGTTTCTTGTGTATCAGGCAATCTTTTTATACTCCATTCATCATTTTGCGGCGTAACATTTATAGCTCCACGAGTGAGCTGCAGGCAGACTGCGTGCACACTGACAGGGACACGCGGGCGAGTTCTCATTGGCGTGGTGTTGACATATGCACCGAGAGCTTGCGGGCACAGTGCCAAATCAGGCGACTGTGGGCCTGCTGAGAACACGCCTCGTACGGCACTGGGAAGAGCGATGCAAGCGCCGAAGGTGGGGGCGAATTCTCGCATTTGAGCGGTACGAATCTAAGCCGGGCTGGCAGGTTTATCTGACCCATTCTAAAGCCGACGGCGTGGCAGAAGCACAGTGTGCCGATTCCTGAGCTATTGAGAAAGGTCAACCAAGGTTAACGTCGGAAGCCAGGCATGTTATTGCATGGAACCGCAACCGAAACTAGGTCGAACTTAAAACTTCGACATTGTCCAATCACATCGCATGACTAATAGGTGTCACTGGATGTAGTTGTTGCGGCGGCCGCAAATGTCGCAGGGTATATTTTATTATTTCATGCTTTATAAATTAAACACTGCTTTTTCAACCAGATAAGCGATGAAAGGTGTGTTTATTTTAGCCAGTCTACGCAATGCAAACAAAACCAGAAGTTTGACAGATTCCTTTCAGTGTCCGTTTAAGCGCTGAGAAAGTTTATAGGCCCGCAGAAGCGAGATAAATTGGCTGGGGGTGCTTAAAACCGAGAGGAGTAGCTTCTGCGAGAGTTTCCAAGACATTGATGTGCGTTTAACAGTAAGATTACGCTCCGATATTTGAATGGCTGGCTTTAAACACTTGTTGAAACACGCAGACAACAGGAGTTCGTAGGGCCCTTTATTTCTAGAACACGTAGGTCCTTTCCTGAGTTCTCTCGGCCGACTCACTAGCATTTTTCACTATCAGAGTTTGTTATAATGTGCAGTACTAGTTGCATCGTCCTCATCCCTGCTTTTCTGCCGTAGGCTTTGACGACATTCTCAATGCACTGTTCAATAGGGCGCAAACGTTTTCTTACAGGGAATCTGTTTCCCTTTATGCCCTGTATGCGTCCGCTTATGCATTTTCAACGTGAGGTAGCCCATCCAAGAAACTTGCACGAAGAGAACGTGTCCGCGTACAAGAAACTGTGTAAGGGGAGAGGGAGCGGTGCGGCAGGAGCCATGGCAGGGGGAGGGACCGGCCCAACGTTACTAGACTAGGTTATCTAGTAACGTTGGGACCGGCCCTACAGAAACGGAGGTATTTGAAATGGTGGAGAGAGTCTGGCGTTGGCGCTGAGAGCTGCGTTAAGGCCGCTGACAGTAAGAGAGGTTGGGGCACAGCAGCAGCGGAAACGCAAAAGGGGGAGAAAGATTGTGGCGTCCAATGCGACGCAGCCGCTACCGCCGCCAAACCCGTAGGCACCGACGACTAGTTTGACGCAGCAGTTTCGTGCACACCTTCCGACTGCACCTAGGGATTCGTGTTTGGTTTTGGGCATATGTGCAACCCAATGAAATGAACAACTTCACTGGATACTCCGGTACTATAATAGTGGTTCGGTCCACAAATCTTTTACCTGCATGAAATGCAGATGCACAAACAAAAAGACAACATTTGCTATGTATCATTGCGGTGAAAATTATTTTCATATCTTATGTAGCAACAACCACCGTTACATCACCGCGTGCGTTGGCCAAACGGTTTTCCTTTGCTACCGATATTTTCAAAGTAATAGGCCGCTGGACTTCCGTAAAATAAGGGTTACATTACTTCAAGTACACATCGAAGCCACAAGTACGGCTAGAGAGGTGCACTTTAGTGTCCCATTAAGTTTCCTGATTTTCTGCCTTCCGCGCAGCTTTGGTTCGATTAAAGTGGCTAGTGTTGTTGGCTGCGCGTTATATTAAGCCCGGCGCGTTATATTATAGTCATAGCGTCTTTGAACATGAAAATTCAGCTTATTACGTAAACTTTTCCCAAAATGTAATCGTGTTTATATTTTTTAAAACTATGACACGACTGTCTTATTTCATTGACTTGTTTTGTCAGAAAAATAATGTTACAATGTCCCTTCAAACAGCTCTTATCAGAAGAAAGTAGTTGCAAGACTTGAACTTCTAAGCCAACGGCCATCAGGAAACAGTATACCGACTGCCTGCTGAATGTTCCTTTTAAGCAGCATGCCTTATATGTTTTTACTCAAAAGTAACGCTTTAAATCTTCCCTACTCTTTTCTCCAAAGGCTGCGAACTTCAAAAGCTACCATTATATCCGTCCAAATTTTTTGACGTAGCAAAGCAAGTCAGGGATATTTTGAAACTTATTGCCTGAGAACGATTAATACATCGGCTGGTATGCTTCCAATCATAAAAAATTTACACCATCTTCCCGCGTGGGGACCCATGAGGTAGATGCGACGCATCGGGGGTTGCCATTGCGTTTCCCTTATGTTAGCGATGTCAGCGGGTGGATTGTTGTTGTTGTGTATCCTATTTACGCAGCATGTTCACCCCCGACGCGTCGCATCTACCCCATGGTTCCCCTCGCGGCAAGATGGTGTAAATTTTTAATCGAGCGCAAGCTGCGCGCTAACGCACAGCTGGCACGGCGACGAGAGCGAGCACAGCCGAGCGCAAGCTGCGCGCTGACCCCGCTGACGCACAGATGGCGCTGCGGTGAGAGCGGCGGAGCGCGCAGCTGCCGCGGTGAGGAGAATGGGGGAGGGATGCGGACTACGCCCCGACGACGACGCGGGACAAGGCGAGTTAAAGAGATGCGTTGCATCTAATAATGCACAACATTGACCTACTGATATAACAATCAAATAAACTTCATCAATCTATGGAAGTTGAAGTGAGCTGGAGCTGCCACAGGACAGTTCATGAAGCACTTTGCATGCAAGATAGTGACCACACAGTAGCAACCTGCCTTATCATGTTGTTATCTCACCGTACAAAAATTATAGCATGCGCATTGATTGCTCGTGACATGTAGGAGAGTTGTTGTGTGCCACCACCACCGCCCCTTCCTGTCATTGTATTGTCCCCACATTGTGTTCCCTAAATTTGTGATGACCCAAAATTAGGCTGCAGCGGGCCGAACACCGTACGTCACGGTGTGTTATTACGCATCTTAGAGGTAGTTACACGCATGGCTAGGCCGCTAACAAAATTTCCAATCATCACGCTTCTGATTCTTTTGAAAACACATGTCAGTGATGAAAAAATCGAGGTATGTATTGAATAAACTTCACTGACATCATAAAAATCTTCTTAGCTTATGTTATCCTGAAACTTGTGTCGCTGAATTTGATATCAAATGGATTACTGGTCTAGCTTATTTCAATCCCTTGAAGTAATAATGTAACTGCGACATGAGCACCATATGCCTCTCTTTAAAAAACACCAGGGTGCCTCTCTTCCAACAGAGCCCACTCCTGGCCTCTCCTTCCGCCTCCATCTCACCGAACAAGTCCTGCCCACTGCCATAAAAGAAGTTCAGTAAAGTTTGATGTCGAGCTTGTTGGTGTAGCATGCTTTTGAAGGTAATTTGCGTTTGTTGTGAACACAGAGACGGGCACGAAAAGAAAACGTACACTATCACGAGAAGATGGCGCACTAACAACTGATAAATGGGGAAGGAAAGTCATACGAGTGAAATATAAAGATAATAAGATAACGGTGGTCGAAGCCAGTCCTCATGCTGCCACTAAAAAGATGATTCTAAAAACTGAATCTCACGCTCGGTAAGCGTAATCGAAGGAGCACATACTCACGCATTCTCCCTCATGTCCTGATATGGAAAACGCTTCATATATCTCACGGGACATTTTGTATTTAGCGCGGAACAAAATGGTGGTTTTATCGAACGCGACCTCACACTTGCACGTCGCAATGTGTGCCGCAAGATTTCCCACTGTGGTGACCTGCTGGCAGGCATCTCTATGTTCACACAGTCTTTCGTTGATAAGCAGTCTTTGTCTTTCGTTGATATCGAGACGCGTTGTTAGTTTCTGTTGCCGAAAAAGTCCTGAGAACGGTTCTCACACGAAAATGTGTAGAAGTAGGAGGAGGGAAATAACGAATGCGACCTGCCGTTTTGCAATACGTTCTCCTCCTTTTTACCGTTTCCCACAAGGTAAAAATTCGGCGGAAAGCATAATGTACGCGTTGTTTTCACTGCACCTTTAAATATCGGTGGCCTTCGCAAGGCTTTGCAGTTAAGAAAAGAAAAGGGAGCACCTCAGGCAAAATTCAAGGTTCGGCACGGGCGAAAATGTGTGAATTGCGCGCAGGGAGTTGTATATAAGATACCGTTGTCTTGCGGGCGTTTCTACACCGGACATTCAGGCCGGTGTGTCAACGAAAGACTGCGTGAACATAGATATGCATGCCAACAGGTCAGCACAGGGGGAAATCTTGCGGCACACCGTGCGAGGTGGAAGTGTGAAGTCGTGTTTGACAAAACCACCATTTTGTTCCGCGCTAAAAACAAAATGTCCCGTGAGATATAGGAAGAGTTTTCTATGATATCAGGACATGAGTGAGAATGCGTGAGCACCCCTTCAATTACACTCATCCAGCGTGAGATTCAGTTTTTAGAATCATCTTTATAATTAACGACAGCACGTGGACCGGCTTCGACCCCCGCTATCTTATTATCTTTATATTTCACTCGTATGACTTCCCTTCCCAATTTATCTGGAATTAGCTGTTGCATCCTGTGTTGTTCTATATATACACGTTTTCGTCTTGTTCAGAATAAATCAGATGTTATTGCGCCGCCTTCTAGTGAAAGTGCACATTTTTTTCCCGTGCCCGTCTCTGAGTTCACAACAAGCGCAACTTACCTTCAAAAGCACTGCTATAAAACTTTAAAGTACACCTATTTACTGGGTAGGTTGAAGGTGACGTCGAAATGCAATAGTGGCCTGTAACACATACAGTGAACTCTATCTGCAATGCATGTTCTCCGGCCAGGAATCGAAACCGGAACATTTCGTCTGTTAGCACACGGAATGTTGCAGTCGGGTAAAAGTTTCGGTATGCCACGTCGTTGCTCTAGATGAAGAGATTCTTGCTCCTCCTACCGTGACAGTAACATAGGTCTCCTAACTAACATATATGTCTGCCACCGGGAACTACCATCGAAGCCTTCCGACAGAGAGCACGGGCTCTTGGAGCCGCTTGTGATGCCACTGTGGCGTGACATGACCAGCCAGTACCCTTGTCGCTTGCTATAATGAGAAGTATCTAGGGTAACTTAGCTACACCTAATTAAGGCTAAAAAATGATACAGCCCTCGGATAACAACTTTCTTGGTTCATTTAGCTCGGTTTTATGGCCCCTTATGTCGGCAACATGACAGCGACAGAACATAACGGCGCGAAAGGCAGGCGAAGACTATTACGACACACAGGCTAAATGCTTTCCTTGCGTGTCTTCTACGTCCTTGTTCACCTTTCGTTGCTTTACTGCTCTATAGCTGAGTGCTAATTTGCCCAACACCGCAATTTTGCTCGCCTTGACAGTGATTTTAGGAGAAAAAGACGCAAACCAAATCACGAAAAGAGACCTAGCTGTCTCTTATCTCGTCCCACCTTGTACATCCTCTCCCCCCCACACACTCCTTATCTCCCATTAGAATTAGACGGATATTTCTGTTCAAGAACCGACGGTCCTCAGTATACGCTTTCCCATTCTTTGCGTTGGAGTGTCACGGCTTCGAAGACTACTCTCATTGAGCTATAGTTCTGGATTGCAAATGAGTGCGGGGTGCTTGCGTTGCCTTTCGCCCAAACCATATCTTCCTCGATGCTATTTTCCCAATGCCACGGCATGCGAGCTTCGGTATATCGAAGCACGCTAAAGAAAGCTGTTACAAACAATTTGGTAGCTTCGGGAGACGGAAGCTCTGTAGGACGACTGGGTTGGATGCCGTGCCTGGCGAGGCCTCGACTCGGCACACCTGACGTCGATCCGTTCCCCAGGGAACAACAGAATCAGAGCTGAGATATTCAAGCACGGGCATGAGGGCGTCGGAGGCGGCTTCGCGTGCGCGGATACTGTCGACGGCGGTGGCTCTCGCTCGGATTTTCTAAGGGGCGGGGGGGAGTCTTGCCTCGACGCTCCTTGCTTCATTCAGCTTGCCGACGCCAGCCCAAGCGTTTGGGGCGTCCTGTATGGTAGAGTTTGTCAGAAATGATTATCATCGCCTCCTCCCACTGCACTACCACCTTCTCCGCCGCCGATACCCACTCCCGCACCCACATCTCTCCCAGGAGGCAGGCCACTTGCTGCGCATCCTACAAAAACCTTCCCACACAGAACCCAACTGATACACACTCATCACAACCTCTTTACTGACCCTACCTGTCCAGCCTGTGGGGCACTCGACATTCGTTACCATTCCCTTTGCGAATGCCCCGCAGACCCATACCCTCCCGTTCCCTCCCCTCACCTCTGGAAGCAGATGTTACACGATCCGGGGGAGTCGGGTCAAATCCTGATCACCTCCCGGGCCCTGAAGGTCGCGGCGGCCCTGTGGGCCTCCTCTACCCCGAATACCTGATTCCGATGGACGAAAAAAATGTATTCCTCCCTTGCTTCCTCCCACTGCCGTAAAGATCGACACAATCCGCGCGCCCGCGGAATGCCCCCGCCATCTCTCGGGGTTGCCTAATCACCTTTTAGTTTTGTAATAACGATTACTGTATATATTTTGTCGACCTGGCACGGCACAGTTCCTGAGTCTACTTAGTTGCAAAGAATTCTCAGTAAACTCGTCACAGTGTGATCCACTGGCCTGGCTGGTATTCTGTTGTTCCGAACTGTGGAGCGAGGAGAAGCGACAGGAACTGTAAAAGGACACGACGCAAAGGTGCACGGCATTTTGTGTCGTGTCCTTTTACAGTCCCTATCTATTCTTTGCGCTCAAGTGTTCAGAACCATCGCCATAATCATTACAGGCATAACGCGAAGAGTTCACTAGTTAGTAAGCACAGACAAATTAGGTGCCGCTATTTGTCTCATTCCTTTTTTCTTTTTTCCCTGCCTTGTTCAGAATGTCATAAGGACCATGACAGTGGCACTGAGCCTGAAGCTCTTCGCCGTTTTGTCCCAGTTTTTCACCCCGGTCTTCCACCGCTACAACGCAGTTCAGCAGGTAAGCTAAGCCACTCATTGTTTTTTTTTTCTGAAATTGAACACCTTTAGCAGCTCCTGGCTAATTTTTACTTCTTACTTTTACGTGCTTAAAGCACCCGCGAAGGTTGATCTCGCGTTTATTAGCACGAACAAATTCTTTGAAAAAAGTCAACTGCTGTTTTTTTTTTTTAATTTTTATCTGGCATGTACCCCAGTTCATGTGTTCAAAGGGATTATACTGCAACGGTGCAGTTTAATCGACAGAACAGCTGATTTTCGTCGCAAGCCGGAGCAGTGTCACTAAAAAAGAAACAGCTTTCGGCGACTCCATGTGGACTGTTGCTCGCTCCTAGCCAGTGGTATCGGACCCTTCACGCTAAATGTCACTCTGATTTTAAATTTGATACGTGTCAACAGCTGGTATCACTGAAGTTTGCGCTTTTTTTTGGGTGCCTCACCAGATTTCATTTTCATGGGGCTCAGCACGGAGGGGTATCGAAATTTTAATCGAAGCGCACTTTCAAGCGAAAGAGAGAGAACTGCCTTTAGGGAGACTGGTAATGCTAGCCGGAAATATTCGGCTGGCTAGCTACACCTGATGGTTCCATAACATAATGTAGACGCAATAAAGGATATAATGGCAATGATGACGATGATCCACAGGCTTGCGTAGAGTTCCTTATACACACTGGTCCAGTCCTGTACGTTGTAGGAACATCAACAGAGCTTTTGTCGCCCTGAAGGCTCGTTTAGGACATGTCCATGGGCTCAACAAGCCGGTAAATTTTGATCTCAGATAGAAAGGCTGGTGCGGGGATATGCAAAGAGGAATTCTGGGCGATGAAAATCACGTACATTCGCAAACAAGACGGTCCATTTTTACCCGCACGCACATCACAAGGTGGGCAGAGTGGGCATTACATTTTACCGCTGTAGTAGAAAAATGATTACTGCATGCAACGTCAACTGTCGCAAACTTTTCTTGTATTCAGAAAGAAACTGCGGCACGTTCATCGTTCCTTCCTCGCTGATTTTGTGCCCGAGACGTACGTAGAAAAAAATGGCCGCGTATCTGCTCCTTTCGTTGCAAATTTCGACGAAAGACGATAATAGACTGGCAGGTAAATGCATCCTTTCTCTTTTCCGCTCACCTCTTATGCTGTTCCGCTCCCGTCTCGTTCTTCCCAAGATAACACCCAAGAGGTTTTCTCAGGTCAATTTAAATTTACCGCATTTCACGGCTCCCAGTAGGGTACCTGCATGCCAGCGCTGCCGTACGGCCGAGAGGCGTGTAAATCTAGGCGCCCTACTACAACGTTTATAGAACCACGTTGCCCTACTCCACGAGCATTCCTAACGGAACGTGGAACCTGTCTAATGGAACGTTTCGTAGCTGTTGCCGTTTGATTTCTTAATTTCCGCCAGGAGCACAGGCAACAGCAGTCCACGGTTTTCTGCAGTTGATGTAGTTTCATTTGCTATCGCAAAAACCAGGCATCCATGAATTTTTTAACAAAGGAACACTGCAAATATTACTGATGTATTGATTTGCTGCCTTGTATTTGCGTATTGTCCTCTTCTTGTTCAACAATGTTGACAAGCATGAACATTGCCACCGGTCTTAGACGTTCAGATTTGGCTGTGGGTATATAAGACTATTGCGCAGCTTCTGTTTCGCTTTGGCCGGGTGGCTGAATCGAGTCACAGAAAGGCAGACAGAGAGACAGACCGACAGACATACAGACATTAAAATTTATGCGTTTAAGTAGCTTAACAAAGACTATTGTGGCAGCTGAAGCGCCATGTAGAAGTTCGAATGTTACCGCTATTGGTTTCTCTATTGTTCGTTGACTGTTTCCGGACCCCTCTAATTCATGAATTTGCAAATACGCAACACAATAAATCCGGCCAACATCCCGGTCGACACAAGGTGGGTCGCCACAATATCGACACAATATTGTTGCGTCCTAGTAGAGGCAGATGTATACAGCGTAGAAGTGTAGATAGGTGGGCGATGCACCTATTCATTAGGCATGGCGCTCAACTATTGGCCGCGAAGCCCACCACTGCAGAGGCCGGCGCTGCGATCGTTTTGACGTCACTTGTAGGATCACCGTTCCTATCTTGCTGCGAAGTTGGCTCGCAGTGCGCGACTCTTCGCTTAGGAAGCGCGTTCTAAAAGTATTTTCGTGTTAATTTCCTTCGTTTGAAGTTAATTCTCAGTGCGTCAAGCGCAGTTCGACCTCATGGGGACTTTATAACCGTATCAACTGTGGTAGATTATCCGCAAACACCATGAGCGTGGTGGTGTATTACGTATGCGACCGAAGCGTAAGCAGCGGCTTGTTTCCCCGAACACCAGTGCTGACTACGACGATCGCCGAGTGAAGTTTCTAGATTTCCCTTGTTTGCAAGAAACGTATAAAGCAGGAAATCGTGATTCTGAAGCGTTAACTACTCGCAGAAGCACACGCACCCGCCGTGCCTGCCCGCACGGCCGACGGTGCGGCTCGAACCGACGCAGGTCGCGGCAGCAACAACTTGTCGCCGCTTTTTAAAATCACACAAGTCATAGACAAGAAGTTCCAGATTGGTGAAAGCGGATGTTAGTGTGATGAAAAATTCTGATAGGTAGTGTCATCAGCTGCGGTTTTCAAAGCGATGCTCAAAAAAATTCCCCCGCATTTCCCCGAGGGGGAGAATGTGAAAGTGCGAATGCACGGTTGTCGGCCCGCTTGCGGCGCTTGCGCTCGGCCCCCGCAGCCCACCGCCTCGCCGCCTCCTCTTCCATCTCTTCCATCGGGTTTGTAGTATCACGTGTACACCACGCAGTTATCAAGCCGCTATAACGCCGCTGAGTAGCCAACGCACGCCGCTGACGACGTAGTTTGAATGCGTTAAAGATATAAGGCGCGTCAACACTGATATCACCGTCGCGTCCGTGGCTTGATCGGTAGAGCGTCGCGCTGCCGCCGCAAAGTCCGCGGATCGAAACCTGGCGCCGGATGCTGTTTCTTTATAGAGGAGCACTGCGGACGCCGACGCCGCCGCCGGCGGTGGGTGGTTTGGGGTCGCTTATAAAGTACTTAATATCTGCCGCGATTTACGCCGACCGGCCGCGGAGGTCGGTCCCGGCAGCGCCGGCCCGTTCACGCACGCTGCGGCGAGCGGCCGAAGGATGGCTATGCTTGCGCGCAAGAATCGGCCGAGGCCGTGCAGCTATCTTGATCGTCGATCGCTTAAATGGAAATCACAGAGCTTACACAGTTCACAGCGCGGTGAAACTTTATATTAGTGTCATTCGCAACTCTAACGGCGATGAAAAATCTGCTGCGGCACCAAGCCTGAAGTTCCTAACATCCGATTACGCGCATCCGAAGCCGGCTGCGAGCTGTTGGAGAAGGCCCTCCCGTCGCGGACGCGCGTGTTGCGTTTGGGTTCCTTTTAACTTCTCGGGGGCCCCCAAGGCTCGGTTCTCCTATTCTAAATCATTAACGACGTGTTTCGCCTCGTACGCAGCCTCGCCTTCTATGAGCAGTCGTGAGTTTCGAAATTGAAGCTTGAGAAAGACCGGCTGACTGTAAACATACAAAACACGCTGCAATTATAAATTACCACGCCAAGCACCTAATGAAAACTAAATATAGCCTTGTCCAAACCCGATCGAAGGCGTTAAAAACTCGCCTTCATACCGTTCATACATTGCGGACAAGTTGTCGCGAAAAGTAAGCATCAGTCGTGCAGAGTACAGGCTACGGCAGTGATCGTTAATAAATCCGGGCGTGCCTATAAAAACATCGTAGGGGAGATAGGCACTGATTAGGCCAAACTGCAGACCATAAAATACTTTCAAGCATGTGCGGCGAAGCAATCTGATCACCGTTCTCGCGTAGTCATTCATTTACAAGGCAATACGAGCAGTTCGCGCGGTGAGATCATAAGTGAGCGACGCGTTTCCGTCGCTGTTACAAGGTGTTTGCTTGCACACACATGTCCCGTCACAAGTATTTCATAATTAATTTACCGCGTACTTTTCTCGGCATCAGTTGCATCGTCCTTGGCGTTAGTTGGCTGCGTACGTAAGAGCTGTGGGTCGCTATGGTATCAACTACCTAAACGCGGCGGTGTCGCCGGGAAAAAGCGAGTCGCTGATTGCTTGCCCAAATTATTTGGTTTACAGACAACTGTTTTGGTAATTTGCATCAAATCCACAAGGAGGCGGGCGAGACGGTGGCCACAACAAAAAACACCCTTCCGCATACGCACGGGGAATGTGTTGTAGCAGACGACAACACGATTCGGCGTCCTACAAGTGACGTCACTCGTAGATGGCGCCACGGTATGTCCTCGAGGCCAATAGTAAAGGCCAGGCAGAAAGGATGTTCGGACAACGGGCTTCAGAGAAGATGGCTGACTCACTCTGCACTAGCGTCTTCAGTCCCAAGAATGCACAAATGCAAAAATATTTCGTAACACACTTTTATTCGGTTCATTATCCATAGAAGTAAAAGAATTACAATATCAAAAAAGTAAACGAAAGTTATGAAATTTGATGGCATTCATTTGGGTACTCTGGGTTTTGCTTACCCTGTGGACGCAGTCGAGCGCTCGCGCCTTGAAAGCCTTTTTTGTCGCCTGGCTCTTCAGAAATGCCTGGACACATCGCGCCACCTGGGGGGGCTTAGTGAAAGCAAGGCATGCTTTTTGCGGGGAAAACAACTTTTGACGCGCGAATTTCAAATGGGATAAATCTTTTGTCTTTATGGTTGTGGTACCCACTTGGGTACCCAGGGACTGAGGAGGCTAGGCACGGCCGCAGGATTCTTGCAAATGCCCACGAAGGGGATTTTCCTGGTATCTACACTCAAATACTCAATATCTAATACTCAAATACTCAATATTGTGCCGATATTGTGCCAATTTTTTGCCGATAATGTGTCAACACAATATCGACACAATATCGACCCGGTCGACATCATATTGCATCTAACCAGGCCTGGAGAGGAAAGCTTCAAGCTACAGCATCCAGGAAATGCGTTGGTGTGTCGATCGGTACGCTTCCTGTCTGCTGTTTTCACCGTCGTCCAGCAAACAAATTGGACACCACGTACCCCAGGTAGCACTCCGTATTTTTACTTCACGTACACACGATTTTTACGGTATTTTTGTATTTACAAACTTACCCTGTATTTATCCATGCGAAAAGCATTGGCATGACAGACTGTGAATGCGAAACCTCCGACAAAACCTAGAATAAACTTAACTTTATCCGAAACTGTTATACCGCAGGAAAATAAAGTCAGTTCGGATGAAGCCTTGCTTGCACATTTCCCTGATTTATGTTGTTTCGTTGCGAATGCAGTAATCCCTCCTTAACTCGAACTCGGATATCTATATATATCGGCTAAGTCAAAACTTTTTTTCACCGTTTATGTATCTCCAATAGGAGCCATGTATTTGCCCCCCTTTATATCGAAGCGTTTGTTCGGGGAACTACGGATATCCCGAAATGTTGACGGAGAGGACAGAAGGCAAAGTACGCTACAGGCCGCTGGTAAAGTATCCGTTCTAACCCTTAGCTCCTGGTACGTTGCGAACGAGGCCGTGAAAGGCAGATTTACGCGATACGAGGCCGATGTTCCCGTTACCGGACGGAATGCTGTCCGACGCCTACATCGTCTAGACAGCTGTGGACGAGTCAGCTGATCACGAGGACGAAGAGGAGCCTCGAGAAGTGCCTACAACGACACAAACAACAAAGATGCTGTGCCTCCTTCACCACAATGTAAAATATGACCGTGGCGACCAATAATTTATGCGATGCATTGAGCAGCTCGATAAAGTTTTTTTCTGGAATTAGATGCGAACGCAAAACAGACAAGCATCTCGCGGGTCTTTCATCCGCAATAATAAAAATTCCTCTAACTGCGAATTTATTTGCCTTTATTACGAAAGCGCCCATGTGCAGGGGAACTTTTTTGGAAGCATTACTCTCTTATTTCAGTGACCTGGCCACAAATGTTCGGCATTTCGCTTAACTCAAAACTACAGTTATCTCGAAATTTTCAGCGAATTTTATGACTTTCAGTTAACGAAGGATTACTGTAAGACGAATTGCTTGTTATGAAGTTGTTGTAAGCTGGGCTTGTTTGCGTCCTCCCCTTTCGTCAGCGCTTGTTTATCAGAGCTTGTTTGTGTATTCCCCTTTCATGTCTTCGTCCCGTTTTTGCGCTGTTAGCCATCATGGAACTTGTTAAGAAGCGTTGCTGGCGGTGTCCTAACACAGTTCTCATCGGGATATTTCAGAAAACAGTAAGTAGCTGACACAAATTCTTCATTTCATTCGCAAGCACCGTTTGTAACAACATGGGGGGACAGCGCCCACCTCGTTTCATAATAATGATATCTAAATCCTGCCCAACCTCACCAGCACGTAAATGTTGATCGGTGCGAGTCTGGCGTAAAAAACTGCTTGTTACGAGTATCTTATTACTGTTTGCAGTTTTCAAAATCAGCTGGACATATTCACAAGGCCTGGCTAGACGTAAGTTGTTATGACCTAGTTGCAGAACTTTCCTGAAATTCTGTGGAGCAACAAAGCCGCTGTGCCTAGCGTCTATGTTGTTTCGAGAATGGAACGGATAACGACATGTTCCCGCCGCCTTGTTAGAGACGAACGCCTGCTTGGTGACCTTGGGGGAGCTTATAACCGCTGCACCTTTAGTTTCTACGTGATATTCACTGTTTCAAAATGAAAATAAATTCAGAGTCAACACCTTCTCCGAACAAACTTGTGAGAACATATGATAACGCCGGTACTATGCACACACGCGCTCACACACGAACACACACATCACGGTCTCTGCAGTCATCTCCCTCGCCACGTCGTGGATGATCGCGCAGGTCGAGTACATACCCACAAACAATCACCTGCGCTCCAAGCAACCCGTGAGGGCCACCGAGAAGAAAATACGTCAGCGGCGCCACTTCAAATGCGGTACCGCTAACGCGCCCGATGCGGTCGCATGTTCGACGGCACCACCTCGTGGTTTCGCGCAGCGTGGATTCGTTGGAGTCTGGCCGAATGACGGTTAACTGCGTAAAAAAAGGGAAAGAGAGAGGAGGCCGGGAGGCTTCACGTACGGATGTCTAATGGAGCAGTGCCACTGAATGTTCCGATGAGGGTGTTTACGGCAAAGCGACCTAGTCGTTTTCCTAAACAAGACCATATGATCGTTCACAACACATTTCTTTACGCCACTAAGTAAATACAGCAGCCGCCCAATTTTTCGGACCTGTAGGGAACAAAAACTAGCCCGAATAAAAGAGAAGTTCGAAAAATTCGCGATTCATTACTCCTATAGGACAACTGGAGGTTCCTCGGGAAAGTCCGGAATATCCAGCAAGTCCGAATTTTTGGAGTCCGAAAAAACGGTCGGCTGAGGCTCCACATCGTACTAGCGAGCCTCGCAATAACGCCATTTTCTTTCGTTATTACGGGAATTGTAATGGCAGCAACTGTCGTTTCTTGCAACACATACATATTCAAAAATGATTCGTTCCCACACTTTTACCTGCCTTATGGGCATATCCGCCAGTTCCCCAGTTTGACTCCCTATAATTAAGGATCTCGCGTTTTTAATGCACTTTCCATTCACGTCATGTAGCCACAAAGTACGAAACTATACCTGCGTGTAAACAACGTCGTACGCCATGGCGTCATCGGCACTGATCCATTGTAGCATCCAAGAAGGCATGTGAGCTGTACAAAAACCGTTAGTTATTCTACATCCTAACAATTGCGTTTTGTGGCACCTTTTTTGCAGTACACGCAAGGTGCCAATCCTCAGGATTCCTTGATTGCAGGCGTAAGTATACATCTGATTCTATAGATATACAGAAATCAAAAGCCGTCCAGGGAGAAAGCCGTCCGTTAACGCTCCAGCTTGGCACGTATCTTCGAGCGCATTATGCCCACAAGCTTTACCCAAAAAGCACAATGAAAGTGGCCTGTGGTTTTACGTTGTTATGCGTGTTAGCCACCAGCGAGAATTTGTGCATGCGCAGCAAAAAGCTGAAATATGCGCACGCCTCTTCCATTTACACGTCCCCATAAATATTCAGGCACCTCTTTCCACGCGTCAATACTGTCGTCTCATTTGATAACAAGATTACGGGGAACTTTCCAAGAATCTGGAGACAAAACGTTGAACCTTCTATTTATCGCCTATTCAGCTTTCTGTTGGACTTTCATGCTACTCTCGTCGGACCACCGCCGTAGCTTCATTCATAGCCGCTTTTAAACTGCGGCTACGGTGAATGACATTTCTAGCCGCTCTAGCCTTTTCACAACCAGCGACTACGGTCTCGTGCTTTGTCATCCATAGCAATGTGCAATAAAACTGAGCCTACGCGGCTGCGATTACGCGGCATGCCTAGAACGTGGTACGGTTCGAAAATCCTCCTCCGGCGATGCGGTTTCCGTTTCCCGGCTCGCGCTTCTATTTTCTATACCACCGATTTTCTGAACGCATTTTTGTGCCTCACAACGCGTTCCATGAAGCATAGTAGTTGAAGGTTTTTTGTTCAAAACATGCTGTGCAGTCTCATTCGTTCATGCGAAGACGCAATTAAAGGCGTCTGGACCCCCTGCGGTTACTGCGTTTAACTTTACTTTTCAACCCTCAACGTTCACTGCACAGAAAAGCCGACGACTAACAAATAAGGCACACTGCAGCATGTTCAACTTCCAACTGAATTTGTTAGTAGCAATACGACACTTCGTATTTACGGCCTCGTAAGATACACAAGCAAAAAAAATTCACAGCATATCCACGGGGTGAATGATGATCAGTGGGCGAAGCTCCTGAGGGGAAATCATCGGTAAAACCTTGACTCTTCAGTGAAAGTTCGCCCACTACATCATCAAGAAAGACGTGAGAAACACTGTGTGTTTATAGATGGCCACGTCGTCCGGAATGTTCCGAGGTAGGCATTGCACCGTGTTGGGGACGTTTATGGGAACGTTAACCACTTGCCCCTTGATGCCGTACTGACCGCTGCCGTGTGTCAACCGCCTTATGCTCATGAACGGTAGACGAGGAGCGATCAGTCGTTCTTCCACGGGGTTCAGAGGAGGCAAGTGATCCGGTTTGGGTGGGTACGTGTAGCCATAAGATACGCTCATTGGAGGCACCTTTCCCGCCACTAGCGAATCCTTGCAGCTCGCGCAAACCTTGTACTCACCGCTGCCGGCGGGGAACTCGCGCTGCAGCACGGCGATGGCATGTGCGCGAGCCTGGTCGTTCTTGATAGAAGATATTGTGACTAGACTGTCTGAGAACCACAATCTGCCGCACACACTGCAACTGTGTCCGAACGTAACGTCTAGAAAGTCTCGCTTAAACCGCGCGTCGGCACCTTGGGGCTGAGCTCGCCTGATGCGTTTCGCAGACGCCTCACGAGCTGTCACTGCATCGGGGTCTGCCCGCCGATACGCGCGCTTTCTCGCCGCTTCCCGTTCTCTGACGTTTTGGAGATCCTCTTCGCGCCGCAGCCGTGCCGCTTCGCGTACGGCAGGGTCCTCGCGCCGTTGCCGTGACGCTTGGGCCTCTCGTTCTCGAACGCTGGGATCTTGGCGGCGTCGTCGCGCAGCCAGACGACACGCTTTGGCCTCCGCTCTCGTACGGCAGGATCTTGGCGGCGGCGTCGCGCAGCTTCACGGAGCGCTTCTGCCTCGCGGGCTCGCACATCGGGATTCTGTCTTCGAGCACGCGCTCCCGCCGCCTTGCGCGCTCGCCGCTCTGCAGCCTTATCCATCGGGCGACTCCGAGCGCGCGCCAACAGCGAACGGATTTTATTACAACGCTCCCCGCCATCTAGCAAACAATCCAATAACTCAACTAGAGGTAGCCACGCCATCTAGTAAACAATCCAATCGCATCTTTTCATCATATACAAGTACCGCCATCTAGTAAACAATCCAAAAACTAAACTAGAGGTAGCCACGCCATCTAGTAAACAATCCAAGAACTAAACTAGAGGTGGCTACATACATACGTCGAGGATGGACAGACCCACGCCTTAAGGAGCTTCGCCCCTAAAAAAGGCAAAGACCACAAGAAAAAAAAGCTCTACCTACAAACTTCTCACTTCCCGCGCATCGTTCAAAACTTGCAGAGGCACACGGTTTATACACTTACAATAAAATTACAATGGATCACATCACTTCGAAATCAATTGTGCTGCTGAGCACGAGGTCGCGGGTTCATTTCCCGGCCGCGGCGGCCGCTTTTCTGATGGAGGCGAAAAGAAAAAATGCCCGTGTGTACGAGATTTCGGCGCACATTAAAGGTCCCCAGGTGATCAAAATTAATCCGGAGCCCTCCACTACGGCACGCCTCATCGCCTGCGTTGCGTCGGCGCGTTAAAACCCTACAATCAATCATGGTTGGAAAGAAAAGCTTTAGACGACACCCACAACAATTGCCCATGCGACGTCACTTTAATTCGCGCACGTGGCTACACAAAGAGGGAAACCAGACATTCTGACAGCCGTTACCTGGAATTCGCCAGGGCGGGGTCGCGAACGCAGCTGCGTCGGCCACGACGGGCTAGAGCTCCCGATTCCGCCGCTGTAGCCCAGCCGTGCGTAGGCGGAAAGAAAACGGAAGGGAGCCTCTTTCGAAGGGTGATACAGCGGAACCTAGCGATCTTGATGGGCTAGCGCGGGGCTACATCACCGCGCGTCAAAAGCGCAGACACCCGAAAAAATTTGCCATGTGAGCTTGGTGATTCCCATTTATACAGATTTAAACTAGTATATTTATTAAGTTTGAGAATGGCGAGAAAGCTGACGAAACTTTTATAATCGCTATTTATCAGAACCAGTTGCTCCTAGCGGCTTTTGTAATACTTGACAACCGAATTCGAATTCACCAATTTAGAAAACGCAGTCCCATTTGTGGCAAGCAGTGCGCAAAAAGTAGTGTATTTCTACCGGTTAGATGTCTCTATGTGCTCTCTACATTTTGCTTTCCCGCCCTGCAAACCAATCCTTAACGTATCTTTGTCGTACGGCCACTTAATTCCGTCTGGTCCGGGTTACCCCGGAGATGCTGTCGAACACGTTAATCAAGCCGTGCGAAGGAAGCGTGCAATGGACGCGAAGCTGCGCCACAACTGGCCCAAAACAACCGTCGCCAAAGAGACGACAAAGCCGGCGGAAGTGTCCCGCCGGCGCGCGCCCCGGAGTCAGCGCGGGGAACGCTGCGTAATAGCGGCCTATCGCCGCACCCTCTGCACTGTGCTCCCTTAGTGAAAAGCGCCCTCCCCGCCCACCTGCCGCGTTGGGAGTTTCTTGACCCGCACGCCACGAAAGAACCGTTGGCTGGTAGATGTAGAAAGCTTTGCTTTAAAAAGAACTGTTAACGTATTTAGTTCCTTTTAAGGTCAAGTAATGAGTAATGGTATCTCGTTACTTGTGAGGAGTAACGTGTCCAACACCGCTTAAATGGCCTTTTTTAATTCTAAGCTATGCATGCGTCTATGGGCACATTGCGCTGACGTTTGCGTCGAAAGCAGCAGCGCCGTTTTCTACATTCTGCTTGTTCGGGCCGTCATTTCTATTGTAAATTATGCCATGCTCATCACTGCCTCTAGTCGTAGCATTCAATTTACGCAAGTGTCGGCGCACTGCCCGAGATACCAACCGCTCCGGGATTATCACGACTCGATCACGGGCGCCCACAGAAAGATAGCGTGTGGCTAACGTCATAATAATAAAGGCCAGGGCAAACGAATAATTTAGGTGGCGCAGAAGGGAAGACGTCAGTCTGATAATGACACCGACCAATCAAATTTCAGATAAAACAAAAGGGAGGAAGAAACCGATGCGTTCATCACGGGCCGTGATTCACGGCCGAAGAAGCGGGGAAACATGCCCGATCAAAACTTTTAGTGGCAGCTACCAGTGCTATGACAACTAAAAAGAAAACAATGAACCGGGAAGCAAAACAGTTGTGCGCGTGGTCGTCGAAGTACCGTGAAAAGCAACTCGTTACTTTTCCGGTAACCCACCCGTTTCTTTTAAGAATCAGTAACGAATAACGTATTTAGTTACTTTTTGAGCCAGTAACGAGTAACGGTATTTAGTTACTTTTCTTGGGTAACGTGTACATGTCTGGGCAGGCTCTACCGTACTCTCCAGGGCCCGGTTGGTCAGTAGGCGAGCCTCTTGGTGAAAAAACTCATTGCCCTCTATGGAGGCCTGACCAGGCGTCCGCACGATTTGTATTTTTTAGTTGGGGGATCGAACTGATAGTGTTAGATTTGCTAGTGGGACCACCCATACCATTTGGTAACTTCGGTACGCTTCTTTGGAGTTCGTGATGATTCAGACCCCAGCACGTATACGGGCTGTGGTCTGCGTGAGCGCTATACCTGACTGCTAATTCTTCCGCTTCTTTATTTGAAGTTGATGTTGCTTCATTTCTAACAGTGCATGAATACGGGACGAGACGGGTTGGTTGAGCGCTTGTCCCATGTGTTCTTCCGTCTCGTTCCGTATTTTTGCGCTGTTAGAAATGAACTCGAATCAACTGGCCCAGATTTTCCTCCTCTTGTTGTTACTGTAGCGCTTGTGACGAGATCTTGCTTGGTCCTCACTACTGCTGTCTTGGCCTTTCGTCCAGTAAGAGCTGATGCGTCAGTGTAGACGGTATTTTGGTCTGCGCCATATGCCTTTTAAGAGCGAATGCTCTTTATAAGCGACCCCAAACCATCCACCGCCGGCGTCGGCGGCGGCGTCCGCAGTGCTCTTTAAAGAAAAAACAGCATCCGGCGCCAGGTTTCGATCCGAGGACTTTGCGGGCCGCAGCGCGACGCGCTACCGACCAAGCCACAGACGCGACGGTGATATCAGTGTTAGACGCGCCTTATATCTTTAACGCATTCAAACTACGTCGTCAGCGGCGTGCGTTGGCGACTCAGCGGCGTTATAGCGGCTTGATAACTGCGTGGTGTACACGTGATACTACAAACCCGATGGAAGAGATGGAAGAGAAGGCGGCGAGGCGGTGGGCTGCGGGGGCCGAGCGCAAGCGCCGCAAGCGGGCCGACAACTGTGCATTCGCACTTTCACATTCTCCCCCTCGGGGAAATGCGGGGGAATTTTTTCAACGCATTAACTCCAGATGCCCGCCGGCCTGCGTGTTGGGCGGGGTGCATATTCCTGGGCAGAGGACGAAGTGACTGGGGCCCTCCATTGGTAGGGAATTTCTCAGGCTTGGTGTTCAGTGTCAGAAGTCCATTTGATCTTCTGCAGGACTGTACTCTTCCCTACAAGCAAGGAATGAATCTTGACTATAAGAACATCAGAGAAACAGAGAAACTCTTCGGACACTTTCTGTTCCAGACAAATCTCTAACCTCTACGCAACTATGCATTCTTCAACGCATACACTTAAACACCCTCTTCATACCTGCTAGTTCCTTTCTCTTCCGTATTCGACACTCCCTAGAGTGTCTCAATTATCCCGAACCATAGGCTAATGTAGAACACTGTGGTTTCTCCGGCCCCATTGCAATTCATTCCACACATTTTCCACGCCCTCCTCCTTCAACATGGCGGACTTGGCTAGCCTCGGACTAGCTCACCGACAGGTTACCGTTGGCGAACCTGGCCCAGAGCATTGTCGACGCTTAATGTTACATTTGAATAAAGATTTTTCCTCCTCTCCTTTCGAGGACTTTTCTTCCCGCCTGATTCCACTCTATGCATACGGACATGGCACAAAGATTTTAACGACACTCGTTTCATTAAGAGTTTATACTGCGTAGTGTGCCCTTTCACGTTATTGATCCCAAGTGCATCTTTAGGATGCTGCCTGGCCTTAGCAAGCGCGAGGAAGCCCTTCTGCATAGACTGCGCTAGAATGTGGCCTATACAGGACATTGCCTGCACAAAATCCGGCAGGCATCTTTAGCTTTTAAGTGCGAATGCACTTCTTAAGCGACCCTGAACCTGCGTCCACCGGCGATGTCCGCGCACGTGGAGATGGGCGCGCGCAGCCTGGCCGCTGACATGGCACATACCCACGTGGGGGATTGGCCAGGAATCTCCTCGTCTTCCTTGGCAACGGGGGGAGATGGGCGCGCGCTGCCTGGCCGCTGACATGGCACATACCCACGTGGGGGATTGGCCAAGAATCGGGCGTGAGAAGGGCTAATGCACCTGCTTAAAGGAGTACTGACACGAAATTTCAAAGCTGAGATCCGCTCTAGCAATCAAGTACAACGACAACACAAATAGGTGTCTGTGAATAAATGCATCTTTCTTTCTTTGTAGTTGTGTGTGTGTGTGTGTGATCTCTCTTTCGCGAACATTACCGAACCGCGCAAATTCAACTCGTGCATTCGCACTTTCACATTCTTCCCCTCGGGGAAATGCGGGGAATTTTTTTTGTTCCACATCTGACTCACAAGAAGACATTCATCATGTTATATGCGTGTGTCCAAAGTAGGCATCGTACACAGACAGAAACTCATATTACCTTTGTGCAGGCCGCTTGGTGCGAAACTTGAGTTGAGGGCTGCTTTGTCTCCATGGCCGGGTGCCAGTCAGGCTACACGTGTAGCCAAAGCTTTTTTGGAGTTCCTTCAGAGCACAGAACTTCACTAAGTTCTGTGAAAAACGTTTTACGCGTGACTGAAAATTTTGGGCGTATCATCTGACATTTTCTTATTTTTATAGTTATTTTTTGTTTGGTTTTTCCTTCTATCATCTGGCGTAGCGAGCCAGCGCGGCGCCTCGGTTAATATTGCTGGTCTCTATTAAAGCTATTGTCTTTCTCTCTCTTAACTGCACTGCCCGCAAAACTCGTCAGTGACTGTCGCACAACTCCTCAAGGACACGGCCTTACCTCGCCGTGGTGGCTTGGTACATGGCTGAGGCGTTTTGCTGCCGAGTCCAAGGAGGCGGGTTTGATTCCCGTCGCAGTGGCCGCTTTTCAGATGGAGGTGAAAAGCGAGAATGCCCGTGGGTCGAGATTTCGGCGCACTTTAACAGTGCACAGGTGGTCAAAATTAATCCGGAGTGATCCACTACGACACGCCTCTTATCCAAGGTATAGCTTCAATGCATTAAACCACATTATCAACCAATCAACCTAGGACACGGCCTCGAATGGGAAACGTCTTTAGCTTGCTTTCTTTTAATTCCGCCCATCGCATTCGTTACTAAGTTTTTGTTGTAATCCTTGTCACACTGAAGGCCCAACCTCGTATAGACCTCGCTTAATACTGGGGCGACCTCTAAATCTTGGCGTCTGAAATACAGAACGGACACACAAATCATTTATGTGGCATTCCTCGTAGCAAAGCCTTTTTTTAGACTAGTGAGCTATGCTCACCACAATAAATGGGATCATTTTTTTTTTTGTTTTCAGTGCTGGCCTGTGTCATCTTTTGTATCAGGGGGTAATCCACCATGCCGGTATTTTGTTCTTTCCATATTTGCAGCTTTTATACTTTGGACTTGGGTTAGTAGCCGTGACGTTTTTCACTTGCTTGAAGGTAAGTGGCGCAATTTACTAGTTTGTAAAGTGATGCTATACCTGGTGATATAAACCTACCCAACCACCGTTAAAGAAAGGAGCCGCCATGCTTCGAATACCTCCGCAGGTGGCTGTTGCGAACGCGCGTTGCTGGGATTACTTCTGGTTGGGGATGCAAGGTGTAATTAATTTTATTTTTGTTACCCTTCGGCCCTGATTTTTCATTACAAGCTAAGCAGTTTTTTCTGTGTATTTTCCTAAATTTTAGGGTCCCATAAGCTCACAAACAAAAAATAAAGCTGGAAGTAAAAGTAATAACAGATTTATTTCTGAGGCAATTCATTAAGACATCTGTCAAAACTTTTGTGTAGAGTAACGACATAACTTTTGGACATTGTCCTATACCTTATGACTACATGAACCTACAAACAAAAAATTCAGCTTCGTAGTGCACGTATTTGTAGATTTACAAGCTTGGGAATAAAACTCGGACTATCATATTTTTCAGCCTCAGTGTCGTAATTGCGACTTCATCGGAACTTTTTTGTTTCTTGTAGCGAGTCGCTCCACTAAAATGAAACAACATTGATAATATTTATCGCTATAGGCATCACTGAAGGACAATTTCCCAAAAGCTGGCAGTTTCGGTTTCGTTCTCTACGCGCTAGAGGAACTCCAATGTAATGGTGTACCTGGGTATGCAAAATAAATTCCCTGTTTACAAAAAGGCCGCATTTCAGCGGGATTTCTACAGCCGCAACTGCTTAAATGAGGCGGCGACTGCAAAACTGAAAAGCTTAAAAGTATGTTCCCATCTGGGCTCGACGCCGACGGGAACCGATACCTCCGACGCACTACTCTGGGAAACTGCATTAGGAAAAAAACAAAAAACAAAAAATGTTCATGTAACTTAAATCAAACCCCTATGCTATTGCCATTGGCGCGTCAGCAGAGGGGTACACTCTAGCTCTCAGCCACAGCCGCTTTCAGTTACATGCTTTGCGTTGGCCGGGGAAGCAAGTAATAATACAGGAGGAACCTACGAAAGGTCCCGCATGCTACTCTTCCAGCGATTGGTGTAGATGCTGTATCCCTCGTCTGTTGAACAATGGACGGGTAATTTGCACATTCTCGTTCTCGCCCCGATATCCCGCCCTCAGGTCCGGGACGATTCGTCGAATGTCGCTTCATCGAACGCCGTTTCACCGAAGAAATATTCGTTTCATCGAAGAAATATCCGTTCCACAAAAGACCTTTCATAGGTCGCCGCTTCACTTTGTCGGTGGTGCCCGTTTCGTCAATACTCCAGCACGTGTCACTTGTGCATCAAATTTCTCCAGACAACATTTTCTGACACTTTTGTGGCTCTTTTCAGACCGTGTGGGTGGTATACGCAGGGAAGTTAGGTCAAGTAAACCGGGAGGAACGAAATCAAATGCATATTTGGCCGTCGTCCGCCTCCAACCTGCAAAAAATTTCCCCGCATTTCCCCGAGGGGAAGAATGTGAAAGTGCGAATGCACGAGTTGAATTTGCGCGGTTCGGTAATGTTCGCGAAAGAGAGATCACACACACACACACAACTACAAAGAAAGAAAGATGCATTTATTCACAGACACCTATTTGTGTTGTCGTCGTACTTGATTGCTAGAGCGGATCTCAGCTTTGAAATTTCGTGTCAGTACTCCTTTAAGCGGGTGCATTAGCCCTTCTCACGCCCGATTCCTGGCCAATCCCCCACGTGGGTATGTGCCATGTCAGCGGCCAGGCAGCGCGCGCCCATCTCCCCCCGTTGCCAAGGAAGACGAGGAGCGCGTGCACCCGCAGCTGTTGCTATGTGGACGGACGGCGGTCGCCGGAATTCAGGGTCGCTTATAAAGTGCATTCGCACTTAAAAAAGAAAACGTTTCGGCGATAACACCTCAATGACGACCTATTACGGCTTCCTGCAAGCAAGGTTCGTAATGGAGTTCCACAACTACAACAGATCGGTTTTGTTTAAAAGTTATATCAGTGCCCTTAAAGTACCCGCCATAGTGGCAAAACTGTCCGAGGGAAAGAAACACGTAAGGTTGCTTGAAATTCTTGCGGTTATACGCCGTCCTTCTTAAGAATTTTAACAGCAGAGCTGTTGTAGGTAGAGCCGTTTCGTAAGTCGGTTGTAGGCCGAGCGACACCTAGGGGTACGAGCAGGTTCTCAGACGCGCCGGCGTCCTCGAAGAAACGGGTTCCCAGAATCACTGTAGAGGGTGCAGTGGTCTCGAAATGCGAGATGAGGTTGAGAGCAATGGATCAACGACGGTGGGTAGCTAAGGTTTTTAGGTACCTATATTTGAATAGCGTGGACAGGCAGTGGTTAGGGAAGATTTGAAGGCTAACGATTAAATACGGAGAGAACAGTGGAGAATCCAAAACAGCCAAGGCAACCAAAAAAGAGGCAAGGCACATTGAAACGAATAAATGTAGAGGAAGAATGGAAGCTAGAGCGTCGTTAGAGATGTACAGGGCTGAGAAACTGAACATCAGAAAGGAAAATTTCTACGATAATTCCCAGGGCAGTGCTTTGCTTTTTGAGGCTAGAGCAGGTTGCCTGCGGACTAAGAGTTTTGTGGGGAAGTATTCACGAAATGATGGGGTATGCGTGGTCTGCGGAAAAGTAACACAAACTATGCGGCACATAGTGTTAGAATGCGAGGGTATCCATCCAAAACTACATGAAGGGAATATTGGGCTTCCAGAAGCCCTAGGATTTAAGGGTATCAGAGAGGAAGTTAACTTCAAGGCTGTCGACAGGACGAAAAGAAGATTAGAATGCTGGTGGACGAAAAGCAGAGAGGGGAATATTGCCTAGGACAGTTACCACCTGTAACAGAAAAAAAAAAGTATTTTGTGCCAATTAAGCTTTTTGTGCCTACCCTAAGCAGCGCTAGTACTAAACCAGGGGTATAAAACCAAGGTACATTAGTCCTTTTTGGTAAGATGGCACGTCATCACCCCGTTAAAAGGGGGAAACCAATAGCAATCATCATAATTATCATCGTGTTCAGGCTGCCTATTCCCTTGCGTCAACTGTAGAATGTCCGCGGCGACGGCGCTGCCGTTCCCGGGCGAGCGTCAGTTGACGTTCGAGCTGACACAACGGAACCACAGCCTCTACTGCTTCAGCAGATTTCACACTGAGTGGACTGTGTTATTTTTTTAAACCAACATTTGTCGGTTGCGGATGGGTGCGCGCTTTAGGCTTTGCATGATGCTTTTGACGACGTAAATTTTTTCTCCGGTCATTTTGAACCACTAACTAAATGGCTCTGGCGAAACTATTGTCTCTGGGGGAAAAGGTGATGCTCTTACAGTGCGTGTCATCTTGCGCGGCGTCTTGTGAGGCCTCTTGCCTCTCCGAAAACAGCGTGTGCAATATTTGCTGTGTCGGAACGACAACATCCAAGGCATAATGCTCATTGACGAAACTGAACCCGCAAGGCGCAATGTTTGTACTAGAATTAGGAGTCTCACTTGGAGTAGCTGCCACCGGCGTGATGTTTTATTGACTTCTAGAACATCAATTCTTATACTGTTTGGGGCATATGGTGGCGTTTCTTGAAGTGTTTTACTTTGTGCCCTTCTTGTTACACCTCCTACAAACTTACGACGTACTTTCTGCGGACCCTGTAAAGCTCACACTTCCAACAAAATCTTCTGGTGAACTTGGGACAAACATAGCAGTCGCCTCCCTATTTTAGCTCCAGTTTTCCATGAAAAGTCGTCCTGAACTCTTGAGAGTTTGGAGGTTGAAATGCGAATAACAGGGCAGCTACGTAAATTACCAGACGCGTGTTAAACTGCCATCTATACAAAAATTTAGAATATCAGAATATAGAAGGCGCTCTACTCTATACAAGTGCTTATGACATCCATGTACAAAGCGAACTTGCACATCGGCGAGCATCGTGCATTACTTCGTATTGGTGGTAGCTCGAAAGCGTTTGTACGCCGCAAACGCTGCCACTGGGCTCTGGTTGTCTTTTGTAAGACGGAGTAAAATGTTCAATAAAATGGCATTCAACGAAATGATTTAGAATAAAACATCTTTCGATGCGGCAATGTTCACTGAAGCGGCTTTCCAGAGAACGGATTATAAGAAACGGCGTTCGATGAACAGGAATTGAATGAAGTGTCCGGAACCACTCTCCCTCCGATATCTCGCTTATAGTAGTAGGTCAGAGTTCCCTGTCGCTGTGCAGGTGGTGCTAAATAACTTTGCATTCCCGGCTCGGACCTCCCCCTAAATGCGAACAGAGGCAACGCATCCCTCTAGCCATCCGAAAATACATCAATGTTGCACCCATTCCTAGAAATAGGCAGCCGATCTATAACAAAGCACGCCGAGAGACCGGATACAAGCCCATAAAAAATGCTTTCCAAACTCCCTCTTTATTCGCTAACACAGATGCCTCACCGTACCCTCTCCCCCCCCCCCCCCCCCCCTCCCCACACACACACACACAACATGCCGATGCCATGGGCGCGACGCCAACGGTGCAGAACTGATGGCCGGTACAGTTCCTTTGAACACTATGAAGGCAGGAGGGTAACTTGCCACCGCGCTAGTTGCCACCACTGGCAACGACTACCTCACTATAATGACCGACTCACAAGTCGCCTGTAGCAACTTCCTGCTAGTTCGCGTAACACCCACGTCCTTCAAAATTCTGCAATGTGGGAGCCAGCTTCCAGAAATTCACATCATCTGGACCCCCGGACACGAGTTCTTTGATGGAAACGAGACGGCACACGCCACTGCCCGCGTACATACCCACCATGCCGTTTTTGAAGAAGGCGAAGACACGCATCCCCTTCACTCTCCCAAGCATGGTACTTACCGCCCGGTACTTACATTACCGCCATGAACGACAATGGTTCCCGCCGCGACATCGCCATTTATCCAGAGCCGAGGCGGCTGCCTTTCGCCGACTTCAGACAAATTCCTATCCCCACGCCGCTCCTTGCTGCCACCCCACCCTCTACTACGCTGCTTGTAATTTCTATCCCCAATCGGGCACCCTACACCACATGGTATGGGAGCGTCAGAGCACCCCATCCCCTACCCCCGATCCTCACCCAACGTACGAGCAGTGGACGGGCCAATTGTCCAGCACCGACCTCTAAACCCAGCGTAGCCTGGTGGAAAGGTCCGGGCTAGAGGAGGCCCACCTCCGGGTGGGTGCCCAATCACCAGCGCCTGAAGCTCGCCTTAAAATGTTTTCACTCACTCACTCACTTCCTCACTCTTGAAATGACCTCAGCTGCCAGTGCCAATTTGTGTCAAGTCTCATGACTGTCCTTGAAGCTACGCTTTAAGTGCGGAGCACTTTAGGGGCCCGGCTTGTCGTGGTAGCTCACCCGCGGTCACGCTGTCACGCGGCGTAGCTCAGCCTTCCGGACAAAAGCTAAGAGGATACTTGAGTAAGAGGGTTATATAGGCAGAACGTTCGAAACTCCTGGAACCGCTGACACTTTTCATATATGTTCCCATTATTTAGCGCAAAGAATATTGCAGCTACATTTGAGGCAAAATATATGCACGTAACCAGCAGTCCCCGCGTTCATTTCGTTAGGAATGCTCCTTGAGTTGGTTTTTACGATAGTAACCAAACAAAAGTGACCGCGGAAGAAAAAACGATGCGTCCAAAGCCCCGCAGAAAGGCTCCAGCCAGAACAAAAAGAACTGAACTCTCGCTCGTGTGGTACGGCGCAGAACAAGAAACAAAACATGAAGGAAAGGATGCGAGCTGTCCAGGGAAAAGGCGCGCGCGAGCACAGCGAGGGCGGGAAAATTGAATTGCATTAAACCAACCACTGGTCACTTGATCAGTAGAGGAGTGAGACAGGGAGGAAAGGAGCAGGAGGAGTGGTAGCAAAGCGCGCAGAACGGTGCGACATCCCCTCTGGCAAATTGCTGCTCCTCACTAGCCAGCTTACACGTTGAGTGGAACTGCCTTAACTTGTTTAACAACACATGTGACTACTAAAATTGGCAAAAATGCATTAGCTTTTCAACAGCGTGTGTGAAACAAGACTGGAAAACGATGTTTTAGTCGTCTACATGGCTGCAATGATAATCGGACAACACGATTGGTTTGGCATCATCCCAATTTGGTCATCAAATTTCATCAGAGTACTGGCTTATCATCATCGACTTCCGCGTGGTCGCGACATTGCAGCGCCAACGCCGCCTGTATCATTGCCTGAAGCTTGACCCCAAAATTTAGAAACTGCCTTTTTCCTGTTACTCTCCTCCTTTCCCCGCTCGCTAGACTTCCCGCGTGCTCCAGGCTGGAGCAATGTAGGCTGGGCAGCCCCGCTTCGCGGAAGCTATAAAAAAGTATCTAGTGACCTAAGGAGGGATGTTCGCCGGCGCGTGCAACACCGCGGTTGAGCGGACAACCTAAGCTTTCCTACTGCTTCCGATGGAAATTTCTGGACGCGTCAGGCAATTTTCTCCGGGTGGCGTTGGCAGTACGAGCCATCCGGAGAGCAGTGAGAAGGTTCTGTTTCTTAAATGGAAATGAGATCATCTAAATCCCATTAATGTCTTCATTGTGGAGAGGAGGCCCACAATGTTGTGTCTGTTTGTGGGTATCACGGCAAAAATTCACGAAATTCTGCCCTCTGAAAGTACCACTGTGTTGTCATTACCGACGTCAGAACGTCGGCAGGGAGGATAGTGTGAAAAATGGGCACGTTCGAGCGCAATTTTCGCGTTAAAATGCGTCTAAATCGCCTGAAAATTTTAACATGGCCTACGTAACATGGCCTTAACTTTAGTCTGTTAAGTTAAATGGCAATATTCACAACCCACTTCAATGTCCGTTAACCTACGGGATGGTCTGTCTTCCACACTTCTCTTACTCTGGTCACGCAACGGCAGTTTTATTGCTATTACAAATGAAATAGCAATGAAGCTGCGTTCGTTTTAAATTGCCGTTTCCCTCAAGCAGTGCAGCCCACGAAAAGGATAAATCCAAAGTTGGCAGCCAAAGCCGTAGGCATTAGCTAGCGCCGCTTTCAGCTACTCCAGAGGCGGTATTCTCGTGTTTTGCCCCTTTTGCGTCTGTTTCAGAAGTGTCTGTTGTGAGCGAGTCCTGATCGGCTAAAAGCGAACAACGGGATGTGACGTAACACTGGCCCGGCGGAGCTAGTTCGCGGCTTCTCGGAGCAGACAATTTTAACATCAAAAATACCAAGGTCAACCATGAATTTTCCTGTTCTCGCCTTATTGTTGGCTCGCTGGCGGAACAGGCGGTGGAGAAGTAATGTAGACGCATTCCAAATACCTACAGAAGCATTTCCGCCTGTGGAAGAGGGCTGTGCGGTGTCTTTGTTTCGAGCTCTGGGACGAACTTGGCCGGCTGCAGCGCGGGTTCAGTGTCGAGGACCAAGTGATATGCGCCCCTTGTTTCTTCGCTACCAGTAGCTTTCATTCAGCGGTCGCTAGTGAAGAAACGATATCGCTGTCGCAGCTCCCTCCGTGAGCCGCTGCATCCACGCCGTCATCATCACGCAGGGAAATAAACAATCGGCTGCGAGCTCGATAGCTGTCGAGCAGACGACCACAATTACGCAAGTACTCGGCATGGAATTTATAACCGTTTAATAGTAATTTACGATTACACAGGCTTCACGCGCGACAGGTACATCGTCAAGAAACGAAAATCCGCAGCTCTTGCACATTTCTTACTCGCAGAGCACAACGAAAAGGTCAACGGCGTAACGCGCCATTCGAGATTCTTGGAAAAGATCGCGTCAGCATGCCGAAACTTCGTCGATGACGAATACGTAACGGGGGGGTTATTTTGATGCACGGTCATTGTCAACGACCTCAAAATGGGGTCCAAGGGCAAAAAAACCAAGTAACCGTAGCATTGTTTACAGTATACTGCCACGGGAAACAGCTGGCTGCAGCTGCCATCTTTGGACGTTCGTCCCTTTGCGGTTAAAACTTTCAACGTCGTCATAAAAAAATCTCATCACGATTACATTTCCAAAACACGTTCAAATAAACGCATAAAAAATAGTTTTACATTGTTTCACTTTGTTAAAATGAGTTTGCAAAAATAATTACCGTATTACCGAAGACCCTCTGCTTATCAGGAAGTTCGTCACGATGAGAGGGACCCAAGACGGACTTTTTCGAAACGGACAATTACGAGAATACCGCCCCAGGAGTGACGTCCCCGCACCCTGGAGCTAGGCAACGTACAGACGTCCACATTGGGAAACGCAAAGTGATGCATAGTCAGCTTTGCTTGTTATTACAGAGCTTTAGCATTCCGGCTAGCGTAGGCTACGCCATCGGCTGCGGGTGCCGGGAACAGAGTCTACTGGGCATGGGCGCATTCGTTCGGGTAACGGCTGGCCCGCCTCGCCATGCGCGCGCATTCGTTCCGGCGAGCGGTGTCCAGCCTCTCCGTGCCAGCGCGCGCATGCGCAGTCGGGTCCCGGTACCCGCCGCCGCTAGCGTAGCCTACGCTAACGCTATGCTAAAACTATCTGTTGTGAGCACTGCTGGTTTGTGTTCCTTACTTCTGATCTGCATTCATTCGATCCTTTCACACGCGGAGCGATAGATGAAATCATTTAGCGAATCCACATGTATTATTCAGCAGTTGGCAGCAATTACGCGCGAGCGAACGTTTTCAGCACAGGCGCTATATATAAGATACTCGAACGATTGTCAGCGCAGGAATAAAGTCCGCAAGCAAGTCTTGGAAGAGATTGTCAAACACGCAATATGTCGTGATCCCACGGCAGGGTTTAAATTAACCATGCTGCTGTGGAGTTTTGCACGCATGTTTTAAAAAAGGATCAAACTGGGAGGAGTCGGTTTGTTTATCTAATGTAGCTTGTAATTTTTTGGCTTGCTTGGCTACCCGCTTCACCCCCTAAAACAATAATAAAGTTGCGAAATGCGGCGACCTGTTTCTCTAAGTCTGTAGCCACCTCAGCAGCCTACCGTCTCCTCGGGTACACTTAAACGGGGAAGCAAGAAATCAAAGTTATTTTATTTATATTGACGCGGAAATTTGTGTACGTCACGTGTGCCGTCGTTTCGCCAGAATGCACTGCAAGAAAGCCAACTTACAGAATGGGCTTCCTCCACAAAGGCACGTCAAGCGCCTCGAGAGAAAAAAATTAGCAGTAGCTTAGATCGGCTATGCCAGGATATACGTAGCGTGAGCTAAAGTTCAGATGGTTATTGTTAGCTTCCCTGGTTGTCTAGGATTAGCTTGATTATCATGCTTACTGCTGCTTCAATGACACCAATCACCAATCACCCCGTCAGCGTCACCAATCACCCCCAGAGCTAAGCTGGCTCCACACATACACACGCCGGTGTTGCTGCGACGCACGAGCCATCGGTTCCACACCCTGCCACACCTCGCGCATGATCATCAAGTGGACCGGGCCACCGCGTGCGGAACGGAGGTCGGCGAAGACGCTGGGCGCGTAGGGTGTGTGAGAGACGCCGGGAAGCGAGCAACGTTGTTAGCCGTGTGACGTCACTGCTCCTCGCGTATGCGCAGCACGGCTCTCCAGGAGCCACGCTAAACTGCTCAACGTAAGCCAGTGTAGCTAACCCTACACAAACGCTTCCCGTGGTCGCAATCGAACCTAGATCCCTCGCGTTGTGAAGTCGACGTCTATCCGGTTGCGCCATTCCGACACGGTCGAAGTAGTTTGGCTTTTGAACTTTAACTTTACGTAAGGCTGCATGAGGGAAAGCTTCGGGTTTTAGCCACCTTTGTTTTAAAAAGTGGTGTTTGAATATATTTTTTATGATATCTCCTTAATATATCCTGTTCGACCACCTTGATAGTGGAGCTGCATAGAGCGACCTCTCTCACGTTAGACCAACGATGTGTAGTCAGTCTCACAGTCCACTCTTTCACGCTGGACGGAGGGGGGGGGGGACAACATTTTTATTTGCCGGCTAAAAGGTCACGGTGGCTCTCACTCCCTCGCTAGGAGGGGGGTGCCGGCCGCGACTGCTGGCGTGTGATCGCCGCCAGCGGAAACTGCGCGGCGGCTTTCTGTGCGTCCTTGTCTGTCTCGCGCACCGCACGCGCGAGATGGGGCGGTAGTATGTTCGTTTCCGCTTCCGCGTCGTTGCACTCCCACATCATGTGGGTCATGGTCGCCCTCGCGGCCCCGCACACCGCGCACTGGTCCGTGATGAATCGTTCGGGCGTGACATCCACGGCCCACACCGGGGTCCACGTCGCTCCCACTTGGAGTTGTCGGAGGAGCGCCGCCTCCTGCCGGGTGAGGTCCGGGTGCGGCGCTGGGTAGCGTTTACGTTGCTCCCTGTGCCATTCCAGGACCCCTCCATACGTTGTAATCGGTGCGGGCTCTTGTTCTTCCACCCCCTCGTCTTCTGCGTTGTCGTTGTTGTCTCTGGCGTCGTTGTTTGCCCTGGCCGCACGAGGTGACGCGGCGCGCGGGCCGACGGGGCGTCCGGTTAGCGCCCTCGCCGCTCTGTCCGCGTCCTCGTTGCGGTTGCGAACGGGTCCCACGCTGCCCATGTGGGCCGGGAACCATCGTAAGGTTATCGGCGTCCGCGAGTCCAGGGCTCCGCACACCTTCACTGCGTTCGCACACACTTGGTTCCTTGCGAAATTGGCGATTGCCTCCCTCGAGTCACTTAGCACCATCGTGCATCCTCTGGCGGTTGCCGCCAGCGCTATGGCCGTTTCATCCGCCTCCGTGGCCGTCTCGACACACACGCTGCACGCCGCGACGACTCTGCCGGTGGTTGCTTGCACGACCGCCGCCGTGTAGGCACGTCGGCGGTTGTCGGGGTATCGGGCCACGTCGACGTACATGGCGCCGGCGTCGTCGTCGTACGTCTCTGCCAGGGTGCGAGCCCTGGCCAGGCGACGCTCATGGTTCTCTGTTGGATCCATGTGCCGTGGGATCGGTGCGATGCGGATGCTGTCGCGGGCCTCGCGCGCCAGCCGTCTCTTGCTCTGCCGCAGCCTCGTTTCGTGTCCTACCGCGACAAGGATGGCCCTGCCCGTGCGCGTGGTTTCCAGTCTGGCTATCTGCGCCGTTGCTTGCGCCTCTATGATCTCGCTCAGCGTGTTGTGCAAGCCTAAGTCGAGCATGTTCTGTGTGTTTGTGTGGGTGTATAAGCCCAGCGCAGCTTTGTGTGCCCGGCGTATGAGAGCGTCGAGCTTATTGCGTTCGGCCGTGGTCCAGTTGTGAAAGGCGGCCACGTACGCCAGGTGGCTTATGACGAACGACTGGACCAGCCTGAGCGTGCTGCGTTCCTTCATGCCGGCGTGCCTGTTGGCAATCTTCTTGACGAGGCCGAGTGCTCGGCTTGCTTTGATTTGCAGTGGCTTGACGGTGTGAGCGTTGCATCGGTGTTCGTGGATGTGTAGTCCGAGGACTCTGATGGTCTCTACCTCGGGTATGGCCGAGCCGTCGCCCGTGCGCACTTGGATGTTTGCCGCCTTCCCGTTCGTGGGGCTTCGCGGGGCCTTCAGGATTAGTAGTTCCGACTTGGCGGGGGAGCATTGCAGCCCCGTTCCCTCGAGCTGGTCTTCGACCGCTTTCACCGCGCACTGGAGCGAGTCTTCGATTTCTCCGTCGCTGCCGCCCGGCACCCAGATGGTGATGTCGTCGGCGTAGATTGTGTGGTTGACGTTGGGAGCGGTGCCGAGGCGTTCCGCAACCCCGATCATCACCAGGTTGAACAGCGTCGGGGAGATCACCGCTCCTTGCGGCGTGGCCACGCTGCCCAACGTTTTCGTTGGTAGTTCTAAGTCTCCGGCCACGATGGTCGTTGTGCGTGCCGTGAGGAAATCTCTGATGTAGGCAAACGTCCTCCTTCCCATGTTGAGGCGGGACACCTGCCGCAGTATGGCGTCGTGGCGAACATTGTCGAAGGCGCCTTTTAGGTCCAGGCCCAGGACGGCGGCGTTCTCGACGGATCTCTTAATATCAATAATATCGTGCTTGAGAAGCAGCATGGCGTCTTGCGTGCTGAGGCCCGCACGGAAGCCGAGCATCGTGTTGGGATAGTGCTCGCCGTCCTCGAGATACCTTTGCCATCGGTTAAGTAGTACGTGCTCCAGCACCTTGCCCACGCACGACGGGAGCGAGATGGGAAGCAGGTTCTCGATGTCTGGCGGCTTTCCCGGCTTGGGTATTAGCACCGTGCGAGCCTCCTTCCACTTGGGGGGTAGGGTGCCGCTCCGCCAGCACGCGTTGTAGAACGTCGTGAGCGCGGTGATGGCCTCGTCGCTGACGCTAACGCAATAATGCGCAACACTGGTGTGAAAGCTTGTACCACAATAATACGCCTTTACCGCAAGGCGCGGTGTAATATCTCCGATAGTACACAACACGCTTATGTGACTCACGCTGCTATGCCACGCAATAGAAAGATTTCAAAGAGGCTTTACTATGATGGTGTAATTGAACGTATCCACTTTCGCGACATGCGCAGGGATCAGCGCTCTTTCACGTTTACGATTACTACGAGGGTGTACGGCAACAAGGGAGGCTCTCCTCCAACGGCCTGATGGACGTCGATGACATGCCCAGGGGGCCCTACCCGTTTATACAGGTACATTTTGTTTCCCTTTTCACTGGGGAAGGCGAGAGCGATGCAGCCAAGAAGTTAAACCCAGTTCCACCCAGTGTGAAATCTGTTGAAACAGTGCAACTGTGGCTATCTTGTGTCAGTCCGAACGTCAATGGGCGCTCGCCCGAGAACGGTAGCGCCCTTACCCCGCAAATTCTACTGTGTGCGCTAAGGAATAGGCTGCTATACATCAGCGGCGGGAGGCTGCCCTGTCCTATCCTTTCCCGAGCGTGAGGATGAATAGACAGATTTAGTTAGGCGTTCCGGGCGTTAGCGTATTCCTGGGCGTAGAGCGGAGCGTACGCTCGTCGCGTCGCACCCATGAATAGTAGACAGATTTAGTTAGGTGTTCCGGGCGTTAGCGTATTGCTGGGCGTAAAGCGGAGCGTACGCTCGTCACGTCGCAACCATGGATAGTACACAGATTTAGTTAGGCGTTCCGGGTGTTAGCGTATTGCTGGGCGTAAAGCGGAGCATACGCTCGTCACGACGCACCCATGGATAGTAGACAGATTTAGTTAGGCGTTCCGGGTTTTAGCGTATTGCTGGCCGTAAAGCGGAGCGTACGCTCGTCACGTCGCACCCATGGATAGTAGACAGATTTAGTTAGGCGTTCCGGGCGTTAGCGTATTGCTGGGCGTAAAGCGGAGCGTACGCTCGTCACGACGCACCCATGGATAGTAGACAGATTTAGTTAGGCGTTCCAGATTTAGTTAGGCGTTCCAGGTTTTAGCGTATTGCTGGCCGTAAAGCGGAGCGTACGCTCGTCACGTCGCACCCATGGATAGTACACAGATTTAGTTAGGCGTTCCGGGTGTTAGCGTATTGCTGGGCGTAAAGCGGAGCATACGCTCGTCACGACGCACCCATGGATAGTAGACAGATTTAGTTAGGCGTTCCGGGCGTTAGCGTATTGCTGGCCGTAAAGCGGAGCGTACGCTCGTCACGTCGCACCCATGGATAGTAGACAGATTTAGTTAGGCGTTCCGGGCGTTAGCGTATTGCTGGGCGTAAAGCGGAGCGTACGCTCGTCACGACGCACCCATGGATAGTAGACAGATTTAGTTAGGCGTTCCAGATTTAGTTAGGCGTTCCAGGTTTTAGCGTATTGCTGGCCGTAAAGCGGAGCGTACGCTCGTCACGTCGCACCCATGGATAGTACACAGATTTAGTTAGGCGTTCCGGGTGTTAGCGTATTGCTGGGCGTAAAGCGGAGCATACGCTCGTCACGACGCACCCATGGATAGTAGACAGATTTAGTTAGGCGTTCCGGGCGTTAGCGTATTGCTGGCCGTAAAGCGGAGCGTACGCTCGTCACGTCGCACCCATGGATAGTAGACAGATTTAGTTAGGCGTTCCGGGCGTTAGCGTATTGCTGGGCGTAACGCGGAGCGTACGCTCGTCACGACGCACCCATGGATAGTAGACAGATTTAGTTAGGCGTTCCAGATTTAGTTAGGCGTTCCAGGTTTTAGCGTATTGCTGGCCGTAAAGCGGAGCGTACGCTCGTCACGTCGCACCCATGGATAGTACACAGATTTAGTTAGGCGTTCTGGGTGTTAGCGTATTGCTGGGCGTAAAGCGGAGCATACGCTCGTCACGATGCACCCATGGATAGTAGACAGATTTAGTTAGGCGTTCCGGGCTTAGCGTATTGCTGGCCGTAAAGCGGAGCGTACGCTCGTCACGTCGCACCCATGGATAGTACACAGATTTAGTTGGGCGTTCCGGGTGTTAGCGTATTGCTGGGCGTAAAGCGGAGCATACGCTCGTCACGACGCACCCATGGATAGTAGACAGATTTAGTTAGGCGTTCCGGGCGTTAGCGTATTGCTGGGCGTAAAGCAGAGCGTACGCTCGTCACGTCGCACCCATGGATAGTACACAGATTTAGTTAGGCGTTCCGGGTGTTAGCGTATTGCTGGGCGTAAAGCGGAGCATACGCTCGTCACGACGCACCCATGGATAGTAGACAGATTTAGTTAGGCGTTCCGGGTTTTAGCGTATTGCTGGCCGTAAAGCGGAGCGTACACTCGTCACGTCGCACCCATGGATAGTAGACAGATTTAGTTAGGCGTTCCGGGCGTTAGCGTATTGCTGGGCGTAAAGCGGAGCGTACGCTCGTCACGACGCACCCATGGATAGTAGACAGATTTAGTTAGGCGTTCCAGATTTAGTTAGGCGTTCCAGGTTTTAGCGTATTGCTGGCCGTAAAGCGGAGCGTACGCTCGTCACGTCGCACCCATGGATAGTACACAGATTTAGTTAGGCGTTCCGGGTGTTAGCGTATTGCTGGCCGTAAAGCGGAGCGTAGGCTCGTCACGTCGCACCCATGGATAGTAGACAGATTTAGTTAGGCGTTCCGGGCGTTAGCGTATTGCTGGGCGTAAAGCGGAGCGTACGCTCGTCACGACGCACCCATGGATAGTAGACAGATTTCGTTAGGCGTTCCAGATTTAGTTAGGCGTTCCAGGTTTTAGCGTATTGCTGGCCGTAAAGCGGAGCGTACGCTCGTCACGTCGCACCCATGGATAGTACACAGATTTAGTTAGGCCTTCCGGGCGTTAGCGTATTGCTGGCCGTAAAGCGGAGCGTACGCTCGTCACGTCGCACCCATGGATAGTAGACAGATTTAGTTAGGCGTTCAGGGCGTTAGCGTATTGCTGGGCGTAAAGCGGAGCGTACGCTCGTCACGACGCACCCATGGATAGTAGACAGATTTAGTTAGGCGTTCCAGATTTAGTTAGGCGTTCCAGGTTTTAGCGTATTGCTGCCCGTAAAGCGGAGCGTACGCTCGTCACGTCGCACCCATGGATAGTACACAGATTTAGTTAGGCGTTCCGGGTGTTAGCGTATTGCTGGGCGTAAAGCGGAGCATACGCTCGTCACGACGCACCCATGGATAGTAGACAGATTTAGTTAGGCGTTCCGGGCGTTAGCGTATTGCTGGCCGTAAAGCGGAGCGTACGCTCGTCACGTCGCACCCATGGATAGTACACAGATTTAGTTAGGCGTTCCGGGTGTTAGCGTATTGCTGGGCGTAAAGCGGAGCATACGCTCGTCACGACGCACCCATGGATAGTAGACAGATTTAGTTAGGCGTTCCGGGCGTTAGCGTATTGCTGGGCGTAAAGCGGAGCGTACGCTCGTCACGTCGCACCCATGGATAGTACACAGATTTAGTTAGGCGTTCCGGGTGTTAGCGTATTGCTGGGCGTAAAGCGGAGCATACGCTCGTCACGACGCACCCATGGATAGTAGACAGATTTAGTTAGGCGTTCCGGGTTTTAGCGTATTGCTGGCCGTAAAGCGGAGCGTACGCTCGTCACGTCGCACCCATGGATAGTAGACAGATTTAGTTAGGCGTTCCGGACGTTAGCGTATTGCTGGGCGTAAAGCGGAGCGTACGCTCGTCACGACGCACCCATGGATAGTAGACAGATTTAGTTAGGCGTTCCAGATTTAGTTAGGCGTTCCAGGTTTTAGCGTATTGCTGGCCGTAAAGCGGAGCGTACGCTCGTCACGTCGCACCCATGGATAGTACACAGATTTAGTTAGGCGTTCCGGGTGTTAGCGTATTGCTGGGCGTAAAGCGGAGCATACGCTCGTCACGACGCACCCATGGATAGTAGACAGATTTAGTTAGGCGTTCCGGGCGTTAGCGTATTGCTGGCCGTAAAGCGGAGCGTACGCTCGTCACGTCGCACCCATGGATAGTAGACAGATTTAGTTAGGCGTTCCGGGCGTTAGCGTATTGCTGGGCGTAAAGCGGAGCGTACGCTCGTCACGACGCACCCATGGATAGTAGACAGATTTAGTTAGGCGTTCCTGATTTAGTTAGGCGTTCCAGGTTTTAGCGTATTGCTGGCCGTAAAGCGGAGCGTACGCTCGTCACGTCGCACCCATGGATAGTACACAGATTTAGTTAGGCGTTCCGGGTGTTAGCGTATTGCTGGGCGTAAAGCGGAGCATACGCTCGTCACGACGCACCCATGGATAGTAGACAGATTTAGTTAGGCGTTCCGGGCATTAGTGTATTGCTGGGCGTAAAGCGGAGCGTACGCTCGTCACGACGCACCCATGGATAGTAGACAGATTTAGTTAGGCGTTCCAGGTTTTGGCGTATTGCTGGCCGTAAAGCGGAGCGTACGCTCGTCACGTCGCACCCATGGATAGTACACAGATTTAGTTAGGCGTTCCGGTTGTTAGCGTATTGCTGGGCGTAAAGCGGAGCATACGCTCGTCACGACGCACCCATGGATAGTAGACAGATTTAGTTAGGCGTTCCGGGCGTTAGCGTATTGCTGGGCGTAAAGCGGAGCGTACGCTCGTCACGACGCACCCATGGATAGTAGACAGATTTAGTTAGGCGTTGCAGATTTAGTTAGGCGTTCCAGGTTTTAGCGTATTGCTGGCCGTAAAGCGGAGCGTACGCTCGTCACGTCGCACCCATGGATAGTACACAGATTTAGTTAGGCGTTCCGGGAGTTAGCGTATTCCTGGGCGTAAAGCGGAGCGTACGCTCGTCGCGTCGCACCCATGGATAGTAGACAGATTTAGTTAGGTGTTCCGGGCGTTAGCGTATTGCTGGGCGTAAAGCGGAGCGTACGCTCGTCACGTCGCACCCATGGATAGTACACAGATTTAGTTAGGCGTTCCGGGTGTTAGCGTATTGCTGGGCGTAAAGCGGAGCATACGCTCGTCACGACGCACCCATGGATAGTAGACAGATTTAGTTAGGCGTTCCGGGTTTTAGCGTATTGCTGGCCGTAAAGCGGAGCGTACGCTCGTCACGTCGCACCCATGGATAGTAGACAGATTTAGTTAGGCGTTCCGGGCGTTAGCGTATTGCTGGGCGTAAAGCGGAGCGTACGCTCGTCACGACGCACCCATGGATAGTAGACAGATTTAGTTAGGCGTTCCAGATTTAGTTAGGCGTTCCAGGTTTTAGCGTATTGCTGGCCGTAAAGCGGAGCGTACGCTCGTCACGTCGCACCCATGGATAGTACACAGATTTAGTTAGGCGTTCCGGGTGTTAGCGTATTGCTGGGCGTAAAGCGGAGCATACGCTCGTCACGACGCACCCATGGATAGTAGACAGATTTAGTTAGGCGTTCCAGATTTAGTTAGGCGTTCCAGGTTTTAGCGTATTGCTGGCCGTAAAGCAGAGCGTACGCTCGTCGCGACGCGCCCATGGATAGTTTTAGTACAGCGTTTTCCGCAACGTGCGCTAACCCTTGCGGCGCCGCATGTTGAACCCAATGCGAAGTACTCAAATTTGACCTTTTTTTATTTGGCTAACCAAGGCAAGCTGTAGCTGGACGGCCTTTTTTATAACGCGTTAGCTCTGGTTTCGATTGTAAAAATCTTGAAAGTATGATAAAAAAGATCCCCTTTCCTTGATTCAGAATTACGGAGAAATACGATACAGCTGTAGCGATTGTTTTGCTCAATCGCGCCACGCCAAAGTTTTGAAGCAACACGCAGTGCTCGGCGTAATCATTTTGTTCATCTCTGAATTATGCCAGGACAGGACCATGCGACAAATACTACTGAGGATGGCATGCGACGCTAATACGCTCGCAAAATCATGCAGCGGGTAGGCTGACACACCGGTTTAGTGATACACTTCACCCGGGTGTAGCAACACAACAAAATACACGAAGCATTCTATTACTCACTTCCTCTTGTTTGTTTGTGGAGTCCAACTACAAACTCTTCGCATTTCACACGGGTAGCGCAATGTTCTCGGCTCACACCCGAGGGTGCGACAACGGCGCAAGCGAAAATTCTTGAATGCCCGAAGTGGAGTTTGCCGATCCGCACCAACACTGCGCGCATTTCACCACCGCGAGACGCACACAAACACCGCCACACGCTTCGGAAGCCATCTGGGTTGCCCTTGTTCGTTCATTTCTGGCCGGTTCTGAAACACATGCGTCCGTCCGCGTTTTTAGTCGGAGAACGGGCTCTCTCGCCTCCTGCAGCCGGCTGCCATTTTGGAAGCTGTTTTCCCGCAGGTCCGGAGCGCACCGCAAGCACCCCGAATCCATACGCTCCTAGCCGTTGCGTGCGTAGCAGCGCATCGTCGGGGCGTTTACGTAGCGTAGTGCGCATGCGCAGTCGCAACCCGCCCCTCCTGGCGTACGCTCGGAGGGGCGGGTTGCGACTGCGGTAGCTTGCCTTCGTGAGTCAAAAAAAAAAGGGTCAAATTTGGGTACTTTGCATTGCGTTCAACATGTGGCGCCGCAAGCGTTAGCGCACGCGACAGAAAACGCTGTACTAAAACTATCCCTGGGCGTGTCGCGACGAGCGTATGCTCCGGTTTACGCCCAGCACTACGCTAACACCCCGAACGCCTTAAGAAACCTTTATATACTCGGGAATAAGTTAAGAACGGCAATAGCTCATATACGGTATCACTCCGCCTAAGCGATGGACCCGGATGTCAACGGGCGCGCGCGTTTTGAACGTTGATGCTATGAATGTGTGATATCATCTTCCTTTCCTCGCGTAGTTTGTCTGCCGTCGCTGCAGCACTTTATAAGCATATTAAGTACGGGAAATTACGGAGACAGCTCATGCCATGTTCAAAATATTCCCAGTAACGCACTACTTGCGGCGCGCGGAGTAACATCCTGCTGCGGTGATGAGGCACAGCGGCAACTTCGGTTGCCGTTCTTAAGTTGTAACCGACTATAATAACTGGCCTGTGAGACCAGTGCGCCATTTATTGGTGGTCCTGGGAACCGGTTTCCGCGAGGCCGCCGGCGGGTTTGAGGCCCTCCTCCAGTATTAACTCTATGCCTCCTCCTACCCTTGCGTGACGTACGACCTTCGGCAGACTACGAAATGGCTCGACCTCCAACAGCTGCCCTGTAAAAATTCGTGCCATCTGCAAACAACAAAATCCGTATAGGGGTGGTTACGAGCGCTTCGTGTATTACATGGTAATGTACCGTTTCTGTAGATATAAATGTGTCCCCCGGCTTGCCTGTGACGCCTCAAAACCGCTCTCACCTTCCGGGGACCAGAGAAAAATGGGCTCGAATTCAGATAATTGTCTACTCATGTCCAGCATTCTGGGCATTAATGTGCCGCCTGTTTAATCATTTCTATCTCGCCCTTGTCGGGAAGGCATGCCCTGTCGCTTTTGACTACACTTGAGTTCGTACCTCCGTACACCCGTTCCATTCCTTTAATGAAAGCTTGAGATAGAATTACAGGCTTCGAGGAAGAAAAAGGCTGGCTATTATCGTAAAAGACTTCTGTACTCCCACATCGCATTTGCGTTTGTTCCGTTTCTTTTCCTCTGGCGGGAAATACTGGGGAAGGCAGAATTGAGACACTTCGCGCAGCAGCTTTCAAGAATTAAAGTTTGGTGCTGCTGGGTGTGCCTGTTCTAATCGCGAACCGTCATGTTCACGTAGAGCAACCTCTGAAAGATTGCTTTTTGTTCCACCGCTCGGCTGCTACAATGAAAACACCACTCCAAATCACGTAGCATTGTTGACTGTTGGCTTTCCCTACAACATATCGAATGAGAGACTGGGACGGAGGGAGGCGCACGGTTTCACGATACTTCCGACATCGGTTTTTCTAGTAAATTGCGGATGAGAGAGCCGCTCATGTTTTAATTTACACAGCCAGGCTGCCATCATTTGTTTAAAATCATCTAAGTAGCGTTTGCCTATGAAAACGATTTAAAACAGGTACTGTTTATATGTTAATTTTTACGTGCGTGCTTATGTTAGAATATGTGGCCGGATAAGCAAAAGCTATCTATTTTCACTAGGAGAAACGCTGCACCATCTTAGAAAACAGAGGATGGTGGTGGCGAAAACGTTCTATTGAGCTGTAACGGAGTTAGTTGAGCCGCTCCTCTCTTGCGAGGGGAATCCTCAGTCCAGGAGGCCCTGGGCACGTGCGGCCAGTAGCGCCCGGGATGTCCGCTCAAGCTGGTCACCCAGGTCACCGCTAGCCAGAGCAGAGCCATGACTGTACTCTTTGAAAAGAACAGTGGTGTCTTGTGTACTGCTTGTTAATAATGAACGGAGGTGTTCAGGAGACGTGCGTGTGCGCGCGCGTGCGAGCGAATTCAGCTACTCCTTGTCATTCGTCAACGATTTCTTCGAGAGAGGGATGAACCTCGAAATTATCGGCCTTACTTGAACCAGCGCTATCCTTATGACTATGCGTCATTCCTTCTCCTCCTGATATCTATGTATGCAGGGGGTGGGTGCGCTGTATCCGGGCATGCAAACTCTTGCCAACCCTGCTCCTGGTCCGTTCCCACAGCAACCGGGAGCGAACCATGTGCCGACCGCGTTCGTCGTGTCGGCTCCCCCCGGAGGACCAAACCTGCCGAACAGGAGCGCCTGACCCACAACCGCCGGAGGGAACCACTGAGGCGACGGCGAACGTCCTGCACGCACCTTTCTAACCGTTGGTCTGCCGCATATTCCAGAAGGCAGAGAAAAAGAAATAAAGTTTCCTGTCAGCGAGAAGTAATGTTACACCGCGAGACGACCCCAAAACTGTGCTATTCGATGCAAGAAGATTTGGTTTCGACCAAAAACGCCTCGCAAAAGACAATTCTCATGCGGCATCTGCATCTCTTTCGGCCATATAGCTGCTCACGCAAACAGCTCTAGCGGAGCCTATTTTGTTAGATTACTCTGGTCCCTGTGCAATTGAATTGTCAGCCGCCTGGCCACTTTCCCCCTTACAACGGGATATCACGGTGCCATAGAGTTTCTTTCGAAACTAGACCACAGGAAACACAGTCCCTGAAGTCATGGGCTAACAGGGGAAATTATAAAAAGAGTAAAAATTTACTGTAGCTTCATAAATAACTTGGAGGCAGGAGCCACAGGATCAGACGTCACGTCACTGGTGCCAGCTTAGCGAGATTGTTCTCTTGTTGGGGCTCACCCAGCGTTTCCTGCGCTCACCCGGCGTCACCTATCGCTTCGTTTGGAACACTGCTTCTGCTCTTTTAAGCAACTGCTAAAAGAGCTGCGCTGTACTCCCTCAGTAGTTTAGGAGTACAATCGTGTCTTCTGGAACGCAAGCCCCGATTAGAGTACCACCAGGACCCGTGGTATTTTTATCGCAAAAGGTTCTCTTACCTCGATTCTCCGCATTTCTCTAGTAAACAAACGCGTTTTGGCATTTTTTAGGTCGGTTCAGAGGTGTAGCGCGGAACATCAACTCGTTTGATTAGCGTATTACATCGCACTGGAAGTGGTGGGCTTGTGGCGGTCTTCGGGAAGGAATATTGCGGCAGCTTAAACGTTAACGTGTGGGTTCTCGGGTGCTCTATACAGCGAAAGATCTCTGCGCTTTTCGTGATTTATGTATTTTTTTTCACCTGCCCTTACATATTGTCAAATTCCTAGTATCATCGTCTGAACCCACTTCACGTCTGAGCCCGACAAATACTTCGGGGCTCTCCAGGCCTCATTAATTAAGGCCCCCGAGAAGTCGCAGTGTCCGCCGTTACGCTCTATAAGGTAACAGCGACTTCTTTTACAAGCCATTTGTGCTGGAAAGTCAAATGGCGGTAAAGCACTCCTGACATCTACGATTAAGGAAGGAACTGGAACCAGTATTATATGGAGGCTAAAAGCGAAAACGCCCACGCGCTTGGAGATTTCGGAGCACGCTAAAGACACCCAGGTGGTAAAAATTAATACGGAGCCTTGCATTGTGGCGCGCTCTTCGCCCATGTGTAGCTTCGGCGTGTTAAACCTCACAATCAATCAATCAATCAATCAATCAATCAATCAATCAATCAATCAATCAATCAATCAATCAATCAATCAATCAATCAATCAGTATGACTTATTTACCCGCTGAAACCGTAGAAAGCGCCCCCTTCAAACTCGCCTCCGTTTTTGGGTAGTTTGTAATGTGCACTAGCTTATCCATCCCATTTGCTTTGACACATGGTTGTAGTCAAAGAAATTTAAGCTTTCATAACAGGACATCAGTTAGAGTACGAGGAAGCGGAGCCGCTAGCGAGTTCCCCCAGAAGCACTGTGATCCACTCGCTCGTTAAAGCGTGTGTCATACGAGAGGCGGGATTTAAAGCAGACCAATATAAGTTATCTATGTCACGGTTCCGTCTACGCTAATAACGTTGTGTGACGGATGAAGTAAAAAAATCACGCCTATCTTCCCGTGAGGGAACCCTGGTGTGATGCGACGCATCGGGGGGTTCAACGAAGTAGTCAAAGCAAGTTCACGTCAGTGCGAGAGTGAGCGCTTGACTGAACCGCCGCGGCGCGATACCCGCTTTATATTCACAGCGATTGAAGGAGAGGAGACAACGGAGGAGAGTCGCGCATGCGCGCACTTGCGCGCACCGGAGCAGTTGTTAACGCAGCGAAGCGCGCGCCAAACAAGCGCTCCAGCTGTGGTATGCTAATGAGCCGAAGTGAGAGTGTTGCACACAGCTGTGGGAGAGAGGAACGGAGGAATGATGCGGACGGACGCCGCGACGACTACGCAGGATGGACAAGCCCGAGAGTAAGAGATGCGTCGCATCTAAAAAACTGGATGCCTTCTCGCTGTTCGACATTCCGACGAATTCGGTAAGCAACGTCGCGGGGCTTGACAAGGTGAACTGACTTCAACCTGGGAATTTCCTGCGGACGTCTGACGCTTTATCGTGGACTGCCTGGTTAACGCGATAGGGTGCTCAGCTTGTTTTGTCAAAGTGCCAAGTAGAACCACCGCAAAAGCCTTTTAGGGGGACATCAGATATCCGTGCTCATAGTTTGTTCCTCAGCGAAAGATCTCGCGCCTAGCCTATAATTTTCTGGGCCCAGAGGTTATCCTATGGGTAATAATAGTAAGCGCTCTGTGGCAGACAACGACTTTCTTACCATGGTGTGAGGAGCCTTTATTTTCTAGGCCAATTTCCTACAAGTGTATGATGCAATAAATAGGTATGAGCCAAGGACTGCCCTTCGAGTAAGATGAAGCGCGGTTGCAGAAATAATTTTTCCGCTATGTTTTTTCCTAATTTATACATCCGCAATGTGTCTAGAGTCCCTGTGAATTGGGCTAGTCTGCCATCCGAGGCCTTCAGCGGGGTCATTTTGGTGATGAAAGCTTCAGCAAGACAGCACACCGGTAGCCTGCAGCGACTCCTCAGTACACTTGCCCTTTGCTACTGAGACAGTTTTCTAAAAACTAAATATAGTTTTGATACCTTCTCTTGGCAACATCAGCTGTTTACATCCTTTTTCTGGTCTGAATAAATTGATTGTTCAACTGTGAACAGTAGTGTTGACGCTGATAATCGTGTGCTCCGGGTCAGAAATCAATACGAAACCGGCTTCCGCTGCGTCTTCGAGAAGTCTTCGTCCCTTGACAGTCGAGCGTGTATAGCCCAGTTCTTCATGAGGGGCGTTAAAATCTCCGCATATGATGGCCTCCGATCCTTCGCCTTTGGCAGTGTTGCCCGCTGCCTGGATTAGGTGTCGGAATCTTTGATTGCCGTGCTGTGGATTGCTGTATACATTGGTGATGTAAATGGATGTGGTCTTTCTTGCCCTACCATTCTCCCGTCTTCCCTTGATCACGATCTCTACCACGTTGGCTTCTATGGCAGAGTCGTTCATGCGTAGTTTCTCTGTACCGTCGATACTTGTTACCCCTTTTCGTACGAAGGTGCAAATACCTTGCGCCGTCCCCTTGCCCCCTGTGCGTGCACTTGGGGGCCTGGGGTAGGCCCTGTAACCTGTTAGTGTTATTTTCTCCGAATCTTCCAGATGCGTTTCTTGAATGACAATAGCTTCTGGCCATTCTTCTTTCTTTATAGTTCTGAGGAGCTGTTGCAGGACAGCCTTTCTGTTCCTGTATCCGTTTATATTCCACTGCCAAATTTTAACACTCTTGTTTCGATCCATCGCGAATGCTGTTGCGGAAATCGTGTAGGCGTTCTTGTAGCATGGCGCTAATTCTCTCTGTATGCTGTTCTAGAGCCTGATTGAGCATCTGCTGCATATGGTGCATAGTTTTGTTGATGATCCGTTTCTCCATCTCCTCCAGATTTCTGTCCCACTTCTTATAAATGTTTTCCAGTCGCGTGAGCCTTGCTTGCAGGCCTGCGTATCCCGGTGTTCTGTACTGTCGGTTTTCTTCCTCTCCTGATAGAGGTCGTTCATCCCCTTCCGGGTGCGTGCAGTGTCCGCGCCGTTGGTGCGGGCCAGGGCGAAGAGGTCGCGATAGCTCTGGCCCTGAAAACCGGGGGAGTCAGGACGATACTGAGTGACAGTAAGAACGCGATACGAAATTTCGGGCGCGGAGCCGTGTGCGGGGCGGCTGCGAGTTTATTAAGGGACTCAGTGCCAGCATCATCTGTGACACTGAAATGGTTCCCAGCCCATGCGGGATGGGACGTGTACGAACATACAGTGAACTGCAACGAGGTGGCAAACGCCGCGGCCCGTGATCTCGCAAAGTGCCGGGAAGTGGCGAACTATGCCGCCGGTGTTGCAAGGGAGACGACTACGAGCCTGGAAGGCGAAAACCAGCAACTCACCAGCTACAGGGAAATCCTCGAATGGTATCGCGAACGCCGCCGGGTATTCCCCCCACCACACCGAGATCTCACTCGGCGGGAGGGGGTACTACTCAGGCAGCTACAAACTGAAAACGTTCTCACCCCCGCGTTGGCAAAACACATGTGTCCGGAACTCTATGAAAACGACACGTGTAGCCTGTGCAACCTGGACAGGGCCACGCTGGCCCATGTGCTGTGGGGGTGTGGCAAAAGGGGGGCGACGGACAGCGTGCTGCCGCCGCCTGTGAAACACTGTGTGGGGTCGGGGCATCCCGAAGAACAATTACGGGCCGTCCGGCAGCTCGAGGCTGCGCTGGCCCTCCAAAAGCGAAAGGGGGACACTCCGAGTAGCAATAGGAGGCCGGCAACCTAGCCCCGAGGTCTAGGCCCGGGTGCCACCGAGGTAAAGGTGGTTGCTAGATAGGGTGAACCCCGCGCCCTGCGCGGCCGGTGGGAATCCCGCATGCTGGAACGAAATAAAGGTTATTCTCTCTCTCTCTCTCTCTCTCCCATAGCTAAAAGCGGCGTGCAAGCAGACGACACTAATTTTTCACGGGTAAGTGCTAGAAAAAATAATTAAGGCGAGAAAAAGTAAGCAAACAAAAAATGTCAATGGGAAATTCAGTAGAACAGCAATCTGATTATTAATAATGCCTCAATGGCAAACGCGGTGAGTGCGTTCTAAGGGGCACTCAGGGGGCACCAAGGTCGACCGGTGTGCTGCTTTTTGCGCGCTTACATCACCGCGACGACAAGCCGTTGTTATGCAGAACTGGCCCGGACGGCAGACTGGCTAAATTTCTAGGGACAATAATGATTTCCAACCCTGCAAAACTATCTTTGTACAATGCCCCGTGATTAGATAAGAAACTTTTTTCTTCTCCAACCTCTGATGCCTGGCCGATCCCCGGAATGGGTATGTGCTATGCGAAGAGAAAAAGCAACCACCACCACGAAAATTGAGTTTTTCTCCGGCTAATGGTTTGATAAAGGCTCTGTATATAGTGCCATCGGACGGTAATATAAGCACTCTTACAAAGCGACGTCCACCGGCGTTCCGCAAGACTTATGTCGCCGCTGGCACTAGTTCGCTTTCCCTAACGTAACACAACGTAACCTAACATAACCCATCTATCAAAAAACAATCATTAAAACGCCTAAAGCTAACGTACCAAAAAATTATAATGAAAATTAAATACATAAAAAGTAAACCCACTTCCACTAAGTGGTGAACCTTCTGAACGAGATGAGCTGTGGGTCATTTTAAGTGCGAATGCACTTCTTAAGCGACCCTGAACCTGCGTCCACCGGCTATGTCCGCGCACGTGGAGATGGGCGCGCGCAGCCTGGCCGCTGACATGGCACATACCCACGTGGGGGATTGGCCAGGAATCTCCTCGTCTTCCTTGGCAACGGGGGGAGATGGGCGCGCGCTGCCAGGCCGCTGACATGGCACATACCCACGTGGGGGATTGGCCAGGAATCGGGCGTGAGAAGGGCTAATGCACCCGCTTAAAGGAGTACTGACACGAAATTTCAAAGCTGAGATCCGCTCTAGCAACAAGTACAACGACAACACAAATAGGTGTCTGTGAATAAATGCATCTTTCTTTCTTTGTAGTTGTGTGTGTGTGTGTGTGATCTCTCTTTCGCGAACATTACCGAACCGCGCAAATTCAACTCATGCATTCGCACTTTCACATTCTTCCCCTCGGGGAAATGCGGGGAATTTTTTTCCCCTTTTACATGTGGTAACTGCCCTAGGCAATATTCCCCTCTCTGCTTTTCGTCCACCAGCATTCTAATCTTCTTTTCGTCCCCTCGACAGCCTTGAACTTAACTTCCTCTGTGATACCCTTAAATCTTCGGGCTTCTGGAAGCCCAATATTCCCTTCATGTAGATTTGGATGGATACCCTCACATTCTAACACTATGTGCCGCATAGTTTCTGTTTCTTTTCCGCAGACCACACATACCCCATCATTTTGTGAATACTTCCTCACAAAACTCTTCGTTCGCAGACAACCTGCTCTAGCCTCAAAAAGCAAAGCACTGCCTTGGGAATTATCGTAGAAATTTTCCTTTCTGATGTTCAATTTCTCAACCCTGTGCATCTCTAACGACGTTTTAGCTTCCATTTTTTCCCTCCATTTATTCGTTTCAATCTGCCTTGCCTCTTGTTTGGTTACCTTTGTTACCTTGGCACAGAACATCAACGCCACAACGAAAAACGCTCTGCCCTGTGCCAGCCAAGTATTAAAAATTCTAATGTTGTCGAACGGCACCCCAGCCACGGCTACAGCGCGTAGCGAGAGGACCATCGGATGGCACTCTAGACACTGCATTTGATGAACGTAAGCGTGGTGCGTAGTTTTTGTGGACGCACTCACGGCACAGAAAATCCTGCCATCCCTAGCATATACATCTTCGGTGTAAAAATGGCAACGTTACGGTAAAAATGTTCGAAAGTTCAATTGGATTTCTATGAGTTCACGCCATGCTTTCACCTTCATCGATTCTCAATGCTTTTCTGTGTCATTGCCAAAAAAATGATGCGCTAATATATACTGGCAAGAACTTTTTGAAGCAATTCTTGTAATATTTGAAACCACATTTAAAGGATGAAAAAAAAATGGTGCTGCTTCCACTAGTGGTGCAATAAGGCTTGGGAAACAGCCCCTCTCCCTTCCTCGGAGACCCGGCTGTTGCACCTCACATGGATTTCCGAACTTGCCACTGAAAGTTCTCCGTAACTGGCAGGCCCGGATCGTTTCGTCCGCAGGCTTTCACATCTCTCACGAAGTGGACCACGATAGCGCACGCTAGAACCGGTGGCAACCGGCTTCGCCAACTTGGCGTCTTTAGCGTGAACTCGGCGTCTGTGCTTCCAACTTGAGGCGAGAACGCAGGTGAACTTGTGATTAAAAGGGCACGCCAGATATCGCTACACGATCGCTGGGCAGAGTGTTCTCGGTGCGCGCGTTCACGTGCGCTCGGTGTTTTTTCTTGGTACTTTTGCGAGGCTCATCATGTGGCGCTAGCCCACGCGTAAGCCTGGCTGACGCCGGGAGCTCCTCACGAGACGCACGCTTACGTGCGCTCGGCTTCTTTTCTTGGTATTTCTTTCTGGTAACGCTATACGGGGGAGCTAAGAGCTTAAACAGCTGTGGTGTTAAAACGGTTTTGAAGTTCAGTGCCAGGCCATGGTCTTAGTAATATTGCTTAACGCACCACGCTGTTAGCTACTGGTAGGTGATCGCAGAGTTCCCGTCTTCGCCAGGAGCGCAAGGCACAAGCGAATAATACGGAGGAATTTTTTTCCGCAGGCTCCCTTCCCTGCACACGGAATATGACAGTTGGTTCTGCAAAAAAATGTCGGCACCCTTAAGTATTCTTACTTGCTTTGAAGGCTAAAGCCTGGTGATATTTATTAGTAACTGCTTTACTCGTATACTAGTATACAACTTGAGAACGAACACACGAGCTGCTCCGGCACCTCCTCACCACAGCCGTTTGATTCCACGCGCCGCGCAAGGAGTGGGTTACTGCGAGTATTTTAAACGTGACACGAGTTGTTTCCGTGATTTTTTTCTACTTTATCTGCTAATAAATTACTGCAGCGATAACAAAAAAGGTGAGAGAGAGCAGACGATGCCACGCATTAGGCGCAAGCTCAGTTAAAATTGCGGGCGTGGTGACGTCACGGGTCTGTCGCTGCAGCGGTACAATACATGTAATACTGCCGTTCTTAACTTGCACCCGAGTATATTTGCTTATTTGTCTTGGCTTTCCTTGCTGCCACATGCCACGGATTCCCTACAATAAGGATTCTGCATGAATTCTGTACAGTGTTCTATTTATTTATTTATTTATTTATTTATTTATTTATTTATTTATTTATTTATTTATTTATTTAAAAATTTCTTACAGGCCCCACTGCAGGGCGTTGAGGAAGGGGGCAACAAAGTGTAAGTGTCGCCACAGAATTGTCAGATAACATTAAATTTCGAATCAACAAAAAATGAAGCAACATGTAACACGTTATATGACAAAAAAGAGAAAAAGGAGATAGCGGACAAAAAAGGTCATTTGAAGTTGCACATGAGAACATTGCAGATGGGAAGAAATACAGATATGCGGAATACAACTCAGTAGAAAACGTCTTGTGCACACGCAGCCAAAATTTATCAATAGCAGAGCGTGCAAGTTGTTCCCATTTTGTAACCTCAGGATCGTAAATGGCGATAAAAAACCAATGTTGTCCCGTATGTATAAGGACATTATACAGTACAAAAATGCAAGCGGTCACTAAGTGTGATGCTTTTTTCTAAAAAAAAAAGCGCGTGCTGCGCAACCAGACGACACATGACTGATCTGTAAGCGGGAGGAAATAGAATAGTAACAAATGATTATAAACACATTGGAACGATACAGGAGGTGGCGCAAAAAGTTGTAAAAAGACAGTCTAGAGTTTCTATGACGAAAAGAAAGAGTGCAGAATTTATCGAATTTTTTCGGGGTCCGATTGAGATGCGATGTCATTCAGGAGATCGTTCCACAAGCGTATGACACGAGGAAGAGCTGATGAGTTGAAGGCGTCGGCTGACCCATATAATCGCGTGAAGCTTGTTATTATGCAACTGCGAGATGTAACGGAAGGTATATCGAGTTGAAATGGGAATGGCTTATCGGTGTAGGCATACTTATGGAAGAGGCATAGAAGAGAAATATCCCGCCGAGTACTCGGTGGTTGAAGAGAAAGACAGAGCTTAATTTCTGTTTCTGTAACGAACGTGATGGCACGGCATGACGTGCCGTGCCATCACGTTCAGGTGTCATGTGGCACGTACTATTCTACAACTTTTAGGGTTTCCAATTCGTACTTTGGTGAATACTCTAAAGCACTCAAATTAACCCCTTCAAAGCTCCTGAGTACTGGCCAATCCCCGAAGTGGGTATGTTCCCAGAAGAAACTTCGAATAACACGGACGACCACAACTTGTTTTACAGCTGCCAACGTGCTCTACCCACTTGGTGCGTGTGTGTGCTTTCCGGACTTTTAGTTACAAATTTTGACTTGATCCCCTTCTTAAACTGTGCGTGTTTGTAGACTGCTTATAGAGTGCGCCTGCTCAGCGCATAAAATTTGTATGATTACCACGTAATAAAGCAAAAAGTGCGGGAGAGTAATAAAGCGTAATAAATTAAAGAGAGAGAGAGAACAAATAAATATTTTGTATTCGTCGAGCCGAGGCTGATGTTATAGGCAGTTGCAGAACATTGGGCTGCTTCTGCGGAGGCCCGGATTCAAACCCATGGGATCACACATGTTTTTACTGACTCTTAGCAGCGAAGGTTTTTGTGTTGACAGGACAACAGCTACGACAGCATCGGTTATTCGCAGAATGAGGCACTTAAGGCTCCTGCCTTAAAGAAACAAGGCATAGGGTTCCAGTTGAAGACTGCACAAGCATGTTTCTCATGCCTAGAAGTCGTGTGTGTTTATATCTGGTGTATGCGAACAAGTATGCGGTAAGAGATATTCTTTTGTGTTCATTTGCTTTATGCACATTACGCCATAGCAATATCTAATTTTTGTTTGAATTGCGAGAGTAAATAAACTTCTAACGAATTTTTTTCTAACGGGGTCGCCATGACTATAAAAAAAAAACGCCCTGCAGTGCCTATTACACTAATATCGACGAGATTTTGGCTCCAGTCTTACGTTTTTGTAGACTCAGTAACCACAGTTGAAGGTAAGCCTATTGGTTAGGAATTTGTGCTTGATATGCGACAGAAAAGCGCCTTCTGAATATGGCGCAGGATTCTTATGAAATCGCCAAAGAAGGTAACAGAAAATATCGATAATAATTACAGGGTTGTGTGATAAGCAGTGCTAACTAAGGTACCTTTTCTTGCTACCGTTCGACACATTTTTTGGCAAACACATACTGCAAATCAATAGCTCCCAGCAGGCAGCTTTCAAGAACACAACACAAAACAAACAAGCCTGGTTGGTCTTCTGTAAACACCGGGGGGACGGGCCGAAGTGCGCCGTAAGTACGCGCATTATGTACACACCGGGGGCTTTCAGGCTACGTCACCCACTGCTGGACGGCCATCGAATGTACAGGCAGCACGTATCTGCAGAGCCCAGCACTTTTAGCATTGATAAACGCTTCGCACGGCCGCGATACAGCGAATCTCCATTAGGTGTCCGCACGACTTGTTCCTGGACGCCGTCTCGATGATACCATGGTTGACACGTCGTCTGTCCCCTTTTTTTAGAGGGGCTCTTTGGAGCACCCCAGTACTCACAGCAAGAGGCCCAACAATGGACGTGAGAACGCACGCACAAGCTTAAATGCAAACAGGCTTCCAGTAGACTTGTGTTTGCTTACTTTGAGCCGGCCGAAAGCTTTCCTCGGCACATTGCAGAGTGGCGTATTGATTTCCTCGTGAAATGACGTTGCCTTGGGAATCCCTTCCACTTCCTTTTCATTCACTTTCTCTCCTTTTAACCTCTTTCCTCCTTCTGCAGCATTCTAGCACTTTTGCCGTGTGACCATTTTTGAGTATGTTCTGCTCTTGTCATGAGGTGTTTGTGACTCTCACCTCGTAAAAGGTAAGACATTTCAGAGATTCTATCCGGAGCCGAACCAGCCGCCCCGTAGGAAACTTGTGCCCACACACTTAAACACTCTGGGACGAGCAAAAAATGTGTTATTGCTGCTTTCCTCCGTGCTCTCACCTACTAGCAAGAAAGCAGGTGTAACAAGTAATACGCGGTGTTAACTGTGTACAGTGGGCACTAAAGTGTCCCATTCGAGAGCTCCTCGCGGCAAGGGCACCTGACAAGTGTAAGGAAACCCACAAACATTTTTACCCCGAGCGTTGTACGCGGCAGAGGATTAGCTTGAAGACACTTCGGGCATTTCTATAATTTTTATACTCTTACCCGCCTGCCTGCATTGTTCTCGTCAAAAGCAAGCATTCGCGAAATGTGCGCATCAACGGCGCCTACAGCTAATAAAACTCACTCCCACTCTGAGAGCAAATATGAAGAAAGGATAAAGATGAAACGTTAGCCCGCAAGTGATCGCAGAAACTTGTAGCAATTAATGGCAAACGAAAGCCGCACTCGTCCAGAAACTAAAGATTACTCAATCGCTCGAGCTAGGAGAAGCTCCAGTGGTCGTCTTTTTTTTAACGCACCGGCGCAACGAAGGCGATGAGGCACGCCGTAGTGGACGGCTCCGGATAAATGTCGACCACCCGGGGATCTTTAACGTACGTGCGCCGAAATCGCGAGCACACGGGCGTTTTTGCTTTTAGCCTCCATCAGAAAAGCCGCCGCCGCGGCCGGGAATCGAACCCGCGCCCTCGTACTCCGCAGCACAACGCCTTAGCCACTGAGCCACCGCAGCAGGTTCCTAGTGTTCGTCATCAAAGCACCTAGCCTTGAATATTGTGAAGATAAGTTCATCTGCTAAAAGCAACATCAAATCGGGCCAAAAGGACCAAACGCAAGGAGAGAAACAAGGAATAGACAGGATAACGCTTAACCCCCAGTGCAGTTCACGGGTGACAGAGCCGGTTTTCAACTGACAGTCCCATGAAGGGGACAATTTTGCACCTGACCGGCATATGGTCCTGACGGACTGTTCCCAGTACATCTGAAGGCGTAACCAGTAACTACCATCGCCGCACAGCCAGTGAGAACGTAATCAGTTCCTGAAGTGGATGAATGGAAATTTCTGTTATAATATCTGTCAACTGCGAAGGCTACCCCTTTGGTAGTTCCTGATGTTGAAGTCACGACGCCGATAGTGCCAGAGAATGAGCCTTGTAAGTTTATGTGGTCTGCGCGGCAGCCGTGGAAAGGTGCAGCGTAAACGGCCGTCATCAATAAGCGCAGCACTCCTTTAATTATACCGTTTGAAAAGCGAGGAATTCTGTTAGAGAGCCATAGTGGTTGCCCATATCGCCGAATATGGCCCACTGCGGAAAAATTCTGCGCGTTTTTTTTATGATGTCTCTGGGTGTTACAATAGCATATGATGCTTTCAACGCGATTCCACAACATAAAAGGCGCTGTCTTATCTCGAGTTCACATCGAACCGATTTCGCATCGATCTGAGGAAAATATTGTTCAAATCCATTGATTCCGCCTCTGATTGCTCGATGGCCAAGCGCAATCCTACCACCTTTCAGCCCGCGAACCGGATAACCAACATAAATTCACCTTCGCGGCTCCTCTTCCCACGAGGGGTTTCCTAACAAAGTACTTTGGGCATTTTGTTCTTAAAGAAAATGTTCTGCGTTTACCATTTATTTTAGGCGCTCTTTTTGGTGAACAGTTCTTTAGATTTTACCCAATGACCAATCCTTGCGATTGTTTTCAAAATACTCTAAGTAGAAGACCCATAACTCGATGTAGGGACGAAATAAGACGATTTGGAGGCAAGAAATTAACTACCGTACTTACTCGATTCTACGCACCCTTCTTATCCGCGATCGCAAAGCCCAAAGTAAGGGGGGTGCTTATATTCGAAAAACTTGAACCTCACTATACCGTTCGAGTCCGTTGGGCCACTTGGGCCACCACTCCAGTATGCCCCAGCAGGACGTCTTCGGTTCCGTTGAAGTGGTTCGTATTGGAAAACATCATAAATAACTCGGCCACAACGTCATCTCGGGCCCGCTTCCAGGCGTCTGAAATTAACCTTGCGAGGGTTGCTTAGAAAATGGGGTGTGTAGTTTCGCGAGCGAATTTTTTTTTTTCCAAACTTTTTTCCCGAAAGTGCGGGAAGGTGCTCAGAATAGGGCAGCGCTTAGAATCGCGAAAATACGGTATACGTAGGGCTACGCAAGACAGGAACGACTAGGGCACATGGGAGAAACCTACACCCTTGGAGTGGATACAAACATACTGAGGGTAATGGTGAGGATGATGTAATGGTGATGATTTAAGTTATTGTATCAACCGTCAATACTGCCGTTGTATTTCGGATCATCTTTAAGGTATGGTCTAGGATTTTTTCCTCCGACGAAGCAAGTGTAAATAGACTGCTGAGAAGGGATTTCCAAAGTCGTCAGGTGACCATTCCTGCCTATTTTGGCGCGCTACTTTCGAGCAGAGAGCGCGCAGCCGGGCCGCAGCTATCTTCTTTTTTTTCATGGCGGTGTAGCTTGTAGCCGTGATGATGAACTTGCCCACTCCATGCTACAGTCCTACACTAGTTTTCACCAAGAAGGGGCTGCTGCATTTTATATATTTTGCACCCTAATTAATCCCATCCCACGCTGGTGCGTATTAAGAAATGTGCAGCAAACTCGTGAGTATCCTTTGGGTGAATATTGAAACGAATTTGTGGCGCCCATTTCTGACTTACTCGTGTAGTTGCACTCACCTGTTCTTTTATTCGACTAAGGTCGGTATCCTTCAGTGAAGCGAAAGAGGGGAGAAAATTGGGTAGCCTGAATTTAGTCAGATTTGTACTACAAGTGCGGATAAACTGCACACAATTTAGCAACAGAGCTAGAAGGAACCACCCATACATTTCGAGATAGAAATCACTATGTTCGGCTAGTGAAATGCCAATTCTTATTATTCATTCTCGGCAGAGCCATCGAGCCAAAGGAACGAGAGGCTATGCTGCAATAAAACATCTTGCTAATCTAGATGTTTCACAGTTGTAGACAACAGCAGCGCAAACTCGACACGTTATGGGATGGTAATTAACCAGGGATTGATGGCGACCCTTCGTAACTTCGTAATGACAAATTATGAATCCGTAATATAGAACCACCACACAGAAAATACCGTAAAGTGTTCTTTATAAAAACAGAGGCTTCTACCATGGCGCATCGCTTTGTAGTAACTGAAAGAAACCGGCTATCGTGTAACCAACCGAATAAACAAGTCTTTTCGTGCTCGATTGACGCAGAGTTGAAATCAAGACTCCCACGACAGCTTCCTCCTAGCCTAGAAACATTATAGCATCCCCTACAACTCAACTACGCTTACACTAACAGTTACCTTTTCCGCCTCGGACTGACGACCAACCCGTACTGCGACAACTGTTCTTTTGTAGAAACCGTTGAACATATTTTATAAACATGTGTGGCACCGAGATCCCGTATTTTTTTTAATATATTTAATGCCTAGAACAAGGGCCGGTAACTCTGAAGACTATCCTAGGACCATGAACTTGCCCATCAAAGCAGCGTTAGGCTCTAAAAAGATCGTTTTCCTATTTGGAGGACATTGGTCGCGTTTTAAAATTACAAATTCTGTGAAAAATCTGAAGCATCGTCCGTCGAGCACGTCAAGCCACGGCAGTGTTGTTTTTTCCCTTCCTGCCTACCTGTTTCTAGGGCTTTTTTTCCTTACATCCCTGATCCCTAGCAGAGAAGCCGGTATGCGATAGCAAACGACGGCAAAAATCTCTGCTTTTTTCAAAAAAGAGCCTTCTCTCTCTCTCTCTCTCTCTCTCTCTCTCTCTCTCTCTCTCTCTCTCTATCTATCTATCTATCTATCTATCTGTCTGTCTGTCTGTCTGTCTGTCTGTCTGTCTGTCTGTCTGTCTGTCTGTCTGTCTGTCTATCTATCTATCTATCTATCTATCTATCTATCTATCTATCTATCTATCTATCTATCTATCTATCTATCTATCTATCTATCTATCTATCTATCTATCTATCTATCTATCTCGCTCTCTCACGCAATGTAGCAGTAAGTTATCGGCAGGTTAAGCCATTAGGCATCCGAATTCAAATAACGCAAGCAAACTTAAGTGTACCCTGAAATCCAAGTTCCGTGTGGAGTAGGCATTGAGTAGGGGTTGAGTCACTTGCCTGTCACCGCGCGTCTCTGGTGACGGCTGCTGTCGTCAATGGCCAATCGTCTTCATCCGGTTGGTGGGAAATCCGAAGACCAATCGGAACTCCGTACAGAGAAGTTACGAATTAGTATTAAGGTACCTTCATAGAAGCACTATAGCAAACTCCCGATATAACAGTAAAGTATCCCCTAGGAAATCACAATGCACATGCATTGAAAGCACGTAAGAAATCAAGGAATGTCCGTATAGATCCGAAGTTGCTGTGTTTTGTTTTACCTTTACGTGGCTTGAACTGTGCGACTTTACGTCAAGTATTCTCGTCTGGCCGCAGGAGGCAATGTACGAATTAATGCCCAAGGTGACACTTCGCTCCATACTGGATCTGGGAGCAAAAGGAGACAAGAAAAAGTAAGATGCCTATTCGTGTATATCGACTAGTGATGTTAGCAATTGTTGCATGCAAATGTCCACCATCCCAAAAGGCCTGATGGCAGATGTTCGGTGCTGAATTCCATTACAATTGAATTCTTTGTGAAGTTTTTGCTATTGCTCGGCATCCATTTGAGACAAGCTAACTTAACTTTTGATCGCATATAGGCATGATAAAAGGCCGCGAAGCTTGAGGCGTAGTTATTTTAAAGCGTGCAGCTGAACTTTAGAAAAAACGAACATTCCCGCTTAGACCAAGGATGTCGCCCAGTGAAAAATTATCGTGTTCGTGGTGCAATCTTTGCCATCAAGTTATGAAATTAGCCATGGAAACTCGCGTTGAGCTAATTCAAAGTCGGGTGACGGAGTGAGTGCGATTTCGCAGTAATGACCCAGAAATCCGCACTAGTGAGACGAAAGGGCAGTTGTGCGAGGAATGATTTCACAGAACGCCAAGAGATGGTGCTGAAAGCGACATCACAATAAATGGTATATGCGTGTCCCATTTCTGTACTCATACGTCTCGCATAAATGCGAACCGGGTCGAAAACATCAAAATCAACACTACTAGAAAGCCTTCAATTAACGGTAGCAGCTGTTATTGACAAATTTGGTGGGTTAGCTTTTTTCAATGTACAAGACAATTATACCTACATAAGCTTCCTTCACTTTCGCTTATGCTACATTTCGTGAACGCTATCATAATCGTTTATTGCTATTTTTCTCTTCTTTTGCTAAGCAAAAGCGGCATAAAAACTTATGCAGAGTACTAGTGGTGTTCGATGTGTAAACACACATTGGAAACCTCTTCTCGCTGCGCTCGCCTCCTGTTTCGCTCATTATTTATTCTCAATGCCTATTAAATAGAGTGTACAGTTGCACCTGTGCTGGCCTGTTGAGACAATTTTAAATTTTTGGGCCGAGCGGCTTCATCTGGCAAGGTCACAACGTGTGCCTGTGCGTGCGTACGTGCATGCGTGTGTGTGTGTGTCTGCGTGTGTGTGTGAAGGAGAGAGAGAAAGAGGAGTGAGTGAGAGAGTCAAGCCATTCGAATGCAACAGAAGAATGGAACTGTGGTCACAGGTACCAAAGGCGCGTGCGGTTTCTCCGCATCGGCGTGTTCCTGACTATGATGCTGGGCTTCCTGTACCAGGCATCAGAAGTTGTGGAACAGTACCTCAGCTTCCCCAGCGCCGTCGACGTCCGCATTGAGGGCACCGAGGTGCTTCTCTTTCCCGGCCTCTCCGTGTGCGTCACCAACTGGTACGTCGTGGACAGATGCTACGTCACGCCGTAAATTGAGCTCGCATCGCATCTGCCGCACATGCATTGTGTTCCGCCTGTTTATAAGAGAAAACAATGTGGGTATGATAGCCATTCGTATCACAAATTCTTATTTTTTTGGTTCATGCACAACTTAAAGGGACCCTGAAATACTATCGATAAACGCTTTCACTCTTTCCTTCGCTTCTGGAAGCGCTGCGATAGCTACATCTATCGCTGACATGGAGATGGACTGCGGGATTTGCTCGTCGCACCAAGTACACCTTCCGTTTCTGCTTTGTTTTTGAGGCTTTCATGAAAATAGACCGTGTTTTTAAAGTTATCGCCCCCGTAACGGGCAGCCATGGCCCAGGTCTGCCTTGCGTCGTTCTTCCGCTATAATTGCTGCAACTGAAGAAAAAAAAACCGTCCAACAGCAGCTACATGGCCTCAGTCACGGCCTCAGTGACGTAATTCAGGCGGTCGAAGTACGTCAAGACCGGGAAAGAGAGAAACCTTTTTGAGCGAGTTTCCAAATTATCTGATGAGCACACAACAGTAATTTTTGGCTGAGGTACTTTGCGACCCCCTAATTTAAGTACTGGGTGTGCTGCGTGACCACGTTCTGCAGGCATTTAAAATTTCATAAAAAGTTGACAAAAGTGTTGCATGGACCCTTTAAACACCGAGGAAAAGAATGAATCACTCCACGAAGGCTTTTTGTGCCCCGTGCAACACAACCACCTACAGAGATCATGCAAATTGGCAAAGAAATTGAGGTTGCCATTTCACTCTGCGAAAGTGGATGTTTCAGCTTGCGTCGTCTAGGGAATAGACCGTGAGGCAGCTCCCAACCATGTGCAGCCACTGCAGAGCCGCAATCCCAGCCACGTGACACGCCGAAGCCAATTAAAGAGTCTGTTGGTGCATGGCCACGTTCAAAGCTAGGAGTGTGTTCGGTACCATCAATTTTTGATACGATATTTTAGTCCAGCCACCTACGCATTTTCACCGACTGGCCATATAGTACTTTCGTGCTACTAATTGGTCCGCTTTTTATTATCTACAGGGTTAGCAAGACGAAGCTCTGCGAACACTACGAGGAGTTCTGCGATACTAACACCACCAATGTGCGTACTTTGTTATATTACTGCCTGTTGTATTACTGCCTATATTGTATCGTTGTTTGTCTTTGGATCATCAAAGAACGCTCCTGCCCTTAAAGAAGAAGGCATTTGCTATTTAAATAATCAATACACAGTTTGTTTCTCCATTTTTTCTCTTACTGTTGCTTTCAAGCTGTACAGAAAATACAGTTGCCACTAATGCTAAAGCAGTCTTACGCCATTCTTCCCGTTTCACAGGCCCTGCGTTAATCTAGTGAATTCATTGTTGTTGTTTTAGTTCTCTGCGTCAGGGCACTGAACTAGATAGACTTTTGTGTGTTTCTTACTTTTGGGTTGTTTATGGACAGATTTGGCTATGAGTAGCCACTGTGGGAGACTTTTAGTCGTTGGTATTTCATGTTCGGCTATACTACGAATCATAGAGCTATACTCGGCGTCATTTGGCTAGATTTGGCTATGCCAAACAGCGTTTCGTTTAATTAGGTCGTTTTTTTTGCTGTTTTAATAATTACCCACATTCGCACTACTTCAATAATTTAATGTGTCAGCTTTGCCAATTACGCGTTTTTGGAAAGCTACAGTTTCGAAAGCACTACCGTTTTCTCACAGACGGTCATCGGCAAGTAATGCTCACACATTAAAGCAATAAAGAGGCTTTCTGTGAACTAGTTCTTTGAAATAATTAGCCATAAATTGCCTTCATGTTATGCCATGTCTCACAAATCACTGACGATTTTTATAGCTAAAAAACTAAGCTTCATTTTTTTTTTCAAACATGTATTCAACGTCTTTTTTTACAGTACTTGTTGACATCTCGTGCTCAGAAATGCTGACTTTTCTAACTTACTTGCATCCTCCGCATTCATTCCATTTACAGACAGATGATTTGAGGAAGCTGCTGCTCACTGGCGGAAACCTTGGCGATATAGCGCACAGCTCAGAAGACGTTCTGCAAATCGGTTTTGTCAACCCGACACAGTATTTCTTCGAGTTCTATTTGAGTCCGAAGTAAGCGTTGCTCGTATTTCAAGAAATGACTCTTAAAGAGCATACGCTAGAAAGCCACATGACGTTGTGGAACTTTGGGTCGTGAAACAAACGGCTTGCAGGAAAACTCAATGAAAATCAAAACTGCACACAAAGACCAATTTCTGAATGGTTTATGCTAGTCGGCATGATCATTCAGTGCGCGAACTCAACTGCCATTTGTGTAATAATTGAAGGGACACTGAAATGATTTTGCCCTCTTATAGGTGTCTACATTGCGTAGTTTGACTATTTTATTACTTTATTCCTCTATTTAGTAAATGTCTACGCCCTTAGTTGATATGACACTCTCGAAGGATTTAAGCACCGGCCATCTTTGGGGATGCTTCAAGAATGGCCCCAATGACGTCATACTCATTTACAATGCAGTTGGCGCTATGTTTTTCTTCGAGGTTCTCGTTTGCACCTTTGCAATGATTATTATTGCTGTTTTGTTTTCTGACGCATAATGTGCACAAGCTCAATACGCTCACAATGCCATTGAATTCCGCCATGCACACCTCGAGGTGCTCCGTCAATTATACCCAACGTAACCAAATTGTAGGTAGAAACGGCGCTATGCGACAGATTCCCGTTATGTATGCTGCGAGTAAACGTATAACGTGTAAAAGAACGCCGAGGCTTATTCAAAATTTCACTATGACCAGCGCTCTACCTTCTTAGAGCACAGGCAGATCATGCGAACCTCCGGACCTTTCAACTTGCCACCATTTGTTTACGACTATGAAACGGCAGTCGGTCTAGGAGCCAAGTACGGTAACAGTGTTTCAAACTTCGACAAAATTACACTAACAGTCAAATTTAACTAACCGACACAATATCCGCTCATGGGTTTGACAAAAACAAAACATTTTATTCCATAGCATTTCTTTGCATGCGTCCAGGGCCACTATTAGTGTTCAACGAAGCTATCTGTTGGTATTTTAAACCATTCCAGTGTCACCCGCATGTCTTATTCACGGCTGCCAACACACATGTGCTACACGATGAACTGGAGGCACGACTCCAAAATCGAGACTGTCCACCAGAATGTGCTGGCCTTTGGTGAGTCCCTTCAGCAACAGTTGCTGAAAACTAGACATAAGTGAACGGTCCCGCATCGCAAAGGAAGTCCATCACTTTGAATGGCTAAGATTTCTTTCATTCGGTGCCGTTTCCTCCTTTATTGTCGGTTGTACGCGAGTAATCAAATTGGACACTAACCCGTGAAGAACTAAGGCCAAAATCAAATCACAATGTTAGATTGCGCTTCATAAATTTAGCTGGCATTGAGGCCAGCCATGAACCTTTCGCGTTACATTATATGTGCTGTAAATGACGCAGTCTGTAAGATTGAACCGTACTTCTGCATTATAAGTACGAGTGCAGAACACGCGCTTATGTAATAAGGGGCTAATAAATCATTCCTCAAGTTGAGAACGTAGCGAGCAGCTTTCATTTTCATAAGGCTCGGTGGGAGCTTTTCCGTTAAACCTAATACTCTTATTCCCCCCTCCATTTTCTAGTTCTCAGTCACCCGCGAAATTCAGTCACCTACTACATATTCATGTACTAAACACATCGTCCTACTTTCAAAAGCGCCGCTGTGTTTTTGTTGCTGCTGTGTTCATATCAAGAGGCTGTGTTGCATTTTTGTTGTGTCTACAGAATCTTTCTTTGCGCAGAAATGAACGTCCTCTTCGCTTGGCCTGATGATGACGTCGTCGAACTAGATGAATACGAAATGAGCCTCGGTTTCCACCACGTGGACACCAACACTGCTGGCAAGAAACATGCCATGGCCTTCAAGCCTTCGGGAGACTTCGTTTTCGGCATCGTGCAGGCACGTGAGCCGACGGGAAACATCACAGCCATGCTACCCAGTATGGCTGCGCTAATACATATCGCAATGATCGAGTTATGCGTTAAGAGATCGCGCACTCAAACCGACGGATATTCACCAGTCTCTGCAGGCAGTGATGTGAACTTTCTTACCCTTGAACGGAAGTTGACGCAACGACATTCCCTCACGATAAACTTCCAAAAAAGTTAAACATTATCCTGAAAATGCACATATGTGCGCTAGAAAGCAACAGTGCTCCCCATTTTTGTCTCTGTTACCGCATACGCTACCTAATAGTGCGGGCTAAATCTGCCTAATAATGCCAGCCCAGCGCATTTTAAACTGACCCAATATGCTCCACCGATACATCTGCGGGGAAGTTCCAGTCTTCTATGAATAACGAGCAGAAGCTATGACTTTTATATTCTAGTTTGCGTCAAGGCACTTAAACGGGTATACCTCGCGCGTACGCTTTGGTTCTGCTGTTCTTGTACACACATTTTTTCACTTTATCCTTCCAACTCAGGCTGTATGCATGACTCTGTACTCTGGGTTTTTTATTGCTGTACATGTTATAAACGTAGCAACCTCCAGTGAGTAAAGGGATGTTGACAGTGCCAATTACGTTCTTGTTTCTACCAGGAGGGCGTCGTATCACTACCGGCGCCTTACGAAACAAAATGCGACAACTACAGCCGGTATTTCCGTCTCCCAAACTACGAAGTCCAGTACTCGAAAGAGGTACTTGGTGGTTTCGTATAATATACAAATTTTCAAACAGTGTCAATGAAGTGCATGTAAAAATTGGTTATTCGGACATAGGTTTGTTTGGGTAGGCATGAGTGAGCGCGAAAGCGCGAAACGGCTTTAAAACATCGTTTATGATTACCGCCCAGTGTATATTTTGCCTAATTTAATTGATTTGGTAGTTACGCTTGATATATTTTCGTTTGGTTGGACGATCATAAAAAAATTAACGGGACCTCAACAGCAAGTCATATAAAATATATGTACTAGCGATGCCAGGGTGTGTTGACTGAGTCGAACAAAATCAAGTGTGCTATCAGGAAGAATTATGAGCATCATAATTATGTGCGTTGTAAAAAATGAATTCGATATATCAACTGGTCCCACTCGTATTAAGCAACTCCTAAAGATCATTACTTTGCCCCAGATACCCCCATTAAGTGTTGCTTGGCACAAGCCCTTCCAGTAAATACCCCTCATTACGTGTTGTTTGGGTCAAATGCTGCAACTACTTTGAAGTACAGTCTTGTCCACTTATAACAATATCCAAGTGCCAAGAAAATGTCATCCTTATAACCGATAGTTGTTATAAGCGGGTTGCGAAATAAAACGACGGAACAGAGCTCAAAACATTTTATTCGATTTGCCAGCAAGGTGGTACTACTACTAATTTCTGGAAAAGAAGCCACAGTCGGTCACCTTTGTTTGCCTAATGTGAAGCTAGCGCAAATCTTTTCCAAGAGCATCTATAGGTGCTCCACCTAGCTGAGGTAAATGTCCTTGGCGGAAACAAAGCCCCCGAGGGACTGTGTCACGCATTGGGCCTCCTACGAAGACACTACCTGAGCAGGCTGCGTAACGGCGCCATTACTGTCGTCACTGTTGCACTTTTGGTGCACAATATCACCGGATGCAATCGTTATATCCGATATCGTCCCACTGGAGCATTGTAATAAGCGGTTTATTTTACCATAGAAAGAATACAAACGTTGATGGTGCCATAGCTGTTCAGCGGTATATCCGATATATTGTTATAAACGGTATCGTTATAAGTGGACTCGACTGTAATTGCAAAGCGTTACATATATTATACGCAAAATTTACTTCGATATCTGAGCTGGCCGGTGAGATAACGAGGAATATCTGAAATACAAACATTTTATTCATTTTAATTCATGACGGGAATGAAAATCGAACATTTTACTTCAGTGAGACGTTTGCAGCAGAGACAGGATCGTTCACGTTTGGGGTTGAGAGGGCATCAGTAGACGCTAGTTGGGGCTGCATAGCTGGGGTGTGAAGCGCTTAAACCTAGGACAGTGGCAGCAGGGACTAAAAAAATAAAACAGGATATTTTGTCTTGTTTTGTTGTCCTGTTTATTGTCTTTCCGGCCCCTGTTACCAGTCGTAATTTTAAGCGCTTCACATCCCAGCACACGTTTGTGGTACTAAGTGGCAAATTTTGGCAAATTTTTGTGCATTTCAATCAAGTGGGTCTTGACCATTCAGCACACCTGGTGGTTGCAGCGCTAACATCACGCTGTACTTTGTTGCCTGTATGCCATCAAGATCTGCTACGAAGAGTGCCGGAAAGAGATAACACGAGAGGTGTGCGGTTGCATCCCGAACGACTACGCCTGGAGAAACCACATAAAGGACACGGTCTGCGATTTGCACAGGACCGGTACGGGTCTTGCTTCTGTCATGCATTCACGAGAAGTTCAAAAGCATACATTATAATCGAACGTTACATGCCAGGGAACAATCAGAAATTTTAGTTGGATGGTTCCTATACCTCACTTCACGTTCGTTATGATTTCAGTTGGATATTTCAGTTAGGCGTTCTTTGTTTAAGGAAACGTGGCCCTGTCAGGTGGAACTCTGATAAATGAAAGGTTGGGGTGTCACGCCCGCTTAACCGGGTCAGTCGTGCCATAGTGATGTGCAAGATCACCATTTCAGGTAATTCAGTGTTTCGTTCAGCGTTTCGGTGTAAGTTTGCAGTGTAACAGAAGATGAACAGGAAAGTTACTTTTGCAAGTCAACTGTGCTGCCCTCCAATGAAACTTCTATTGCCAATCTTGGTTTCTTGAATGAGTTTAAATCATTTCTTCTGGCAGCCAACTGCGTCCACACCGATGGCAGGGCAAGGTACAGTGTCGTGTGCAACGATCGCTGCCAAACAGCTTGCAGGTAAGGCTTTAGAAAGACATCCTTTGAGTTCACATTTCTGGCGTGACTATGTCTTACTCGCAAAAAGATTTTGTATTTAAAGAAAAAAGTGTTTAGCAAGGTGAATAAATTTACCACCCGGAGCGCGATCCACTGCGAAGGTGAATTATGTGATGATTTTAATGGGGGCAATATAGCCTTTGAATCTTCGTACAGCTTAGTATGTGGGCTTTTGCTTCATTACGAAGCGGACGGAACAGCGTCGTTTAGAAAGGCTTAACTCTTTCGCTACCGCGGGAAAATTGACTAATTTTAGGGGTCCAAGAAAACATTTTTTTTCCTGCTAATAAATTGGTTAGGCACTAATTGCAGGAACACAAAATGCAGATTATTTAACGGCCTTTCTAATAACACCAGTTTTTTAAAGGTTTTTACATATCATAGTTGTAAAAAAAATATCAAAATCAAAATTTTTGTCAAGTTGTCGAACAAAATGATAAAAAAGGAGTTGTGTTTATCAAACCACCAGTAGTAGAAAAAAATTAGAATATACATTCTGTAGGGAAACATTTCAAAAACACGCCCTATAAAAAATGTCGACTTGCGCGGAACAGTTTGTCAGATATATATAAAAAAAATGCTAGCATGCACGGTGCTCGTGTCATGCGGTGAAGCCCAACCTCCAATTCAAAATGTGCAATTTCGGGTGGTTTCCTGGAATAAACCTGGCGGTTTGTCATTATCAGAGGCACCAATTTGCCCCCACATAACGTAAAAACATCATGTCAATGGCTGACTTTTCATTCACAGCGAGCACAATATTTGGGACTAGCACGCGATGCGGAAAAAAACATGCATGAAGTTGAAAACGGAACGCCGTGGCTGATGCTTCTTGTCGTTCACGGTCAGTTATCTCTCAAAACATAAAGCTGAGCTTTATTATCATCTTCTTACTCGCAATTGTAGCCTTGCTCGCAAAAATGAGGTACGATGAGCTAGAATCGTGCCCTGCGATCTTTGGCCGAGTAGCAGTTGCGCGATGAAAAAGATCAGCACAACGAGCCTCCTCTATTGCAGCGCCACCTAACATTTTTCAAATGAAACAGTACAAAAACTTATCGGAGACTCCGTCCAAATAGACAGTTCAACTAAGCAGCAACATTAGACACCCGAATATACCCTCGCATGGAAACGAAACTGGAAGTCGAACAACTGGCAGTGTAAGGCCAGTTTGAAGCGCTGTCCTCGGCGGAACAGATATCTGGTGACTGGGTGTGATCGTTTGACTTGCATCTGAAGATCTTATCGCAGAAATCGGGTTAGGGTGGGAGGAAATCAGGAGCGCCATGCTTTGTTCGAGGATCAGTCGCGGACGCTCCAGGCGCCATGGCAGGTAGCCTTGAAGTTGGGTAACTGCGTAGTAGCGATAAATATGAATTTCGCGATGCAGAAACGAAACCGAAACTGTTGTAAACTGTTTGCGAATGGTACTGGGGTAAGTAGAACTACCACAGTACTTAGAACAACGTGCGCAAAGGCATTAAAACTGCCTAAAATCATAAAGTAGCTTTGCAACCAGGCACTGCTTGACATTTTCAACGACTTCTAGGATTATTACTGTCAGAGCGCGAACCGGACGATTGAAAATCGTTTGCTAGTTCCCCATTCACACTTTGATAGCAAAAACCAAGCGCAGGTGCAGAGTAATTACGAGTTGCACGCATTCTTCGTTGGTAGCAGTGACGCGCGATGACCACGCCCCTTTTCCACACCCAGGTGATTCAAAGGCGTGTCAAAAATCCCGTTTCCGTAGCAAAAATGAAAACAAAACTGATTTTGAAAGGCCATTTTCTGATCTAACTCCGAACAGCGTTACTTGTTCGAGAAACACGTGGAACGCTATGAAAAGGCGCTCCCAAAAGTACCGATCAAATTGATCGATTTAGATAGGCGTGGTAGCGAATGAGTTTTAAGTTGAGGAGGTTACGTTACGGAAAGTGGGCTTATATCGTTATAATTACCCATTTACCCTGGACTGCGCCTTTCTTACCGAAATATTGAGAGCTTACGATATCAACCGTATCAGTCGTGCGTTTGTGGAATAATCGATCTCACTCAGAAGAGAAGGGAGAACTAATTTATCAGCTCAAATGCACGAAACGCACCGGGAACTACGCGGGAGCCATCATGCGTCATTCAGCTTGGGTAACTGGTCTAAACAATGAACATAATCAACACAATCGCGTTACGTCTTTTATCTCTTATCTCTTCTGGTGTTTCCGCTATGAATTCAAAGGTGTTCTTCCAGCATACCGAAACTCAAGCTGTCACAAACCTCAAACACACAATTCAAAATTGAATAATTTGTACATATTTCAAGTGTAACTTATTACACCATCTCTTAATGTTCAAATATAGTTAACGCATCATTTTCCTCAAACTTCTCAATAATTGTATGGTGTGAATTCTACTCCGTACTTTGAACGTTCACACTTACTGTCTTGCATTGCATTAAATCCTCACTTTTTCGAAGTTTCTTGCTTTGTTAAATTCAAGAGCCTTTGTCGAAAGTTCAGTAAAAGCACGAAAACAAATATCTGGACACTATTAGAAAGACGGCAGTGACTCTCCATATGTCTTTCTATGAGCGTTTATTTCGCATGTTCTTCTCAGGGAGACAATCTACAAGGCCACACAGTCAGCGTGGAAGCAAGTAAGCAGCTCGTCATTGGAAGGGTGAGCGTGGAACTCGTGTTTCTTGATTTAAACGGTTTTACTAGATTTTACACGCACAATAGTGCCTTGCAATTGTAGCAGCAGCAGGCCTGCTTACCTGCAACAAAAGTGCAGATACGGACGCACCACCCGCCTTATAAGATATCGCGAGTCGCAGCTTTAATACAAATCACGCCAGTGCCTGCCAGTGCCTGCCAGTGCGATTAGCTTGGGCCTACTACATCGTGCACCGCCACTACCCGAGGTGTCTTGCAACTTATCTTACAAAAAGAACTTAAAGTTGATTTTATTATTGTTCGCTTTAAGCAATGAAAACCGACTGTCACTGAAAAATTAGATGAATTGATGCATTTGTCTGCAGAAAAAAAATATGCAATAAATGAAATTCGAACAAAATTAAACCTCCTGTTAGCATTTGTGACGAGGGCGGGGGAGCTACCGCGGGCAAATTCCTCAGTTCTCATCTATGTGTTATATTACGGAGAGGGAGCAAGCAAAAGGAAAAAAAATATCGCGAAGACGATTTTCTCTATTCGTCCCGATATGTGATTGCGATCGGAATTCTAAGCAACTGATTTTCCTTGCTAGTAGCTTGCCAAAGTGACCGACCTAGAAGCTGTGCGGCACAGGTATTCGGCTTCCGTATTTTATCTTACCAAACTGGTTTCCACGACCAAAAAACAAGTTCAGTAAAGCTTGATGTCGGGCTAGTTGGTGTAACATGCTTTTGAATGTGAGTTGCGCTAGTTATGATCACAGATACGGGCACAGGAAAAAACAAAACATACAAATTCACACCGCCGTCTTCTCGTGAAACTGTACTTTTTTTCCGTCTATCCGTCGGTGCGACCATAAAAAAAGTCAACTTACCTTCAAAAGACTAAATCATTTTTATACAACCCCTCTAAGTGGGTATGCGTCATTTGACTTGGGTGACGCCCAACGACATTGGATGGACGACATCCCGGGCCCCTAAATTGCTCCACTTTTAAAATACAATGCGCTATCGTGACCCATCGAACGTAGATGTCATGCAAAGCTGTTTCATAACATCTATGCTTGCGCTGAGGAAATGCGATAGTTTCTTTTTTTGGATTAGTGTTAGGGACAATCGCTTTGTTCCCAAGACCCAATTGCTAGAGCCCCCTTGACATTAGCGTGGGTCTACAAAACAGACTTCAGCTTTGCATTCTAAGCTACATGAACATTGTGGAAATGTAACTTTATATTTCTCGTAGTTTTTATCTACCCGTTCTCACTTGTCAAGCAACTGGCTCAGAAAAATAAGTTATGAGACCTTCTGACGTTTTAAGCGCCTTTCACGTTCGGGCTCGCCGATTTCATCGTGCTACTGCTGAGGCTTCCCTGTTCATTTAATAACGGTGGTGTCGTCAAGGTCTTCTTTTTGCACTTTTCTCCAGGCTGACGTACGTCAAAGTGAGGGCCTTGATGACATCCAGGAGCGTCGATGCGCTTCACTTCATTCCTCTTCTCACGGTTAGTTGACGTTTCGGCGTCCTGGAAGGGATTTATTTTGTGTTTTGATATGATGGACGCATTACGCGCTACACGGCGACAAGTGCAGAGGCTGTCAGGTATCAAGCATAGCTGGTGAGTCTATGTACAGCTTAAAAGGCTTTGTTAGACTCAGGTGAACGCCACAGACTCTTTTTAACAGGAAGAAAATTGTTTTCGTTTCCCTTGAGATTCTATGCCACGTCTTCGTGTAAACAGTGCGGCGTATATGAATCGCATATTTTCGCGCCATATATTGCCTTATCATGTCGCATGTCTGGCCGCGATTCCAGTTCTTCTAAGGGATTTCCTGCTACATTGTGGTTCCAGATACCTAGTGCGCTTGCGGACAACAGGGCAGCAACAACCCTGAGGCGTCTGTGCGGCAACCTTCGTTACTGGGAAAAACTCTTTTTCTGCCCGTTAAGCTGGTTGATCATATTGCCTCAGTTTAAACCATCATTTGGATACCTGCAAGCTTTGAGAAAAGTTTTTCTTGGTGGTGTCGCATTGTAATTGCTCTACCAAATATTGCGCGCCATAGCATTAGAACCAAGCAGGAAATTTAAGCTCTTAGTAGGATAGAAAATTTCGGGAGGACGCTGAATTTTTTATTATTTATTTACAAAGACCTAACAGGCCCCCGTACGGCCATAGAGAAAGGGGAGGCAAAAAGTAGTAGAACCAATACAGGAGCAACTAAACATACTAAGTACCAGATGAGGCTAACACTGCATTTCGAGCATCAGGAACGAAAACACAAGGACGTAATATTTTGCCAAGACGTTGCTATAGATTGTAAGGCACAGTACATGAAAATGTAAATTCACTAAGTACGTCAGACAACAAAAAATTTTCACCATCTTCCCGTAGGGGAACCCTGAGTAGTATGCAAAGCAGCCATGGGGTCGACTCAAGTTCCCATTAGTTTTCAGTTCGATCGCGGCGTTGCGGGAGGAGAATGAGGGGAGCATAGCGCGCGCGCGCGTCATTTATACCGCGGAGCTACAGTGGCGCCCCCAGCGCAGTATGCAGAGGCTACCGTCGTGTCTCTAACCCTAAGCGGCTTCGCATTATCGCGCGGAGCAAAAGGTGTTGCCATTCGTTGTTCAATCCCGGAGAAGAGAGGAGAGGAGGAAAGGAGAGGAGGAATGCTGGAGAGGAGAGGAGCGTCGGAGAGGAGAGGAGGAATGCCTCGCATACTACTCAGGGTTCCCCTACAGGAAGATGACGACGGTGGTTGAACGCGAAGCTATCTCGTGATGGATTCTTTGGTTGGCCAATCCCTAGGGGCATCCTGCCACAATCATCATCAGTGGTGCCTGGCCAGGCATGCGCAGTGGGGGTGTGGTACTCAGGGTTCTTCTACGGGAAGATGACGACGGTGGTTGAACGCGAATGTATCTCGTGATGGATTCTTTGGTTGGCCAATCCCTAGGGGCATCCTGCCACAATCATCATCAGCGGTGCCTGGCCAGGCATGCGCAGTGGGTGTGTGGACGCCGCACAACGGCGCCTATACAATGGTGGAGGGAACAGGCTCGACCATAAGCTGCTTCGCATCTAAAAGTTGGTGAACAGTTTAAGAAAGCAAACCTACGAAATGACTGGTTACACGGTGGTGGAAAGAGACATGGTTTGATATGGAAACGATGTTATCGCGCATATCGTTCCAAAGACAGATTGCACGTGGGAGCGCAGAACTGTTGAAATTTAATGTATGACGCTATGAGAGTGGTTATAATCAGAAGAAATAAAGCATGCTGCTCTATTCTGCACGGCTTCAAGCATATTGTTAAGATATATTAGGCGACCATACCGGGCTAGCAAATTCCAGTTGAGGACTGACAAAAGGGACGTAGGCCTGCATTCGTAAGCTGCTAGGGGCATTTTTTTAAGTTTCTTCGTAAATACCCCATAGATCGGGAGGCCTTGGCGCAAATGGAGGTGATATGGGAAGCCCATGACAGGTTGAAAGTGAAATGAACCTCGAGGTATTTGTACGAAGTTGCTTCAGAGACGGGAGAGCTGTTTAAAGAGTACGTGAACTTATAATTGGCATGCTAGCGACAAAAATAAATAACCTTACATTAGATTTGTTAAGATGCATCTGCCACGTCTTGCACCAACTTGAAACAGTTATGAGGTCATTTTGCAGAGAGTTGTGGTCATCGGTACGGGTATTGTTACGATATAATACGCAATCGTCCGCAAAAAGATGAGTCAAAGATGAAATTTTTGTTGGCAGATCATTGAAGAATATTAAAAATACCAAGGGTCCTAGAACGCTGCCTTGTGGAACACCGCAAATGACGTATAAAGGGGGAGAAGATAAAGTGTTTACAACTGTGAATGGTTGGCGAAGAGGAGGACGAATAAACGTTTAATGGAGCAGTCAATGTTGTTGTGTTGACCGCCAGGTGGGGACCTCCGTAGTCCAGGAAGCCCTGGGTCATGGCGGCCTGTCTCGCCCGGACTGCCAGATGTTGTTGGTGATCCGGGTTGGAGCTGGTCAACCGACCCTCCCACTGCTCATGTTGGCGAAGAGACAAAGAACTTCGCAACGAGGAAAGCATCAGTGAATCTAGTCTGAGCGATGATAGTTTTGATATTAGGTGACAATAAGGTACCTGGTCAAAGCTTTGAAGAAATCAAGAAAAATACAACCGGTTTGTTTGTTATTACTCAGTTTTAAATACAGGTCGTTCGTAAATTGAAAAATCTCTGAATCGCATGGAAAACCCTTTCTGAACCCCTATTGGTTAGGTAAACAGAAATTATTGGACTCGAGGTGGCTGTAGACATGTGAAGTTATGACGTGTTCAAGTAAGTTGCAAGTGATACAAGTTAACGAGATTGGACGATAATTAACGGGTCAAGTTCCAGCACCAGCCTTAAATACAGAAACAATTTTGGCAATTTTCTAGTAAGAAGGAAGACGTCCGGATGATAGCGATGCCCGGAACATGAGGAAGAGTATTTGGCTGGAAACGGAAACAGTGAACTAATGTAATCATACCTTCCTCTGCAGATATTTTCAGGTCGATTATTAGCCGAGAAATACCTTCAGCGGAGATGTTAATAGGTTCCGTGTAAGGGTAGTCAGGATCAGCAACAAAGGGCACTGTGAACTGGTCCTCTGTAGTGAATATTGAGAAAATTCGTTGAGAGCTACCGGGCCGTCGCGGTGAGCAAGAGGCACGTTGTTACCTCCGTGCGACGAAATGCGAGTTAAGCCATTATCCGGAGAAATCGTTCCCCAACATTTTTGGGGGTCTGACTTCATGACTGATGGTAGATCATGTTTGAAATACTTATTTTTAGCTACCGATATTGCAGAACAGTAAGTTTTCCAAAAATATTTCTATTCGCCCCAAGCAGTTAGATTACGTTTGGGTGTCTGGTATAAGTGTTTCTTTTTATTTCTTTACCTACCAAGTGACTTCTTAAAACATCGGCTAGTTTTGAAATTAAGCATGATAATCAAATGGATATGCTTGTCAACTAGGGAAGATATTTTTTCTCTGACCAAAACCCAGATCCCGTCGACAGAGCGTTGACAGAAAGAGGGCATAAATTCCGAGTGAAAAAGCTTTTGCAGATCGGAGTATATATCTTTATAGTTACCTCTATTGCAATCTCTTAGTAACTTGGAAGTGAAGCTGGTATTATTGAGTAGTATGTAAACTGGTATTTTTAATAGTTTCTGGTCATTGAATCCTTGAGGTGTTAGGATTTGTCCTACTGCATCAGGAGCAGAGGTCAGCACTAAGTTTAACAAATTTTGACCACGAGTTGGTTTGTTAACTATTTGATTGATTAGTTGAATAAACTGTATTCAGGAAAGCAAGCGCGATATTAGGGCGCCCGGTGAGAGGCGTCCTGAGTCCAGGATACCTTGGAGGGGACCCGCTCGAGTTGCCCTCTCTACCAGCATGCTCTGGGTAGAGGGTCGGAGCTGGCCAGCAACTCCACCCACTGCTGTGTGCTAATGTTGGGGAGTGGTGGTTGGGTAGGGGTGTTGGAGCATTCTACGGTCATGTGGTAAAGAGTTCCCATGCATGGACAAAACTGACATGTGACTGGCTATTTGGTAGGGAACATGACGTGGTAGAGTGTATTGTGGGGGCAGGTGTTTGCCTGTAGCTTGCGTAGTGTAACTGCGTCGGTCCTGGAGAAATTAAAATCTGAAGCTAAGTTAACAAAACCTACAAAGGTATGACAGCGGGAAAACAAAGAGACCCTATCGATTAAGGGATAATTCAAGTTCCCAAAAATGTACTTGTAGTCAGAAGGAAACATCTCGACACTTGTCGCTATACTTTTGCGAAGTTCGCCCACAAATGATAGCCGATAGTAATGGGGCCGATAGCACACACTTAAACGTACCTTAGTTGACGCGGATGCGCATGCACAGCAAACAATTTCTAGATCAGATTTCGTGTCAATAACGAAGGAAGAAAACTTTTTTCTGTATGCCTAACAGGACGCCACTTCCCCTTCTCGTTCTACGATCATGTCGGTAAATATTATAAGAATTGTTATCCACAAAGCACCACTAATTTCGGTGGTAAGCCAAGTTGCGGCTAAGACAACGACGTCAGAGCTTCTATCATCGAGAATAGAACAAAGAACGTCTCCTTTCGGAAGTAGGCTTCTAATGTTTGTGAATAAAACAGATAAAGAGAGTGGGAACTGAGACTCCCCAGTGGAAGTTAGAGAGGAGTTGTAAGTATTGCTTGAAGTCGGCACACGTTTGCGCTATCTTGCTGATTTAATGACAGTGTCATACACAGCATCGTACACAAAATAGGCGCCACCCACGCGCAGTTCATCAACATTTACCTCGATAGGTGCATTTACTGATTTAGAGTGAACCCGCACCTTTTTGCGGGTGATACGCGTCTGCAGCGAAAAATCCTCCCTTTTGCTATTTATAAGCATGTAAAAACGAATAGGGCAGTATTCACGCAATTAATTACCTGGGCTATGAAGACCGCGCACAACTTTCCTTGGTTTGATTGGGCCGTTCATCGTTCATGACAGTTGGGTTCATCACGAAGCGGGTTTTCAATTACGGAGGAGGAGGAATCGGTCACAACTGCGCGTTATTGATCTCAACTTCTGACTATTTACCTTTGAGTATTCGCTTCTTATTTTTCAGGGAACGCAGATATTAGGTCTGGTTGGGGGCTACTCCGGTTTCTGGATGGGTGTCGCCATTTCAGCCGGTGCCACCGATGTGATGCGCGCTATCTTCGATTTTTGGCGACGACGCGTACGTGCAAGACTGCAAAGGGCTGAGTGAGTAACGGTTTGTGAGGTATTGTGCCTAGAATAACAGTTCCGTACCCTAAGCTGCTAGTGTACATTGTATTCAGTATGCTGTGTTGCGAATAAAAGGCAATCCAACGAACAACTATGGTTTGAAACTATTTTATGGTATGGTTTCTGTCGCGTATTGCTTGTATGAAGGGTTTTTAAGCGATGGGCAGGGCGCGTATTTATAACTGAGCTTTCCTAAACATTGTTGGTGTGCGCACGATGGAACGGGTTTTATTCTGTTCAAATAGAAGCTTTTATTATATGAGCAATCTATGCCTTATAGGGGAAAAGATATTTGTCACGCGAACAGTGTAAGTTACCGTGGTACTACTCTAATGTAAACAGTGTCGGATTCAAGCTGGGCAATCAGCAATACGAAGGTGGTATAATAGAATCCAGGAGTTTATTGCATACAAATCATTGTAAACTGGGCTGCGCGTACGTTCGAAAAAAACTGCTTTCATCACAACTATGTTCGATGTCATGTGCCCTTCGGTTAGGGCACAGCGAGTAAGGACCATATGAATCGAAGCCTTCAGCGCAAGATGATCATGAATATCGCTTACGCTATACTTATATTATTGAGGAGGGCTTTATAATAACAGGTACAAAGGTGCAGCTAAAATTTTGTTCGTAAGTAGGTGGGCCACAAGGTGGGACCACACGGGATTTTTTGCCTCGGACAACTTTCTTACGCACTTATTGTGATTGAACAGCGCAAAATTAACGGTACGAGAGAAGGACATAAAACGAACGCGACCGCTGTTCGGTTATAATAAATGCATACCAACTAGCCCAGTTTTCGACCTTGTTGCTCTTACGCAGATATCTAAATTGTGTGCGAATACGCCCAACCTTTACACACATTCAAATGCTTTTTATAAGTAGTTGTTCTCGCACGTAATTCGCAGAGCCCTAGGCAGTAACTCGTGCACTATTAACAGCGCTGAAAAAAAAATACAACATATCGGACACCAGCATTGGTCCTAAGCCTTCAAACTTGGCGCTTTGCCTGGTGCCAGCTCTAATCTGCCCTTATTCCACGGGATGTCACCTCTGGCGCGCGGTCTCAAAAACCTCCCGGGCAAACATTTTCGCTTCAACTCAATTCCGTGCGGCAGAGCAATCTGGGCATACAAAACACTTTAAGGAAATTCAACATACCTGATCATCCGTTTGTTCTTGAACACTTTCAACGCAAACTTAAAAAAGAAGTGCTCGAGGTGTCAGTAGCAGGATTCAAATCCAGGCCCCCTTTGCTTCGAAGCGAGAATTACAAGCACTATGCAGCGTTCACAGGCTTCGTACACTACTTTTGTAGGCTGCTAAGGCTTCCAAGGGGCGGAACTTTCACGCATCGGGATTTATAGGCTTTTTAACAACCGGAAACAGTTGTTTTTCATTCATCCCAAAGACTATAATTGGCCCTTGCTCGAAAGATCTCTCTAAGCTTAACCTGCTCTCACGAAAAGGAAACTGCTTCAGCCTCACTTGTAGACTGGATACATAAGGAGTGTTGCCGGTGCACTAGAAAGTCATTTTTTTTCTTCCTTAGTAGCTAGTGCCGCTACTACAGCGCATTCATGCTCGTTCTCATGCTCATATTCATGCTCACTTTCAGTAATCCGCGGGCTAAACTACGTTTGCCAGTTTACGCAGCATCGTCTTGGATCAATTTTGCCAGTGCCGGCGCTTGACCGGTTTTACTTGAGATTGCTAAATCTGAAGGGGCCCTGCTCCGGTTTTTTACAGCATACATTCCAGAGCAACTAAATCAACGTCCTATTGTTTTCTTGCAGCAGCTTTTGTCCATCGTTCTTTTTTGTGGGGCATTTTCATTTAGGAGGCAGGCTTATATCAATAACACCACACAAAAAAAGAAACCTATCTAGCTATAATACATGGAGGAGGCTAACCACGTACAAGAACATCATTTTGCAAACGCAGGATCTGGTTTCTGTTCCGCGTGTGCAAACTGCTGGTGTTGCTGTGCTGCTTCGTGGCATGCGCCATCAGCATCTACGGCGACTACGACAACTACCGCCACTTCTACACGGGCGTCACCTACGAGCAAGAAAACATCCACGGCGTCTTTTTCCCGGCCGTCACTATCTGCACCTACGAGTCGTAAGTGCTGAGCCGAACATGTGAAACCCGTTTGCCTGAAGACCCAAAGCCATCCCGACGTCATGCGACTGACGCTTGCTTCGTTCTTTCACTGATCCTGACCTCTTCTCGCACTTAGGTGTTCACAGTGATTTTCTTACCCTTGTCAGACTACCCCTTCCCTAAAACTTCAAAACAAGATGGCATGCTTCCTAACAAGAGTAAAAGCGCAGTGACCTCTGTGCACGAAACAATGGCAGGCCGGAGCAGGGCACGTCCCCGCTACACAAGAATACCCATTGTAGTCACTATAGTGTTAGTCAGCAACATACAGCAATGATTCTCCACCAATCTCCCCTTAAAGGGGCCATGAAGACAAAATACAACTTTGTTTAGTTTGAAAGAATTAGTTTTCCGTACCTCACGAACCTCACTAAGCTCGATTCCAGCCACAAAAGCTGCTTTAAATCGTAAAAACACAAGAAGTATTCAAAAACATTCAAATTTCGCTCTAATAAGACGTGTAATGGGTAGGAGTGACGTCATACGGGCGAGCACTAAAACATAATTTTTAGCGCGTTAACTGCACATTAGCGTTGAAGTGGTGTCATTAAACAGAACTAGAGGCCCCAATACAACGGTGCAGTCATGCTTCTTAGCGATGGCTTAGTTTGGCGGAGACCAATCCTATAAACAGGGTACTTTGACGTCATATAAAGGTTGCCGGAAAGTGGCTAGGGTGTCGCGACTGCTTGACATGTTTTCTTGGATATCTCCATTATTTGTTCGAAGTTTGCGATAACATTGGTTTCGTTGTTGTCGGGACAAAGCAATCCTTCTAATGAACCAAACCTATATCTTGTATTCATGACCCCATTTAGCCTGGTATATTTTTATGCAACGTATCAATCCTTTTTTGAGGCTCAGTAGCCAGGACAATCGGCAGTTGGGCCGACTGTCGAGTATGTACTCCCAGGTTAACGAGGTCGGTGTACCGGTAGTTACGATGGGGCTCGGGTAGATGTCGCTCGTGTTTTCCCTATATACTGTGAAATTTGACCTACGACCGACTCAATATATTGACTTTTTTTTTCAGCGTTAACTTTACCAGAATGTGTGCTGAGTACGGAAGGTACAACCGTTGCAATGCTGCTACTTTCGTGAGTCTTCATTTGATCTTTCTGACTAATTTTCAACCTGAACAACCCGCGATATCCCGGTTGTTGCAACTTTAGGATATCTTTCATTTCCTGTGCCAACAGAGATATGCCCGGTGAGATCGCAACTGGGAACAATAAAAACAATCCTCAAAACTTACAACAGTTTGTCATAATCTTCAGTTATATTGTTTTAATAACGGCATCAATAAAAGCCTTTCCACCTTTAGGCATGCTAAGTAGAATATATATTTGTCACTGAATTTAAAAAGAAACATCTTCAAAAAAGATATTCGTATTCGTACCCTGCGTCACCTGCCAGAAAAGCTCTCATGCGCCTATTTTTTTTTTAATTTACATATCCAAGCTTGCGTTAAGTGACAAAGCGCTAACAGATTTAGAAATGACATAAAAGTGGTAGTTTTTGTTTTCAATTTTGTTTAGAAACCTTGAATAACCGTCATCCTTCACGGCAAGCAACCACGTCAGAAGGCTGGACTGCACTTGCAGATTGGCATAAACTGCTGCAGGTAGGGCATAGACTGTCTAAAAAATAGACGCCTATTCTTGTACGTGTCTACTCTTCTAAGTACGCGTCTACTCTTCATCAAAAAATCTCTTGTGTGAAGCGTCGGAACCCACAAAAAGCGCGTTGGGAACACTTTTCTATCTAGAAACGTGGCTGTCCTGGCGGTTAGATCAAATTCCGCGCATGATATGAAGAAATGGCAAGTTTGTTTCTGTATATTCTTCTATTCTCCTTCTTGTTTACAGGACACGACTGTAGGCAACGATATCATCGCCATGAAGTACGTGATAAACTTTACCTACCCAGCAGCAGACCAATTTTTGAATTGCACCATGAAATTTTCAGGAGAAATTTGCGAGAGCTTCAATTGTGACAATCTGTAAGCACCTTTTTTATAGCTCTGAATGGAGAAGAAATTCGTTGTGGTTATGCTGTTAGCAAATACGCTTGGGCGGGTGCGCTCGCAAAAACAATGGCTACTCCTATTTACGACGGTCGCCATGAAAAGAGGAAGCGCCTAAAGCACGGTAGTCCCCTTTCTTGAAGCGAAGCTTTCTATGTCTGAATGATGGCGACGTTGCCCCAAAACGCACGACAGAAAAGCCAACTTTTTCTGAAGATGATGATGATCTTCGGTGAAGTGAAAGATGGTTGAAACGCGAAGCTTTGTCTGGTCGAAAGCCAATGTCTTCAATACCCAATATCCAAATCGCTACGCTCAAAACGCACTCCAAGAAAGTCAATTCACACAGTGTGTTTGCAGAAATGCTCATCAAGCGCCTCAAGAAAAAACGCTTGAAGTGGCCACAATCAAACCTGGATTTCTCGCGTTATAAATCGACGTTTATCCGATTGCACCATTCCGACACGGTAAAAGCAGCTTGGATTTTGGACTTTGACTTCGACCGCAGTTGCATGGAGTTAGCTTCGCGTTTAAACCTTCTTTTTCTTAAGAAAGGGGCTTCGATGTTTTGCCGATAGTATAACACCGAGTGGCATCCACGGTCTTCTCGACGCGGTCACTCGTACCTAAATGCGTCCAGTGGTTTTTTTGCCACAAAAGTGTTTTATTCTCGGATATAACCAGATTTCGCTGATGTCATATGCGTCCCGGACATGAAGCCAGTACAATGAAGCAAGCAGCCTGTAAATGGTGCACATCTGGAAAAAGGGCTTCTTGCGCGGAAGCAACCTTTAACACTAAAGAGTACGTTATACTTGGGATTGTTCTGTTTGGGTTTTTATATTTTAACATGAAAATGTTTTATGCCGGGATGCACCAAGATTTCACTGATGTCATATCCGTCACGGAAAGGACGCCAGTACACCTTTACCGAAGCTACCCGCCAGCTGGACGTCGGTCGCCAAGCACACCCACAAGACAGCCGCCGACCCGCAAATCATGCTCAGCTGCTGATTTTGCCGCAAATTTCACTTTCGTGTTTTACCGATTCCTATGACAGTGGAATCAACCACGTTTTTGTGAATAATTAGACAGCGTTTTTACTTCATTGTAATCTTGCTTCTTATCTTGCCGCGTTTTATCTGCCTGAACAAAAGGACCGGAAAAATTTTAACGCTTTTCATTTAGCTTTGAATTTCAGTTGCCAGCAGACTGGCTTGGCTCTAAGAATATCAACAGCATTCATTGGCACACCTCTGAGTCGCAAGAAACAGCGATCATTCAAACGGTAAATTAAGTTGTAGCCGAATTTGAAGTCAAGATCAACACCCACAGTCTTGTTGCTGCAACCTCTTCTGACACTTGATCAGACCGTTGTCAACAATGCCTTACGTACAGTCAACGTAAAAGGAAACGCGAATGGGAAAATATAAAGACGCACGCAAACCTGTGTGATTTTTCCTCATCTAAGTCGAACTGGTGCCTGCCCGATTTAGTGTTATGAAGTGTCGGGATAAGACTCACTAAATATGATTTATGCCCGCCATTACTCCCATGAAAAGAAGTTTTCAAATCTGACAGCTCTAGTTTATGCATTGGAGTTCGCGTTCCATTCATTTATAACTGCAGATGTGAATAATAGTGCAAATAACAAGCAGTTAATTTGTCGCCAAACTGGCTACCTCTAAGAGTCAAACAATCCCTGTTTTCTTTTTTTCAATTTTCACTTAGCTGGGACCCCACCTACACATTCGTCAAAACCGGCGTGTGCTTCATTCTCAACCTTGGCCGTTCCCCGCAACTACAAAGGTGTCGAGAGCAGTACAAATATCGTAAGTACCTGTGGGATTCGTGTTGCAAGATCCTCCTGAGTACAACTGAACACGCACAGTCGAGAAGAAAAGTCTCTGGGGCGTGCAAGCGTTGTCCTAAATTTCTAACCACCTGACTGCTGGGAATAGAGGTGATTTTGAGGTGCGCCCAAGGCACGTGTGCGTCGTACTAAGTTTTCAGGTTTGCTTATTCTCATGGTTATTCGCGATGGACCGTCGACTGATAGATACTGGTAGTGCTACCCATCCTCGGAATGAGAAATAACAAAATAAAACACATCGACGAGAGTGTCGACGGGCGCTTCAGGGAGGTTGAAAAACGTCTTTTTCCACTACGCGATTGACGTGCTTTCTTCCCGGTGCTAGTAACTTGGCACTTTACTTTAACGAGTACTAAACCAGAGCCAACCAAACAGGAACGACCATGCATTTCCGTCTTAACTTTCGCTCTATGGGCTATCGGAGCACCACTTAAGAATTTCCTCGGCGAAATGACGAACCCGACTATGAAAGTGAGCAATGTCCATGTGGAAACAGCGCTCAGGCAACAGATACACAATTTTCATTTTGTGTAATTCTGCCTTGAGCCCTGCTGATTCGCGCAGCAGCTGCAGCTCGCTGGAATATATTATATCGGGATGATTTCCCATTCTCGCAGCTGAGAAGTGCCACCTATGTATTCAGGACAACGCTCACTCGTTCCTGCCTGTGCTGCCTATGGCTGTGCTTCTTTTAAAAGACTTTATTGTACAGAGATATGCGTAGAGCAGACGGATAGGTACGTGAATATGTTGCTCAGAGAGCATTACCTTCTACCCCAAAGACCTGTTTTATTCAAACTCCCAGTGCATCGCGTACGAGTCGGCGCCATTGAATTTTGTAGCACTGAGATTAGGTCTAAGCATACTGATCAGGGGACACAGTAAGGGCTTGAGCCTATCATATTAAGACAGGAAGGGACACTGCATAAGTCATTCCTCTACAGTTCTTTATAATAAATAAATCGGATTTATGAACCACTTTTTAGTTTTCCGTGGTGTATTTATTCGATTTCTAGGAAAACAATCGCATTCGTGATTTTTAGGTTTTCTGTGCGTTCGGTACTTCGCGTAATGAGGTCAAGTCGAACTTACCACCTACATATCATTCTTTTGCGTTCCTCGCCCCTGCATCGCGGTGTTTTTTAGATTGCCATGCACTGCTGAACTCACCATGTAAGGAAAGGATCCATTCAGGACCCGTAGTGTACTATCACTTTTTATTTACTGTTTGAAAGCGTGCACGTATTCTTATAGTGAGCACGTGCACTCTTTTTTTATTTACAATGTTCGCTTGCCTGTACGCCAGGTAGTGTCTAAAAAAGAACTTTATCAAAGGTGTGTTTTCTTTTCAATTTTCAATCTGTCAAACTAAACCAGAAAGAAACAATAGCCTAAATCACATAACCTTCAACCCTTTTCAAGAGTGGGCCTTGACAATTTAAACCGCTGCAACGCTGCTAACGTGCCTGACTGCAACGTCAAGAAAATGTGAAGTGGTTGTTCATGCTTATGAGCTTTTTTAAGACTCCACCCTTCGTTGTAGTTCTAAAGTAAAGTTCGGGCACTTAAATTTTTATTTAATCACTAGAAGAAATGCCTATTCGTCATTCTTCTTATTTTTATATCACGGGAGCAATGCCGAGCAGCAGTGGCCGATATAAAGAAAACTGAAATAAAATTAGCAACCGCCACTAGGATATACTGACACATCTTGGCGACGTAAAGACTTTTACTGGAGGCTATCTATCACCGTCAAGGCAAAGAAACTTTCATAGGCGGAACAACAGAATATGCTGGAACGAACGACTCTCAATGCAGTTCGACGGTATCCATCTTGTGGTTAGCTTTTTCTGTCCTATGCGTTTCAGTAATGAATCAAGCAGTACATCTGATGCGTCTTCTTTTTTTGTTTGTTTATGCCTCCAATATGTCCTTATTTTGATCTTTTCTGGTCACAGTTCACGCAATGGAAATCTGCCGCATTCGTAGTTCGTGGGGCCAATACTACGACTCAGCTTTATTTACTTCCGTGGAGAAATTTCAAATGAATTTAGTCGTGAGCTCCGAATGCTTCTTCTATTCCGTGTGGGTGATTTATGGGCATCGGTTGTTGTAGATACTTTGTTTCTTCTTTTTTTATAACTGTGTGCTGTCTTCACAAAAGTACTATCTATGGGCATAATTCTATGCATGCTACGTATGGTGGCACTGTATCTCAGTATTCGTTTCGATTAACTAGATAATCGTATCACCATGTTCTACCTACGGAACCTTGCACTGCCCTACATGGTTGCACTGTTATATATCTATTTAACCATCCCCGTAATATTCACGCCGTGGAAGCCCAACGTTGTCATTGCCTCAGTCGCCGCCAGTACATGTTAATTAAGAATTTCCCCATCAACGGCTAAGTTTCATGCGCACACTGATCAAATATAATGACCTGACGAGCATTACATTGAATACCTCCAGAAACTTGTAACAGAACCAGTGAAGCAAGGGTAACCATAAAATTTGCATACTTTTTTCTCTGGTTTAGGTAATTTTGTGTTAATCTCGGAAATCATATTTGGGGCAGTTAGCCTAAACTAACTCGGCAGCATTCTTTTCTTTTTCTTTTAAGCGCAATGCATCGCTGTCACACAGGCAGATTCGATCAGGATAGCTAATACGGAACGAATGCTTATAATGGGCCAGTTTCAATCACAATCAAGCGCGGTCTAGCCCCGTTTCATCCTGGTTCCCCAAGCGCGATGGAAGTTTTCGAGCGCCATGAGAATGTAGCGGTGATATATCGTCCGCTGTAAACGGTGCCACAGAAAATGACAAGTTGAAATAGCGCTACAAATTGAATCAAATTACGTGCAGTAAAATTAGTGTAGCTAACCCTACCCGCTTTTACAAAATTTTATTTGTACACTGTCGGCACCATGGCCAAATCAACTAGCAACAAAAATGACACCACCACGACTGTCGTCAGCTGCATCCAGTACAGCGGTTATTTCGGGTGCACTGGGATGTACTATCACTGGTGAGGCGAATATGAATAAATATGGCTGACCACAGCCGTCGTCGCAAAAGAGCTCAAACACCACAACACAACGCGTCGCAGTAGTTGCTCCAACTACGCTACAAAGAACTGCCTTGGTGCGGCTAGAGTGCACTAGATAGCGCGGCAGCTGATTCAGCTAATATCTGCTAAGATTTCGTAGTGTGCCCGGACGCGAAGCCGCACAAAGCTGTTTTTGACGCCGTCTCACCGGGATATAGTGTTATTTCCCATTTGGTTGTGAAATGAGGGGCGTAGAAGCAGTGGCATGTCAATCACGCTCAAACCGTCAATCCCGATTCACTTCAGTTGAGGCTGAACGTTTCCGTATGATAGGAGTGTAGTCAATGCTTTAAACGCCCTCATGAAATAACACCCATTCAACAATGGCCATTCCCCACCCCTCATGCCCGCAAGCGGGCTTCACTGCACAGTGTGTATCAATGTGGCGGTGCATCTGCACCGGGTTCTAAAGAATCACGTCTCCTTGTGATGGAAATCGACATGTGAGACAGAACTGACAGAAACGAGCTCGGGTGTCACGGTGACGTGATGAAGGGATGAGAAACGAGCGCTTTTCCAGCGTACTAGAAAAGCAGCACAGACAACAACTTTCTAAATGGGTCTTATTCAATGTGTTCGCCACCGGATTTCTGCTGATAACACGATGACTGCATACGCACTTTTTTGCTGGGCATATAGTGTATCAACAACAAGGTCACTGCCCAAATTCCAGCCGGGGGCGGGTTTCCCACGAAACCGTTCATCTTGCGCAATGCATTACCTGGTATACTTATGGGGGAAACGTAGGGAAAGGGGCACGTTTGCAAAAAAGAAGAAGAAAGTAACATTCGTAGTGTCAGCAACAAAAAACACAAATTCTACACACGACGGGACCACTTGGAAAGACACCACAAGCGCTGGCTGGTACCTTGTTTTTACTCAACAAATTTATTCGTAGGTAATCCTAAGCGGCCCAAAAGACACACCCATCAAACTCACACTTCGAGCACACACGGCCACACATGGTTGTGTGGCCGGCCGGCTTGCTCGTGTGGCCGACTACGTATGCATGTGGGGCCGAGTGTGCTCGAAGTGTGAGTTTGATGAATGTGTCATTTGGGCAGCTTAGAATTACATGCGCATAAACTTGTTGGGTAAAAACCGGCTACGAGTCAGCTATTGCCGTGTCTTTCTAAATGGTCCTCTCATGTGTAAAATTTGTGGTGTTTTTTTATTCCTCCACAAACAGTATCCGAGTAACCCATCTTTCTATATTTTTTTTACAAAAGCAAACGTAGCCCACGATTAAATGACGTTTATTTGCAAAAAGGGAGACCAGTTAAATAGGACTGAAGGGAAAGTTCGTATGCAAGAGGGTAAAAAGGGCAAAATGTTATTACCCGTTTATTAGCGAAACAGAACAACGAGAATTGAAGTTCTTGTCTTCTTCCCATCTAAGGTGCGTGAAAGATAGGAAATCGGAGGTCGGGCACTGTGTTTATATTTACAAAACCAAACGTTATAACCTCTACTAGATATGGCTGCAATAAAATCAGTCTCCACAGTCGGCACAACGCAATAAATCAACACAGACCATTGCGGTGACCATGCACACACTTCAACACGCTCACAGCATGCGCGCTTGTGAGCGTGTTGATGAAAATGAAGTTCCATAAAAGTGTTTTTTTCTTTTCTTTTTATTATTGGGGGGGGGGGGTGGAGATAAAGGGTGGCGTACGCTGCTTTAAATACACAACCTCGTCTGTTTTCAATATTTGCTCGTATGGAACAGGTGCAGACGAAGTCGCATACGTGTGAAACAGTAACGCGAGAATTTATTTCAATCAGGAATACATTCTAGGCTACAGATCATCCCCAAAACGCAGCAGACGTGTAATATCTAATTAATATGACCAACAGATTAGCCTAACCCGTAAATAGTATATAAAGCACGTAATAAGCTGCAAGTTTCAACGCAATTAAACGTTTTGCGTGCACATACGGGTTTATATTTCTCGTAGCCTTCATAATTTCAACTTGATGTCTGCACGGAGTGTACTCACTGGTCTTCCATTCCCGTTGCAGGGCTCAACTTTCGCGTACGGGCGGACACCAAAGACCCGCGAAACGAGAACATGGCTTTCTCCGCACTGGTTCACGCTACCAGCAGTTACACTTCAGGCATAATCCATACGTTTCGCTTCCAGGCTGGACGAAAATACACCATCTCTGTCGCACAGGTAGGAAGTATTATGTTTGGGCGACCATGTCATTCACCTTCAGAAATAGAAAAAACACTGTGTTCGCCAGATATTTCGAATTGCTGACATAAGAAATCAGCGTCAATCGAAAAACACACACAAAAATGCTAAAACAAAACTTTTGCGTGTACTGCCCAGCGCTCCCAGTGTCTAATCATACTGAGGAACGCACCACATTAAGGTGGCGTGCCTCAGGGACCTAACCAGCTGTCTGTATAATTACATGTTCAGGCTGCGATCTGTGTGCGTGTGTTGGAGTGTCACAACCAGCTTTTTTGCCCTTTTCCAGGTAATCAAAATGCTCCCCATTCACAAATATTCGCAGGCGTTCGCATGTTTTCAGCAATGTCGTGAGCAAGCGCTGCTCTTCCATAAACTATCTCAGCAGGCCTATAGGGCTAGGTTCTAAACGCAGGCCTTCGTAGGCATTCTTTCGCGCTGGATGGTGCCGAAATGGCTGGTCTTATTTGGCGACAGTTCCCCGGAGGACGGCACCGGGCAGAGTTACTAGTAAAGTTCGTTGCCATGCAAAACGCATTGACCCAGAATTAAAGTCGAGACTCCCGAGACAGCTCCCTCGTAACCAGGAAACGTTGGGAAACGTTGTATCATCGCCTAACTGTGCATGGACAAATAGTAACTTATTTCTCCTCGGAGCGGCGCCAAATCCGCGGTGTGATAATTGTTCTTGCGTCGAAGCAGTTGAACACATTTTATTAGAATGTGCCGCCTACATGAAACAGCGGTCGCATTTCCTTGAAATCATTGAGCGTCAAGAACAGGGGCCAATAACTCTCAAGATTATTTTAGGACCATGATTTGTCCCTCGAAGCAGCGCCAAGCTCCACGGAGTTTGTTCTCTTATTTGGGTGGCATTGGCCTAATTTCAAAAGTGTAAATCATGTGACCCAAGCTCAGAACAAAAGCCAAATGCGTGTAAGTCATTCATCGTGCCAAGTCCACGACAGTTTCTTCTTTTCTTTTTCTTTCCTGCCGAGCTCTTTTTTTGGGCCTTTTTTCTCCCATTCCCAAATATCAGCAGAGAAGCATGTAGGCGACTGTACACGCCGCAAACCTCTCTGCTTTTCTAATAAACAGCCTTCACTCTCTCCCACTTCTTTGTTATGCTTGGATACATCAACATGGAAAGAAACGCCGCAACTACACGATAAAGACGCGAGGGACATATACGCGGACAGAGTGCTCTGTCCTTCATGCATCTCCTTTCGTATTTCGTCTTCGGTTGCTCTGCTTCTTTCAGCAGTGGCGTATGCGTCAAATGGCCCACCGGGAGTGACCTTTCCAGGGGGAACACTGCTCTTCCACGTCGGCATCCTGAGATTTTCGACGGAATTCTTGAAAGAAATTTCTCCTGAATCCGTCATTTCATTCAACTTTTCCCTTGATCAGTGACAAGAGATCCTTGCGAAATCTAGAAACTGCCTTGGCTGGCGGGGCCTTAAAAGGCAATGAACAGACACAAGCTTGGTTCATCGAACAGACTTCTTCGTACAAAACACGATGCCTGTTTATGCGTTTCGCTACAACGAGAATGCGCTGTTAAAGATTGTTTAACAATCGCCTAATTTTATTCAAATTACAATTTTAATTTGAGCTTTGGTTTTGTTTGTAATTCGAAATCCATTAGAGTTGACGTTAAGTTTCATTAATTAACCTTTGTTTCGACGTACCAACTTAACGTTAATTCAATTTAAATCAAGCGATACTAATTATTAACGGTAATTCAAATTCGTTTCAATTTTATGTTAAAATATATTATATGTAGTTATGATTTATTAATTGTAATCTGTATTTATTGTTAATTTTGGCCGCAGTTAACAAACGGGCCGTTCATTCGTATCAGTTGTGTTATTTTATTGCGCAACTGGTGACATTGTGTAGAGCGAAATTTGAACGTTTTTTTTTTTTTTTTACATAATGTCATGTTTTTTTTTCTAAACAGCTTCTTTCGGCGCTGAAATAAAGTACAGTGAGCACCCAAATCCAAGGGCTTTCAAATTACAAAAAAAAAACATATTTTGTCTTCGTGGTGCCTGAAATTCCTGCGTCACCAAGTGACCATAACCATAAAAGTAAAAGCAAAATCGGTACTTCAAGTTCCAAGGCGAAGAAAGCTCAATAAAAAATACCTTAGCATTCTTCCTATTGCTTATCCTGTAAACGGTGTTCTGATAACTAATATCAAAATAAGATGCGAGTATTTCCTGTTCACTGAACAGCCGTTCGCGTCAAAACAAGACAAAACAAAACAAAACATGCGGGTGAAGAGAGACATCACAGACGTATTTACACGTCGGATCCAATGCCAAAACTCAAGTGATATTTTACGAGAAATAATGGCGAACATAACGACCGAACACATGTCCTGTCATCGTTCTCTTCTTCTAGTTGTGCTTTTCGCTCTCTGCATTTTTATAGTAAGCTCCAAGCAAAGTGTTTGACTTAACACTGAATCAAACGACATACAAAATAGGCTGCTGCACTTCTGTTGCTGCCAAAACTTTTGCTGTGCTGCGTGCTTCTGTGTTTCGTGTCAAAACCAATCTAATGCATTCACTCTCTGATAAAAAGATTTAGGCAATCACAAAAATATTCGACTTTGCTTGTAACGCCAGTGCGTCGCAAGCATGATGGCAGCGTGAGGTGAGCAAGGTGAGATGAGCACATTAAAATGTGCAAACACAGAATTCGCCCATTAAAACTTATTTTGTACCCTATTAACGAGGTCAGCGAGTTTCTCCTAGCAATAAAGCTGGCGCATACGGGCAAGCTCACGTATTTTTATATTCCCCGCCCTAACATCAAACTGCCGTGCATTCGTTCGCTTCTGATTACACCCCTGTCTTTTATTCTTGTTTTGATTTAAATCCCCGTCGAAACCTTTACTTGACTTGACCCGACACAACGATTCTGTAAAGACTTGTCTTTTCGCACGCAAATTCGCATTGCAACACGTGAAGAGGGCTCATTGCAAAAACATGAGAACAGAGATGTTTCCATTAATGGATTTTGAACGCGGGATTTGCGTGTCGTGCGCAGATGACTTTAACGTTCGTTTCAATGAGTAACTGTTTTTGTTGTTCCCGGTGCTTTACCAAATGGAGCGTGACAGTTTTTTTTTCTTCCTGCGCTCTTGAAAGGAAGCCATGGGCGGAGGAATGTTTTGTGAATTCAGAAGCTGTTCTTGGCATTAGCGAACAATGGACTTACTTATAAATGCATGGGCCTCTAAAATTACTGCGCAAGTAACTTCTGTGGTGCGCATTTTTTAAAGTCATTGCTGCCCCGGTTTGAAAAAAACTATAACAAAAATAAATTGCCGTTGTAGTGGGAGCTGAGATATATTTTCTATTTTGTGTAACGGCAAAAGCGTTTCATGCAGCGTGATTTTTAGTTAAGGAACAAAATTTTCGGGTTCGCTGCTTTTGTGCACCGGCCTTCATCGGCGCGGGCTGCCTTTACTTTGATTCTGTACGAGAAAGGTTCGTTGGTATCAGCGCGTAGTGATGCGCTGGCCAATAACTCCAATTCCTGCGCCGACAAGTTCACTGGTCTGTCACGTGACAAAATGAAAATGCTCTCCTTGGTTGCTCAAGAGCTAATTTGTTGCGTTCAGGAGTATTGAACTGCGAGTTTTCTATATACTTCAGTCGGCATTTCTTCTAAAGCGACGGGCTAAAGCACCAGTATATAGCACAGCGTTCGGGGTAAATGGCAACAACCTAAACGAACAGTGGAACTTCAATACTGCAACTACGGCACAAACTGAACCCATAAATCGCACTTTATCACGCGAGAAACAAAGTTTCGCCATTATTGCCGCGTTATGTGGGCATTAAAGAGTAGAAATAGCGTTGTCGATTACCTTTCCCAGAAACTATATTTCGACAGAAATGAGATACAAAAATGTGGCCGATGCTTGTGTATTATTCTTTGTGCTTTCAAAAAACACAGGAAGATAACAAAGGATCACGCATGTTAACAAGAAGTTTTTCTCTCTTTCTCTCTCTTCACCACCCAACCGGCCCTAGTGGTCCATTGGTATCTATGACGTCCTTTGTGCTAATACACACGAGGTCGCAAGTTCAATCTTGAGTCGCGGGACCTGTATTTCTGATAAACAGAGAGTGAGAAGAAATAAACTCGTAGCGCGGCACATGTATGGAACCTCGGCACACCTCGAATTAATATGCAGCCTTCCATTTCAGTGCGGCTGACATACTACTGCTCATTTACAAGCAAGTTTGAATTCATATTAAAGCGATCGCTATATGGGGCATCGTTCCAGTGCGTTCGCGCTGCGTACGCTGCATTTGCGGGAGATACAGGCTGAAGAGCAGTAATCTGCCCGCGCCATTTCTCTGCAGGAAAATTTAAATGTTTATTGTTTGTTTGTTTTTTGTTTGTTTGGTTGGTTGTTTGTTTGTGTGTAACTTGCAACGGGCAAACCCCCTGCGCCATTGCTGGCATTACCGAGAGGGGTGAGGGGGGTGGATAAATCCTCCAAGAAAACACAGAGCGCTGGTTGTTCAAAACCAAGAACAACAACAACACAAATAGCACAAGAACACTCCACAATGGTGAACAATGACACTAAGAATATTCAGCCGGAATGAATTACCTCATCTGCCGACATCTGGCGAAAATTTCACTCAACGCACAAAATACCTTCTGCTGCCATAACTTATTCCAGTCCGATATGGACTTCGGAAAAAAATGCATTGCAGCAGATTCCTTCTGCATGATGTTTTATTTACTTTAAGGGAATGTGCTGTAAGAAGGTTCTGAGCGAAAGAGCTCTGAAAGGTGATAATGGCCTTATCAGTTCACTCTTCTTTTACCGCGAAGCGGTTGGCCTCTCGTTGGTCGGAAAGCTCAGCGCAAAACCCAGGCAGGGCCTACAAGTTTTCGTCCAAGACGCCGAGCGCTTGCGTCAGGCTAGGCAGGACCCAACATTTGCCGCCAGAGAAGCCGAGCGCAAGCGACAAGCCCACCGAGACAGCAAGGAACATTTCATACCCTTCCCTATCAGCATGTGTAGTAGTTTACAACAGCTCGCTGGACATCCACTTTCGCAAAGCGGCATGGTGCCATTTTATTTTTGGGAGGCTGATCGTTCGACTCTCTCGGCGGTGGTGCAATGTATATATAGGGCACCAGCCATTACATCACTGGCTCAAATGAAGCACCGGTACTAGAATAAGTTCGCATAGAAAGCTATTCTCGTGCCAGGAGTTCCATCGACTCTGTCGACATTTGCCGACAACCCCGTATGGATCACTTGCAATATCTGCAATTTTTCTTGGGCAAATGCTTATGCAAGACCTGCCGCTATCGAACGCACATCAGCGCTGATAATATTAATTTGTCTTTATCCTAAAAGACAACGCAATGCGCGATGGCGTATTCTGTACTAACGCATGACGCCAATGTTAGTACAGAACACGCTGGTATTCCTCACTCAGGCAAAATATGAGGCTGTGCTTACGTATATCCACCTGCGCATCGGGAAGTATGGCAACAGATAGGCAAGCTTGAAGCGGGAGGGTATTTCTAGTGAGTCTTTTTTTAGAGTTCGAAGATGTATAAATTTTGACGAAAATAGTGGCTTAGTGAGGACTGCTGTCTCGCGGTACAATTAAAAGGGCAATCAATAGGTTGTATTGAGAATGTTCCCAAAATCTACTGCCTCCGTATTTTTGTCCAGATTATTGGCATACGTGAATGTCCCTGTAAAAGAGCTTCAGTATATGTGTTAAATTGATCAAATCCCCTCGCTGCTTCACGTGCACAGTCATGATTTGTACTGGTCGTTTCTACTTTCGTCATCGTTTTTCCTGGGTATTGCTTTCTAGCTAACACTTTCCTCTCCCTTTTTTTTTGTTCTTTTCTTCGGCGGGAATATTACCAGACTGAGTTGGTTTCACTGCCTCTGCCGTACGAGACACGGTGCATAGACTACGTCTCCACCGCCGACGAAAGCCTCTACGACGGGAAGGAGATCCAGGAAGAGGCAAGTGGGGCTCTCACAATCTCTGGAAGTGGCTTCGTAGCTGTGCGTGAAGAACAAAAATATGCATCGGCCGTGCACCGTGCGTAGACGATACAATTATGGTGGTTTGTTTTCGGGTAATACCCGATTTTACCACATTCTTACACCCCGAACATGTGTCGGGAGAATCGGGTTAAACGCGATTTCTCCCCGAAGGGACCTTTTCAAAGTAGCGATCTGTACAATCATGCGCTGACAGTCCGCCGTTCTCAACCGGTACTTGCCGGAAGCAAGCCCCAGAAACGCAGCTTCCGAACTCATTGAGTATTGGCATGACTCTACCTCAGGCTACCCCAGCTACCCCAGGCTACTCTGGCTACCCCAGGCTGGCAAATGCTGCACTGACATTGTTGTGACTAGTTCAGTGAAGCTCTGACGTCGAGAGAACTTTCTTCCAGCTGAAATACGTTCAACGATCGGACAGGTCTCGAATGAAGACCGACATGTTGCGCAAGCAGACGATAATGTATGTACACATGGATGAGGGAAAAATTGATGGCCAGCTTGTCGAGTCTATAAAAGGTTTCCTTTCTTGAAAGTTAGCAATGCTCTTTACCGTCGTCATTAATTATTCATTTCGAAACAAATGCCGAATTTCGGAGAGTGTTTCCTAGGAAATTCTGTGTCCCCCCGATTAGCAGCCTGAAATAAACACCAGTTTTAACGCATTAGAGTTAGAAGCTCGCGATATTATCTGAAATAAACTGATTGCATTACTTAGTAGACCTCTAGATTTAACCCGAAAAAACTCGAATTTTGGAACGGTTCTAAAAAAAAACTTGATATCTCCCCGATTATCAGTTCGAAAAATACCACCCGATTTTTACCCCGCGATTTGTAAAAAATATAAAACCGGAAAACGAACAACCCTACACCTAGTCTGCGCAAGATATAGACTGGCTGGTACGAATGTTACTTACGCGCACATTTCTCTACATGTACGTAAGCCGCACATGGGAATTTATAAATAATGCGAAAGGAAGTGTGAAAACAGCACCAAGTTTGTATTAAACCACGGTAAGCTTAGATTGCCACACCCCCAACATTGTAATTGATGCTTTGCGAACTAATGTGAGTTACCCCAATGGTCGTGTCTTCTTTACTACGTTAAATAACAAAATCAAATGAACATAGCTAAGATTAAGCTGGCTGCGTAAGGAAGCAATATCGTAAAGCCTATATAAAAGGCTTTCAACGTGTTATCTGTTTTTGATTGTTCATTCTCAATCAGTCGTACAATTATTTCCTTAATGTTTACACAAAAGAGATTGAAGCAAGATACGAGGCTTACGGACCTTTGTGCATTTTCAGTGCTAGTTAAAGTCAGTCTTAAGGCCCGACCTGACCTGACACATCCAAACTTTTAATCGCAGATGTATGACTTAAAGACCTGTCACAGCAGAATACTCACCGCTGGCAGCCCGCCTTCCTTTCTAATTTATTAACTCGAGGTTCTCACAAGCTGGCAGACTAACATGCTTTTTTTGGTGCACGGACATTTGGATGCGTTCGATTGTATTTTTTTTTCGGTATTGTGCCTGTTTTGAAGGAAGGTTGAAGAGCTGCATTTGCCGCGAAATCGCCAGCTGTATCGGCAAGAATGAAAGCGTTAAACTTGTTAGCAGCAAAGCTGTTTAAGAAGCTTGAGATTGGTTCGATGGCGTTAGCAAAAAAAATACAAGAAAGAACTCCCCCGGAGACAAGTGCCGGGCACGACCTTCACTCAGTGGCTTTACAAAAAGAAATTCCGAGCGCACGTGAGCGAGCGCCTCGAGTAGTAAGGAGCGCCCGGCGTCGTCCAGGCTTGCGCGTGGGCTTGCGCCACGTAAGGAGCTCCCACCTTCGTCGTCGTCGTCGTCGGCTCGGCGGACCCGTGGCGCGCCGGTCGCCCACCCGTACAGCTGGAGGCCGTCGTGTTGCCCACGTGACGTTTTCGGTCGGTTTAGCTTGGGAATTCCGGGTCGGGGTCATTGAGACAAGGGAAGCCCTGGGCGGGTCGGAGAGAGGCGACGTAAGCGGGCTTGTCTCGGTCGGCGACGACGTCTTGGTGCTTGTTAATACCGAAGGTGGCAGTTTCGGGTTGCCGCTTGCCGTTCGAGTAACGTGCATATACTTGCTCTTTCTGGTCCCTCTCTCCTGGGATCAACTCCGAGCGCTGCTAATTCTCTTGCCTTTCACGACTCGTGCAAGCTGCGTTAATTGTTTTTTTTTACTTTCGTTCATTCTGTAGCACTTTTGTTTGTGCGTTTCTTTTTCTTTCGTGATAATGCAAAACTCATGTACGTGAACCGCCCTGTGGCTAAAACTGCAGGAATGCAGCGAGTTCTGCGTGGCACAAAAGTGGATATCCACGTGCGGCTGTTTCTCCAAGATGTACGCCGTCAAACACCGGATGAAGGGAGCCGTCTGCGAATACGTACCCCACAGTAAGCTCTCGTAGGACGCTTATTCTTCTTATTCTTTCTCCTCTTTCTTTTAATTGGATTCCTCAGCTAAAAGATTCCGAAACATCAATTTAATTGCAGCTTGTATCACTGCTTTGTCGTGTTGATATATGACCCCTTGCCCTTCGGAATCTATGAAAACTCACTGCAGGATTCTATCCATAAGGTATTGATGCAAATATATCGTTAGCTCTTTAATCGTGTGCTCAAACATGGTGTCCCTAGCTTTTTAAAAGACATTCTCCATACCCCCAGACGGAACACTTAGGGTAGCGTTTTGAAGCAACGAAAACAGATGCTGGGGTATTTCAAACCTACCACCCGACTCCCACCAATGGGGAAAACCCTGTGTTGTGGTGTTAGTTACCAGAATGAACCCTCGGTAGAAACGCCTCAGTGAAGTGCCATGCCTGTTCCGCACCGCCACCTCAATGAGTACTGCCTTCGCAGATCAACATAATCACGAGAAAGACTGCAATAAACTTTTCAATTCAAGAGTGGGTTCTAGGCTTTCGAATATGCTCACAGTTGTTCAGTAGCGCACAGGAAACATCTGAACGGGAAAGGCAACTCACGCAATTCTGTGCGTGTACTTCTGGTGATGCCTCCTCTATCTACGCCTCAGCTAATTCTTGCACTTATAACACGATTTCAGTGCTTCAAATTTTCGTTACTTTCACTTGCGATTAGTAGGCGAATAATGTACGCTACTGCACTCGTTTCCGCATTTTGATGTAATTTAAAACTGTAATGGGCGTAGTTTCTGTTTAAGTCGTGCTGTAACGATTGCATTGTAAATAAACTTTTACAATCCATTTATGCTTCGAATCAGCCCACGACGTCTCATAGTTACCATTATGCGTCAAGATATGTAGCGGGTGAAACATAGAATGATTGATGTTGTGTTAAGCGTCGTTGTTGTCAAAGTGTTCGACGTGATCACAGAAACTATAGACGGGCGATTGGGCTCGTAGTATTGTAGGGTTACGTAGTAGTTAGTACAACCTGGGGGCTCTATGCAGCTCCGGAATCATCAATGAATGAGCGTTCTTTCTGTTCACCTCCAACAGAAAAAAAAAAAACAACTGCAGCCAAAGATCTAAGTCGCAGCCACATGCTCAGTCATCACAATGTCTTAGCTACTGAACCATAACGAATAAAGTTGGGTGGCTGGATAAGCACGTATCTGCTAACAGAGATGACAAAGACGATTGTCCAAGCGCCTCCAAGTTATACAAACGATGATAGGAAGAAAAGGACGCAGGACGAAAAGAAAGCAGGAGAAGGCACCGTCCCACCGCTGGAAAGGTGCGGTCCATGCCGTTATGAAGAAAGTGGCGCCACTGTACGCACCACCTCATTACTGTAATATGAAATGAGCGCGCCACCTTCCACACGGCACTGGTTCTTCACATTTCATCGGCGTGGTGGTTGTGGCGATGGACCGCCTGCATCAACACCAGCTGTGAGACGCCGTCACCCATGTACACTGGGCGCTGAAGCAGTACCACGTGTCAGGCGAATCAAACACGCCACGGCGTCATCACATATACAACACGGTAGCGCACGCAATACCGGCATATACGTACGAAAATTCAACACTAATGGTTTCGTATTGGCTATGTAATAAGGAGTGCTTAGGTGCCCTGGAGGCTTTCTAGTACGATTATTCTAATTCTACTACCCAGGATGTATCGCTTGCTCCCATTGACACCGTACCTTTCGAGCACGGCGAATTGTAGGGGAAAATTGTCCGGCCGACTGCACGCTTCGAACCCTTGCTGGAACCCGAACAGCTAAACTGACTCAGCTGATCTCCTCAAGAGCTACGCGAACCGGTGCGGTGAACCTTCTGTGATAGTGGCAGGCTGAAACGAATCCCACCTTTGGGATAGTATGCCACGTCAGGAAGGTCAAGTGTATGGCCGATAAGTTGAATAATTCAGCTGCATGCATTTATAAGTACTTCTTAATTCTATTCAAGAGAACATAGTTAAGTTCATTGCTGTATACAGTACGCCATAAATACAAAGGAAAATCCTACTCATAACAGCCATAATTACCCCCGAAATACATTATTAAGTAAACATTTTTGTTTGCCCGTTATTTCCTGCAGTGCGTTGTATCGACGAACTCATCCACCAGAAATGGTTTCTTTCCTGCCAGAATGTCTGCACCCGTGGTTGCAAGTAAGACCACCCGCAGCTTTTCTTCATTCAGCAGAATACTGATCTAGACCGGACTATGGAATGTTCGCTAATGAAAGATCGGTCGAGTACGTGTAACGCCCGAACGAACGACTATGACTACTGCTCCATGCCTTTAAACTTTATTTTCGGTAGTTATGTTAGCCCTTTATAATCGGCGAGGGACTGCGTGAGGGTGTTTTCTGTACAGCTTTTGTGTTTAGACCTATCTTTGAATTTATCATCCTTTTCACACGGCTTTGATAGTTGACCTACCCGGAACACTTTTCAGGGACACTCGCTACCGGGGTCTTATGTTTCAAACAGGATACATCACGGAGTACGCCAGATACGAGTGAGTCTATTTGCGCATCAAAGCTAACCTTTGCGATGCCTTGTTTTAAGTTGCTCTACTTACATTTTAGTCAGTCTTTCTGGCAGCAAAGCGCCAGTTCTATGGTAGAGAGTACGAGGTCAAATCGCCCTTTCGACACAAATGTTCCTTCGTTCGTTTTCTCTTTCTTCTTTTTTTCGCAGTAACCTTGAAGCTGATCTCACCGTCGTTCTTGGCTCCACAAAGCGCAAGATTGTGAGCAACCTTCCCAGAATGACGGTAGGTATGCATAGCATAATCAGCTCCACGCCCCCTTCTGTGGGCTTCCTGCGTCAGAAGCTGACGTTTAACACCTGCTGTGGACTTTCCCAGGTCTTAAAAACGCCCGAACACATCACCTCCGAGGCACAGGGTGCCATCGTGGGAGACCCCCAGATCTTAAGTGTTGGGTATGGGGACCCCAGCACCGGTCACTTCTTAGATTTTTTGCGTGAAACGGGTGCAGTTGTACCTTTGAGAACCCTCTGATGCCGTAGGGCAATCTCGCGCACAAGAAGCTGCATGCCACTGTGAATGTGCTTTTTTATTATTGTGTAATTTGTGTAATTGTGTAATTGGGTTCATCCCGGTGCCACACCCGTTAGCACGGCAAACGAGTAGCTCAATGTTAACCCTCGTTTTTGCTTTTCGTATCTATATCGCACGCATCTTGCTTAATATTCCTGCATGTTGAAATTATACTCTGAAGTTGAGGTTTTAATGAATGGGCTTCACTTACTATATCGTGTTCGTCCGCGTGGATATAAAATCCTGGGAGAGCTTTTCTGCTAATAAAAGTACCCTAATCTAATATTCCGCCACCCTTACTAGAGCTTGTTGCTGCCACTAGAGGGGTATTAAAAGAAGGAATTGTTTTATTGTATTGCACTTGGTTGCATTGTTTCGGAGTCAACTGCGCTTTACCGCATGTTTAAATTGGTAGCAATCTTTTTTTTTCGCAGTCGCCTCGTTTTCCGGTCGTGTTCGTCGCACGCATTGCTGATTGATGGTGCTGTGACGACATAGTGCTATAGTAAGGCGCTGGGACAATATGGACCCTCAGCTGAGTGGAGGGCGCAAATGGAGTGGAGGAGGGACTAAGCACATGGCCCATAGTGTTTCTACGGAGTCCCCGGCAATGGGAGGTAGCAAAGAACACTCCAGAAACGAGCTAGCTCGAATAAGTGTTGATGAATTTGCTATTCACCTTAGGCAGAACGGGATGAGACAAAACGGCAGAGACGTTTATTCCATTACCTATACGAAATCGCATGTGCAAACTAAATATTCCATATTAAGTACTGAGACCTCATAGGCAAACGATACAATTTGTACTGCAATCACCAATCTGCACTTCTTTAAAATCATGGATTCGGGCCAAGCCCGCCGGGCTCGTACAGGCATTGCTTTGCAGAAGTGTAGCAAGCAGCGATATAAATTTCTGGATAAATTAATTCAGTGTTTCTCTTACAAACACTCGTCTTCGTCTGTTTGTTTTCCCCTTTCTTCTCTATTCTTCTTCTTGCACAGATGGCCGACTTTCTCCTCTATCTGTCCGGACACGTCAGCATGTGGCTGGGCGTATCGCTAATCGCGGCAGGGCCGTTGATCGTCGATGGGCTCAAAGCCATTGGTCGCCGGCTTCACGATTTCGCCGTTTCGACGGGCCTTGCAATGCCCTGAGTACCTGGACGTTGAAGAAAGCTCCTGAGGCTCATTCCGCCTCTCCAGGGCCAGAGCGAGGTCATTGTATCTCAGTTCGGTCGCATATTCACAATTATACCCAATGCCCACCACAAGCACCATCGACTTAAAGGAGAGGAGCATTTTCAGTGACTGAACCTTTGAAGGTTCGCTTTAGCGGCCTCTTCGTTTATGGTAATGGCATGGAATCGCAAAAATTAATGAAATTTAACTGTTCCGATAAGGGTGAATGAACTATAGTGTAAACCCCTGACCTGCACGTTGCAACACATTGTAACCTTAACGTCTAACTGCAAATGCTTGAGTTCAGGGAACGTTCCTTTGCCTCTAGGTGAATAGGTTGTGCGCATAAAGACAAATAAACTTGCGTTTCCGGACTTATACTTGACTGACGCGGCCACTTTCTGAGTGTGCTCACCGCCACCACCATTTTGTAGCGCTTGTTTTTCCAGAAATATACCGGGGATACTTAACAAGGGTCCAACATACTTCTCCGCACATTATTACACAACACTGTAACGCCACCTTGAACACAAACTCAGGAAAGCTTGACGCGAATGTTGACACTGCAGCGATGTTGAAGTACTTTGCGCGTATGCCGAGGGTTGTGCCTTCATGTCTGACATTCGCTTTGCAGGAAATGTATCCGAAAGACTCTTATACTGTTGTTAAACATATGCAACTGCAGAGCGTACTATCAATACGCATGCGCGTGGTTATCTGTAATACTTTGTCATGGTTGCTGCTACCAATTGGGGGCCATTAAGTAAACAGACGAGGCTTGAAATGGTGTTTGCAAAAAGGGCTTGAACCTGTAGAAGACCTGTGAAACGAGTGCTGCCGCCATCATACAAGATTGTGGACTTGTTGCAGTTATTCTTATATTCTAAGCTTTTATGCGTCGGTGCCCAATTCTGAACGTTATACCAACTATGTAACGGTCATTTACTTCGGTTTGTGTTTGGCATAAGGAAGCTGAATTATCTATGCATATTGGAGTCCTTCCGTTGTTCACCTACAACAGTTTCTAGTTTTTTTTTTTTACAACGTAACTCTGGCTTAATAGGGCTTCGGTCCTACCCTCTAATTTAGGTTTCAATTACATTGTAAGTTTCGTCCTGAAAAATGAACAGACCGAATAGAACGATAAAAAAGACCGAAACGTCAGGGACGGCTTATAAAAGTACCGTGAAAACAAAATACCAGTTAAATTCATCCGAAAGATTGTCTCATAAGAATGGAAGCCCCGCATAATTTAGCATGAGCTTCAATACAATAATCTAGACGCTGAAAAAATGATAGAGGAATCGTGACCCCGCCAGTCACAACCGCCTACACTACCCTTGTGACGCCTCAGAGCTACTTTGTCCTGTCCTCACCTCGTCCTCTGCTAATGCTCTTGTTTTCTGTGACTACTTTGCGGGACTTGCGACCGCCGACCACATATTTGTGACCGTTTGTGTGTGCGTACAATCTATGTCGTTCGGGTCGGGGTAGAGTTGAGCAACTTAACAACGGCTAGAAGAACGCCATCTTGGTTACTGTACACGGCATTAACGGCAAGCTGGAAAAAAACACCCTTGGATAGGCGGATGCGGAAAAGATCTGGCAGGACATTTTTGTTGTCACTGTTTCTGCCGAGTCACTTCCACTTCTCCGTAGCGCGTTCGTTGACGCGTGTTGCGTGTGCGCGCATCTGGTGCATGTTGTGTGGGGGCACGTGTGTGCGCGCGCGTCCACCTGTGTGCGTGCGTGTGTGTGTGTGTGGGGGGGGGGGCGGATGCTTAAGCTTGGCGCGTCAATAGGCCAAATTAATCACTCACTCAGCTTCTCAAAAACCGCTAAATGTCATGATTCTTGTACAAAAGGTTTATTCGCAGATATAGTTGGGAAACGTTATGAAATCAGCATCGCGGTGGCGTTTCGCACATGCCTACTGCAACAGCGTCTCGTACAACACACCCATAACTTCAAAACTGAGAGGTCTACAACAGTTGCAGTGTTGCGCGGCGCTTTAGCGTGCGCGTGAAACATTCTCAAGCCGGCACGTCCAAAGAAACCATCTTTCTCCCGCTCATGGCATTTCGCGCCGCCTGGTTCCTCCGGGTGTAAAAATAAAATTCTCGAAAACACGGGCTCAAAAGCCACTGTATCCGTACTCTGGGATGTTTCATTTTATTAACAAGGCACTCGGGATTGTAGTCCTGCTTTCCGAAGCAAGAAACGGGCGCGATTACTCATTCAACTAGAACAGAATATGTACACATAAATGCGTAGCCGAATCTGGTGGCTTAGGGTATATATAGACATAGAACTGGAGATAATATAAAAAGGGCATTGCTTGAATACACAAAGAAAATAGCATAAAAACGATAAATAACATTTCGAAACAACACAATCGCCAGATAATCACGAGCAAGTACTGTTATTTCACTTTTATAAAAGAGTTACGCGCAGGCGTTTTTTTTTTTTTTTTTTTGCGCCAGTAATCGCTTATACAAAAACTTGCTATACACGGTATAAATGTTCCAGAATTGTCTGTGGAAACCATTTTTGTTAATATGCCTTCATCGACACTCAAGCGCACAGACTTTTCGAAATGCGAACGACTTGTAGAACCGAAAATGGTAATATAAGGTAGGTTGAAGGTGACATAAAAATAATACAAAAAACGATAACTAAAACTTCATTGAAGCACATTCACAGAATATGTAGAGTCGTTTACGACAACATCTAACGGAATCAACTGATGAGGTTACGCACAATTTCTTGTTTTACAATGATGGCGTAATGTATTTACAAGCTTATAATAAACATTACATCCGCGACACGGGCACCTGCACATAAGCGGGTAGGTGGGTCTCTGGGAGGTACCTAGGTTAACAGTAGGCTAACTGGCATGCACTCAAACCACACTCAATTTCCGGTAATGTGAAAGACGTGTTCACAACACTGGGTACTGAACGAACCATAACAGTAAGCTTTAAATCAACGTCTTCCAACTCTTCATAGATGCATCAAAAAATTCCGCACGCCATCATCAGAGGGCAATAAAAAATAGGCTTTGCACTCTTAAGCCTTTGATGCCAAAAAACTTTAATTTTTTGTTTAAGATTGTGAAAATATTTTCATGATCTTAAAACTTCCGACATCACAAATATCATGCCAGAAAAAAATTTGGTTCACTAGCACGGACACAATGACCCCCTTGGCAGTAGGAAACACTGGGCACTGGCTGGGCATATATCAATTGAACAAGAAAGCTACCTTGATCAGCATGATTTATGGTTCAAGTGAAGATAACAACGTAAAGTTTGCATTGCTATGACTCGTAATAACAGCGAAATTGCACAATTTCACTTACCTGTCACTAGGCCATTCAGCCCCCGGGCTGAATGCGAGTTCACACGCATGAACAAGACTTTTTTTAGCACACGGAACTAGGTGCTGCCCTCTCTTTTTTAACTTTTTGAATGCCAGGGAACCTTAGTCTGTCAACAGACGGTGTTAAATGTCGAAAGAAAAACCCCACAGTGCAAGAGAAAAAATATTGAGTTGTTGCTCCTGAGCAACACTGAGCATCAACGGGTTACGAGAAAAATTTCACAACATCAACTTATAGAGCGGAAACACATTAATTATGACAATATGCGTGGAAGGTGTCTAATGCAGCGCCATTTCTCTCACTGATATGGCGTTTGTTAATCGTAACTCATGCGCGATGCCACTGTCCGATTGCGCTTGCAAGACGCATAGCACCGGACAGCAACAAACCAAAGAAAGGACATGCTTGGTATACGTCGACGTGGGTCTCATATGCCCTGCACAATTCGACAAGAGACACAAAAACGCCACAAGGACGTTTGCGCAGTCCATTCGTTCTTCTCAGAGGCCGACGAGAAAGCCGCTGAACTGCGACCCTTCGTGGATTGTGATCGGGTAGGGTGTCCGGTTGTGGAACCACAGCGACACCACTTGCCCCGCCTGCGTATTTGTGCAGTCAGGAAAGACGAAATTAGTGTCAGAACAATAGCAGTCAAAATTTTACTGATTTTGTTTATTTGCTATTTACTATTTAGTATTTATTACGTGCTATTTAGTGTTTTTTATTTATTATTAACTATTTATTTGTGGTTTATTTACTATTTACTATTTAATATTTATATAACATTTAGTGACTGTGATAGCATTCTATCATACCCTTGTGCTGGCTACAGCCGATTAGAATATTAACCGCAGAACTTCGTTTTATTAAGCAAGTTCCGAAGGGCCTAAATCGTTATGTGTAGCCCATAACTACGTTGTAACCTTTCCATTTCCGGTACTTACCCTGAGCATGAGGGGACCACTGACAGACAGCGACATGGTGTGCTCGCCGTCACCGAACTCGCTCGTAGTGCGGAGAGACCTGAACAAGGGAGAGAAATACATGCGGGCGTGATCGTACGGGTAAAGAACCGTGGCTCCTGCGGTAACAAAATTTCTGCTGTTCGACAATCAAAGAGACTCTGCAGCACTTCCGATAAATGCTTTCACTCTTTCTTTCACGTTTAGAAGCACTACGAATGCTATAGTTATCGCCATCATTGAGCGGCACTGCGTGGTTTCCTCGTAGCATCAGACCCGCCTTTCCTTTCTGCTTAGATTTCGCGGCGATGTCTTTTAAAAGTGGATATCGCATGCGTTTATTGCTGCAACCGAAAGAAAGTCGGTCAATAGCGGACATACTGCTTTAATGACGTAATTCGAGCGGTCGAATGACGCCAAGACCAGGAAAGAGAGAAAAATCTATTGAGCTAGTTTCTAAGTTATCTTATGGGCATAGAGCAAGAATTTCTGGCTGAGGTACTTTGTTGCCCCCTATTCTAAGTACTGGTTGTGTTTGTTGACTACTTTCTGCAAGCATTTAAGATTTCGAAAATAGTTCAAAAGAGTGTTTCAGGTTCTCTTTAAGCAGCAGTCGTAACTAGAATTCACTTCTGCATTAACCGTGATAACTGGGACTAACCACCTTCTTAAATCTCTGCTTCCGATGTTTTAGGGCACGATATGTGCTGTTCGTCCAACAATTCTGCGCTACGCTACCATTTTGGTTTCAAATCTACCTTCGTCGCCCTAGTACTTGTTAAAGTAATGGATACATAATGACTCAAATGACGAACTCTATTTACGAGGCGAGAATCCAGTCGTCGAACAAGAGGCGACAGAAACAAGCGACGGCTCTGTGACGTCAGGAGTAGTGAGTGGGCTATAATAACGTGCCCACCACCCAAATCGCTCTGTCAAATTAGGTATCACAAAGTTTTAGTTTCGCACGTCATAATGCCTTAGGCTAAAGACGAAAATGCTCGTGCATGCCTTCGCAGCACTGGTGTTGACAACATGGAATTGGTTCCATTCGCGCAGTGTTTCCTATTTTTGAAACTTCGTTCCTTCCCCTCCTCTCCAGACTCACCGACATCCTATTCCACCGGCGGCACACTCACCAAACGTACTCCCCTCCACACCAAGCTCTCCCTCCCAAAGGATCGCGAATCTTGCTGCGACTACTATCCAACACATCCTTCCACATCTCCCCATCACGTTTGACTTATGACTGCCCGGCTGTCAAGCCCCTGCCACCACTGCCCACTTCGTCTTCCCATCTCTTCAACACTTCGATACTCTGTTCCGAAACCGATGCCTAATTCCCCACTCTACGTAACTCGCACCACCCAATCTATCCTGCCCCTAACCCTTCCAAAAAAAAACATCCCACTGTTCATACCTTCTACAACGCGGCACCCTGTACCACATAATGTGGCAGTGTCAGTAAACGCCAGAGACCTGCCTGCAATCCTTAACCCATCATTTGAAAAGTGGAGGACCTCAGACCCCCCCCCCCCCCCCCCCAACAACCTGGGAAGCGACCACTACATCATCCAAACGACACTTCAGCTTTTTCACCGGCTATCATCTTCGATCACCCCTCATCACGTTGCGTACTGGGACGCCTTTCGCGCCGAATGTGCCGAACTGCCACCCCCCGAAACCTTTTCTGAATCGGACTTAAACGGCTGGCTCACAAAAATAATCCGCGTCGAGACTTCCCATGACACCGCCGTCGACCCTGAAATAATCCCTGCCCTGGCCGACACCCGAATGACGCACCTCCTGGAGGCATATCGTAGCACTGAACGTAGGCGGTGCGCCCGCAAACACAGACGCGTCTTGCGCCGCAAGCTTGCACACCTCCAAACACAAATTCAAGAACACGCAGCAGCGCTCACCCGAGCTGACTGGTACCAAATATGCGACGATATGCGCGGTGAGCTATCCAAGTAACGCACGTGGGCGCTACTAAGACATTTACTAGACCCCACCACTACCAAAGAATACACTTCATCCCGCATTCATTCCCTCATACACACATACCTTGTTACCGCAGCCCAGCTGCTCTCCGAACTCCGGACCCAATACATCCCCATCACTACCACCTCTACTCCTACGGGTACATATGCGGGCTTGCCTAACACCACCCTCGACGCCGACATCACCATCGCAGAGATCGAACATGCCATCACAGAACTTCGGCGCCAAACAGCCCCCGGAGCGAATAACATAACTAATAATCTCCTACGTAACCTAGACGGATGCACACTCCACACCATCTTGATTCTGTTCAACCACCACTGGCGATCTGGCACCCTGCCCACTTCCTGGCGCCATGCCGGCCTCTCCCTCATACCCAAGCTCAATAAACCAGTAAACATCGAACACCTCCGACTGATATCCCTCACCTCGTGTCTAGGAAAACTCCTTGAACACTATCACAAGCCGCCTCACAAACTATACCTAGAACATCATGACCTTCTCCCTCACAAACTCACCGGCTTCCGCCCCGGCCTCTCCACTCAGGACACCCACCTTCAACTACACAATGACCTACTTCTTTTACCATCCAAGAGTGATAGTACGGCTATCCTAGCCCTCGACTTGCACAGAGCATTCGATAACGTTTCTCACACAGCCATCCTACGGTCTCTTAATTACCTCAACCTGGGATCACACGCTTACTACTATGTCGCCTCCTTTCTCAGTAACCGCACAGCAACCCTTCACCTAGGGCCCCTTACCTCAAATGTCTTGTTGAGGTAAGGGGCGCCTGAGGGGTGCCACCAGTTGGCACCACTCAGGGTTCGGTTATATCCCCCCTTCTCTTTAACCTTGCTATGATCCCTGTGGCCACCGCCCTACTAACCATCCCCAACCTACGCACTTCAGTATACGCCGATGACATCCCCCTCTGGATGACCAGTGGCAGTGACGCTCAGATCGAAGAGACGCTGCAGCTAGCTCTGTGAGTAAACTCGTCCGCAAAATCGGTCTATCATGTTCACCGCACAAATCAGAACTTCTCATCCTACATCCCACCCGTTCCCACCCACCCACTGCGCCCCCCATCGCCGTCTGGATTGACAACACCCCAGTGCCTATCGTCCCCTCCATGCGCATACTTAGCGTCACGTACTTGGCATACTTAGCCCAACTCAATTTTTATGTTTCTTTTATGCCGGCTGTGCAAATGATTTGCCTCCCCCATTTGATGGTAGTTGTGGCATTGGGACAGATACCAGTTTATATCACCTAAGGTGAGAAACAGTGTAGCATTGCTTTCTGCAACTTATCATGCAATTATTCTTAGCGGCATGGACTAACATTGTTTTTGTTTTTTCGACAGTCAGGCCAATCAAGAACCACGTTACTGGACGTGTTTTGAAAGGACCCTGCAACAATTTTTTCAATTTTTTTTTTGAAATCTTTAATGCTTACATAACGTAGTCAACCCACACACCCAGTGCGCCCAGTGCTAAGATTAGGGGGTCGCGGAGTACATCAGCGAAAAATTACGACTATATGCCCATCAGATAACTTAGAAACTTGCTCAAAAAATTTTCTTCTCTTTCCCGGTCTTGGCGTTCTTTGACCGCTGAAATTACGTTATTACATCGATTTAATGACTATTGGCCGGCTTCCTTCAGTTCCAGCAAAGAGCATATACGATAGCCACTTTAAAAAGAAAGCCCCAAAACCAAAGCAGAAACGGGAGGCGCATCTGTTGTGATGAGCAAATCCCGCAATTCCACTCCGTGCTGGCGATAACTATAGCTTTCCCAGTGCTTCCAGACGCGAAGGAAAGAGTGAAAGCGTTTGTCGGGAGTGTTGCAGAGTTCCTTTAAATAAGGACTTGGTGAAGATTCTACTCACAGGTTCTTCTGGCAGCGGGCGTTCATGCAGACGATGAGCGACACTTCGTTCGTGCCAGGCCCCAGCTGCTTGCGTAGAGCCCTGGGCGAAGTCGGCCGGCTCACGAAGGCCGTGGCGAAGAACAGGTACAGGCCGTTCATGGGAGACCGGAACAGGCCGCGGGTAGCATTCAGGCCGGATCCCCGTTCGAAGCTGCCTTCGGCGAAGGGCTGCACAAAGTGGAACGTTGCGATGTTGGTGCAGCGTCGGTCCCCTCCACATATAGACGAGTGCGCGAAGGGTCAGTGCACGTCGTCCAGAAAATATTTTGAACGGTATGCCGGGAAATGTGAAGGAGAGATAAAGAATACTATCTACTCATCTGCGTCTTGTTAGGAGCGGAATAACGCTTTCCTCTTGTTTGTTTGTTTGTTTCTCACGTTATTGTGTATGTGTGACGCGCCGCTTTTAAGTGGCCTGTTAATCCCGCTTGTTGTTCCAAAACCTCACGTTAGTGGGCAGCAGGTTGTTTCTAAGTTTTTGAGGAAGAGGGTAAGCTCATGATGAATGTGGTGCATTCATTATATTCCACGTTAGGATCGACGTTGAATTAAGCTCTAAAAAACTGTACAGAAATTTTGGGAATTGTCCACTGATGCATTAACATTCTTGCACCGCTTCTCTTCATTTGTAATATGTGGCTGTGATTTAGCAGATTTACTTACGTTTACTCGTTTTTACTTGAAGTTGGGCCGTAATGATCGAATTGTGGCTTCATTTGATTTTTGTTTTTTTACCAATGGTCTACAATTCAGCTATTAGAATTATTAAATGTCTTAACTTCGCAATATATTGTCACGAAGCCAAGGACGATGCAGTTGTGTTGAAGGAGAAACAAGTTTATTGGAGCGAACTTGTGCTCCCCTAACAACTCAAAAGAATACAGAGGCGGCGAAGCAGCGGTCAACGAAGTGACTTGCACAGGCGAGTGTCGTCGAATCGAATGCCCCGGCGTCCGCACTGCAGGCCTTTTATCTTTCGGCGCGCGTGGTTCTCGAAACGTCGATTCGCATAGAGAACATAGTAGATCCAAGAAGATCATTCTGGGCCGTTCACGTTAGATCGGAACGCTCTCCCCATCACAACAGATAACGCATGCGGCACAGAAAGAAAGAATGGAACACGCGCTTCCCTTGGCGCAGAGATAACGCAGACCGGCGCAGCCGGGCGGTAAAAGCAAAACACAAATAAGCAAACCCAATGTATGGTTCGCGGCAATATGCATTTCTATGGTGATAAAGCGCGCTATACGACTGGTGTTCTGGAGTACTTGAGAAAGAGTGCTTACGCATTAAAACTCAAATTGAGGAGAAGCGGCGTAGGAATGATTACGCAGTAGTACACAGCTGAAGGAATTTCTATACAATGCATACACCCAAGCGTACTTTTGTAGGTTAAGAAAACTGATATCATCCTTCAAAATTAAACCTTGTTTTGCAGTTTTCTGTGTGCGTGAGTCCTGTGCGCATCTCCACGCGCGTGCGTGTGTGTGCGTGTACAGACTGTTTCATTGTTTGAGTACTTTTCCTATTATTTTGCGCCTAACAGATTACCATGGACTCTAGGCAGACACATCACACCAGCAAATATATATTGATTTCTTTTTCTGAAACGACAAACGCCTTGTCGATCCCAGTAAAGAAAAGAGACTGCTTTCAGCTCGAATCGACTCACAGTTTGCTTAACCCGCTGTCCACTAAACTCCTAATTATTCCAATTAACTTGATCACGACCGTCTCGTACAACCCGCCTGCTATAATAAGCACATAGGAAGGAGGTTATCTTCGAGCACTTATTGGCTAATAACGACCTAATTCAATGAGGCTCACTAATGAAGCCTTATTAAATAGACAGGCGATCACTCCTCGTAATTGATACGCTTATTAAATCCCAGCCGCTTACGGAACGCAGTCAAGCAGCCAGCCACTCCAGAGATCCGTCACGCTGCGGCGTTGATGAAACGGCGCTGCTATACCGGCAGAAGAAGGAAAGGGAGGGGGGGAGGTAAAGGCCATGGTCGTACATACCCTGTGGAAGGGGTGTATGCGCAGCTCCTTCGCCTTCCGGGCCCTCATCTCCTGCGAAAGCTCCCAGAAGAAGGCCGACTGGCTGCGAGGCAGCAGGCTGGTCCGATCGATCTCCACCAGCGGTGGCAACCACGGCAGCCGAAGATCGCCAGCCTGGCCGCCTTCTGACCCCGGCGCCGAAGCCAGCGGCGTAGAACAGTTGGTCGTGTTCGAGCACTGCACGTACGGAATGCGGCGCGTTGGCTGTGAGCCTGGCTCGAACTCGAGAGCATCGGATAACGAAAGATGTTGGGCTTTAGCGAGCTACATATATGTGTTGTTTGTCCAATAGTTAGATAAAGAAGTGGAAATAAAAGGATTTTAAGGCCTAGCTTAGCCCTTCTTGTGGTGGTGAAGGTGGGCAGACATATTAAATCAGAAAGTGAAGTTGGTCTTCCCATTTGCAGTGTGAAAGGACAGCGTTTTTCAACCCACGTATACATATAGCAGCCATCAGTCCTTTATAATCCCCTCTATATACAGTCCCTGAAAATACACTTAAAACTACGTATTGCAGCAATGGCAGACACAGTTATTATGGCGAGCCCCGTAACATATTTTTTGTTAAAATCGAAAGCGAAAAAAGGAAGGGCACTGTGACGTTTTCACCGAACCTCATGACAATTTACTTCGGACGAGCTGGGTGCTTAGTTAAAATCACTTGACTTAGTTAAAATCGCTGGAAATATAGTTAAAGTATATTTAAAATAAGGTATATTTATTTTTAACAGTTATAAACCGCACAATCTGTGCCTAAATATTATCCCTTGATAACACATAGGTTGATCTCAAGTGCATTGGATGTCCGTAGGTAGAAACAAAACTATGTTAACAGTGTGAATTTCGACGGCTAGTTATAGTCAAGGCTGTCAGCCGAGTCGTATGACGGTTGACGCCCCGCCACATTTTTCCATTCAATAAAACCTAAAAAACTTCAGATCGTACCTTGTGCGATGACAGATATGCAAGACGTTTCTCATAAAGCAGGAATGCATACTCGGGCCCTTCAAGACGCCCTAAAATATGTTTCACTAAAGCTGAAAGCACTGCGGGTTTTAAGTTTGATTGTAGAGCCCACGGAATTAGGTGTTCGCAACACATATAGTTAACTTTCCGAACTAGAGTGACCTCCACGCTGATCGGTTATCCAAAAACTAAATAAATTCGTTAGTTCTGATAACCTAGAACTCTAGGTTATCAGAATATCTGATGATAACCTAAAAGTTTGCAATGCAATTAATTTCAAGCAGTGCAAAAACAGCGTATAAAGAGGCAGAAGATATTACCTGCATCTCAGCCATCAGTTGAGCCCTTCTTTCTGCTGCCTCTGTGAGCAAGAGAACAAATGAATGTTTGCTATTATTCTTCAAAGTATTCGATGCAACGGGCTGTATATGGAGAACCGGAAGTGCAGACTTAGGTAAGTGCAGACTTCATAATAACTGCAGTACACTTGGAATGATGAATGATCACATGCGCCCGTTCGGAACATATTGGATGAACGGACGACGCTAATTACAACACACTTGCCTAAGCCTCGCCGCAGCTGAATAGTGGTAGAAGAGTGCGCTCCCCACCTTCGCTCGATTTCGCCAGCGGCGACGCCGCTGCGCTAAGAACGGCGCCCAAGAAATGCGCTTCGAAAACCAACAACCTGTATCTTAAGCTTCCTTTCTAATCAAATTCGTTAGAAGCAATGCTGCAAGTGTACACAAAACACGAATGTCGCAGCTTAGATAGGAGAAAGACGTGTTTCACTGCCCCCTGGCTCAGACAAACTAAAAGTTATCAACAGGTAAGCTAATATTTGTGATGTAAAACAACTGTACTCTTCGCATTGTTAACGTGTACTCTTTGAAAACGAGTCCATCTTTCAATCCTTTCATACAGGAAAACGTTTATACAGGTCGCGTAAGTGAACAACTCTTCAAAACAGGAAATTGAACTGTGAGGTGGAGATTTCTCAGAGCGTGGGTTCGGTTATAGGCTTCGTACCTCGGAGCAGGCCCTTGAATTCCCTGAACATTTCCTCCCGCGTGATGTTGGCGCCTGGGGGACCCCTGGGACCTCTGGGACCCGGAGGGCCCTGTGGTCCTTGCTGCGAAGGGAAGACCGTGGATGCACACGCACACTGTTAGCACTTGCGCCACCGGTATTTACACCGAAAAGCATTTTACCCGTGTGCTGTTCTGTGAAAGAACAGGTGAAAGCAAAAGCACAAGCCTCCAAAGAACGTTTGGCGACTTGTGCGCAATTTGCCGCGGCACCCACGGACAAGTATGTGGTGTAAATCGTTTGGTGCACGCCGACAGATCGGTCGTTTTTTTTTTTTTTTTTTTTTTTTTGCAATGAGTCAGATCTACCCAAACAGCGTTTGAGAAAACAGCGAATCTTTGTCACGGGGCCTAAATGCAAGGCTGTAGAAGCTATTTTGTAATATTTTTTATAAGAAAGCTAGGGGAAGTTTGCAGCCACCAGTAATTAAAAATTAAGTACTTAATTATTTAATAATTATTATTTTATTTTATTGTTTGCTAATATAACAGATAATTATTTCATCTTGCCTGGAAGTCCGAGCTCTCAAGAGGAAACTCGCAAGGAGGTGGCCGTGTTGGTTATATGACGGCAAACCAAAAGCACACCCAAGGTTCACGAACATGGCGTCGACGTAAGACCGTACGACGATGAAGCAACCGAAGAGCAATGTAGCTGCAGGTAGTTAAAAGTAGAAAACGTGTAGTTAAACGAGTAAAAAATTGAGGTCACTGAAGATGCATATTTAGCGGCTGTACTGTGCCCCCTCGTTATTGTGTGTTGTGTTTGCGCTACATCTTCGGCCAACCGGCCTTTCCTTCCGCATAAAGGAATTTACTACTACTACATTTCGAAATGCACTCCCTGTACAAACAGCCGACAAGCCGTGCTGTTCTTCTGAAGCAACCGTACCCGTGTAGTGACGAGATATTCAGGGCACTCTGAATTTTGGAGGAAGTTCGAGTGCCAGCGACAATCCTTCAGCCCAGTCATGCACCAAGGCAACCCGCAGGTAGTAATTTCGTCGTGTTGCAGAAATATCAATGACGGCTAATGGAGGGCAAAACAGTAGGTCTTGACCCCTTCGTGGTAACTTTCCACGAATATTACCATTTCGGAAACAAAATGGCAGGAAACTATATAAAATCAAGGCAACTAAGCTGTGACTTGTGCTTTACCTAAGTGAGCGAACTTTGAAGAAGCCTTGCCTCTTTCATGTTCGACCTTTTTCCCCAGATGTACTGGCTCTGCGGGATCGAAACATTGCTAGGACACCCAGCGGGCGTACGTCAGTCTTGGCAGACCCGCCAACACTAGCCAGAGGAAGCCAGATAAAGATGAGAGGTTGGATTGGTAATGTGGCCGAGGTTATTTGTCTTCAGCTGGATGAGTATTTCAATGCCTCTGGTTACGGACGCACCATTCTGAGGAATGACGGATTAACTCTCTTCTTGGGCCTCCTGGTTTCTGTTCTCTCCGAGTGGCGCAGAAAAGCCTGCCATGTCTTCCGAGGATCCAGGGTCATTGGTCGCTCGTGCTGTGCCTGCAATCGATGCAAAAAAAAAACACGAACATAAAATGTATAGCAGCTTTTAGATTTTGCACGCCCCATTTCCAAAAAAGGGCTGTCTGCAACATGCAATAACGCCGCATTTCCGCCGCATTTTTCACTACAAACATCGTGGGTTGTTTTTTGACTGCCTACTCGATTAGGGACAGACGAGAGTGACGATCATTTCTTTATGAGCTTCGTAAATACAACGCCGTAGCAGGGGTATGAGTTTAATCCCTGACCTTCTGGTTAGATAACTACCGCTGAACACCTAAACTGCTCTTTATGCTTGTGAACTCCTCTCCTCCTTTCTTCTTTTCTGTCTTGTCGTAATAGCTGCGGTCCAGTGCGAGGACGCGAGAGCAAAAAAGCCTACAAGGGGGGAGGGTAGAGATAAGGTCAGCAAACCCTTCGTCGTCCCCTCTCGCAGTGAAAGGGACATCCCAAGTCCCCTCTGTTTCGTCCGTACATTCCGGCAGGGTTATTCGCGTACTTCTTTGGAAGAGGCCGCATCCTTCCACGCCTCCCTCGCGCTCCCTCTTGATTTGGAGCTCGGCTAACCAGAAGGAATAACACGACCAATAATTCACAGAAGACGGTCTTTAAGCAAGCCTACTATGGATGAATTCTCGGATAAGCCGGACGTACATGTAATAAGGATTACGACAGCTTTCTGTCGATGCGTGCACCCACAAAGTCACAAAGGTACATATAATCCAGCGCCCTCACGTGATTAACTCGGTTAACGTTGATGCTTGGGCTAGTTGGTGTTCCCTATTCTTGACTTCGCAGCGCACACAAACAAACAAAGACGATAGGGAGAGCGAGGCACACAGGCGTTGACTTACAACTGAAGTTTAGTGCTGTGACATCTGGCATACAAATACAGCAGAAATCTAGGCAACAAAGAACACGTGAAAACAAAATTACAAATCCTCCTTGACGTCGCTACCGCCATGTGCATACACACTGTGTAGATATATGATTTCTTCTGCTGACAGCGCGACAGAAGGGACGTTTACACACTGTCCTTCTATCTTTGCGATTTCATGAGCCTCAATAATTTCCCTTGTCAGTTTATGCTGATTTTCCTACAATATTGCGGCACTATCGAATATCGGCTCGCACTCAGCACAGTCTCTACAATGTATTACTAGATGACCGCTTTTGTACTTTTCCACATTGTAACTGTGTTTCTTTAACCTGTCGTTAGCATGTCCCTCCGTTTTCCTGATATATTATCTGTCACACAATAACGGGATACTGTAAACTACGTTTGTTGCGCATGGAGTAAACTGTTGTTGATGCTTCTTCCTACAAACCCGAGAACTAGGGTTATCACTGGTGATGCGGTCGGCGATTAACTCAAAAAAGAGAAAAAAAACGAAGCTAGAAAATTTCTCCCACCTTCCCTAGCGGGAACCCCTGTGTAGATGCGACGCATAGGGGGTTCCGTTGTTGTTTCCGTTAGGTTGATTCTCCCATCGCGTGAAACGTGCCGTGAACTGCCTGCCGCGGCTATGACGTAACGTGGCGGGGCTATGACGCAACACAATCCAACGCAATCCACATTAATACAATCCAATAGAAATCCAATCCAAATCCAATTCAATCCAACCAAGCCAAGCCAAGACAAGCCAATCGAATCCAATCCAATGCCCTTCGCGAGAGAGTGTTCGCTATCGCAGAAGAGAGGGGGTGAGCGGCGGAGAGCGCAGCTCGCGCGGCGAGGAGAATGGGGGAGGGGTGTGGACGGAAAACAGCAACGCCGTATGGAGGGACAAGGCGAGTGAATGAGATGCAGTCGCATCTAAAAATTGGCACAACCACGAGGTACACGCCTGGTGTTCGTTAGAGCTATTCAAGCTTGAGAAATAAACCGCATGGCGTAAGTTAGGAACCATGTATGAATATACGTTTCAGAGAAAGTGGTGAAACAAAAAAAGAAAGCCGGTGATGCGAAGCTCTTACGGCCACGACAAGGAGCATTTGCGAAGCAACATTCAAAGACCTCACCTTTTCAGCTTCAAGCTCTCTCACACGCACGAAAATAAAAAGAGTCCGTTATCACATAATTGCACTAGGGTATCGTGCATTGACTTTAAAAGACCAATTATAGCGAACAAGGAAGCCGGACGAATGATCTGACTCAGAAATGAGGCACCTCTGTAACATCACACAATACGCGTAACGCTCGCATTGCGCGTTGTCACGTCGGGGGACCACATGTTTTGAGTTAAGTAGTGCTCTTTATTGCGCAATTAAGCTAGTTTTTACCTTCGATGGCATTGATTGGTTATTCCGGCCGGTTTAGGCGCAGCGAGAACACGAATGTTTTAAGAGCGCACGGCAAAAATAGGCCGCACCTATAAAATCAGAACTTGATACTCGTAATAGAAGTTTAAGCGGCTCCACTCAACTTGAAAGCTGTCAAGTGCCGAGCAGTGATTCGCCAGAGGGGTTGTAACACCGTTCTCCACTCCTTGCTACCAACCCTCGGGCTCTTCCTCTCCCTCTCTGACTCCTCTCTTGATGAAGTGACCAGAAGTTTGTTTAATGCAATTCAATTTTCAGCCTTTGCAGTGCTTGCCCGCCTTCTCCTGGGACAGCTCGCATTCTTTTTTTATCGTTTTTTTTTTTTGTTCTACCTGGAACAGGAGGAGCGGGAGTCCTGTTCTTTTTGTACTCGCTTTCATACCGTACGTGGTGACGGTTTCCTCCGCCATTTTGAACGCGTCATTTTTTTCTTCCGCGGCTACTTTTCTTCGCTTACTATAGTAAAAACCAACCAAACGAGCATTCCTAAGAAAATTAACGAATGGACTGCCAGTTAAGTAGATATATTGTAGCAGGGTGGCGAGTTGGGCCAGTTGACTCACATTCAAAAAGCAGGGAGGCGCTGGTGCGGCTGGGTCCTCAAGGGAAACGAGTAAAACGTTTGCTGTGTTGCCCTACGTACATAGGATGACGCACGGGCTGAAAAAGGTGGCAGCGCGGTTTGGTGTGGACGCTGTGTTTTCTGCCCCTGTTAAATTAAACAGCGTTTGTAGGGCAGTCTACACGCGTGCTGGAGATGAATTGGGAAAAAAGAAAGGAGCGTGTCAAGTAAATCATGTATCACCCTTTTAACCGTGCTGTGTAGCTGTTGTTTACAAGATTATTTTATCTTGCGGAAAAGTGCATGTTCGTCAGACAGGTCACTACGTAAACATCCGACTAATGGAGCATCGTAACACGCTTAAGAAAGAGGAACACGCACGTCTGGCCACGCATTGTCACACGTGTGAGCGCCTTTGCTATCCGCTTTTCCTTGAGGCTGATATCCTGTACAGGCAGAAAGACAGGCGTACTAGACAGTTGCTGGAATCATTCTACATCAGAAAATGGGGGAGTGATTGCGTCAGTTAATCATCATTTGTCTTGCACGAGAAAGAATTTGTTTATTGGGAGCGGTCGTTGCGATAAGGTGTTCCAGTGGTAAGAAGGGTGCGTTGTCAACTGTGGAGTGTTTTGGCCGTGTTAGTATGTCATTGGCTGATGCGGGCACGTGGCGTGGGGGAGGTAGATTCTGTGTATGTATAAGTAGTTAAGACGTCTTTCCATTAAATCGAGTTGAAAGTTAGCGCTTGTCCTGTTCGCTTCTTTTTTAATTGTGTCCCTGTTATTTCGCGCTATTCCCGAAGCGGTGTGTACATATATTTTGCCCCAAATGTACCTGCAGTTTTTTTTTTGCGCCAAATGATTCTGACTGTAGGGCTTTACGAGCCGACGCAACGCAGGCGATGAGGCGCGCCGTAGTGGAGGGCTCCGGTTTCATTTTGACCACCTTGGGATCTTTAACGTGCACCGAAATGTCGCACACACGGGCGTTTTTGCGTTTCGCCTCACCAGAAAAGCGGCCGCCGTGGCCGGGAATTGAACCCGCGACCGCTTGCTCAGGAGCTCAACGCCTTAAGCGCTAACCACATGGAGCGATTTTTCCAGCGACGCGACGAGCGACGCGACTAGGATCCGCAGTCGCCGAACCGAAGTCGCTCGCCGAGGCAACCACATGACAGCGACGGCTCGAGCGACTGAGGATGGCGATGGCACTGCGCACAGTAACGCGCTTGGTACGCTGGTTGTTTGCAAACATTGTTTTTGGTTCATTTGTCATAAAAAGCATGGCTAAAAAGTATTACGCCTTTCTACCTTTGTTGTTGCACTTCATTGCATCTCTAAAACTAGTTTGGGTTAGCGATAGCGCACGCTTTTCCTTCTGCGCCTCGTCTCTCGGCTCCAACATGAACGCCGTGAAGAATTCGCTTTCTTGACGTCGTTTTTCCCACACGGGTCTCACCCAGTGTGTGCGGGAGCCTTCTTGCTTCTGCTTCAGCGTGTACACAAGCTTTGCCACGCAAAGCTTTCTTTTCCGCTGCACCGCAAGCGTCGTCTGCGTGGATTTGCAAAATCTTCCCCCCGTTCTCTTCCAAAACCGGAGGTTGCGTGCTTACGTAGGGGCTCTCTTATTGGCTAGTCGCTGAGGCCACTTCCGGGAGGCGAGCGACTGTTTCTGGCGACCCAGAACCGAGCGATTCGATGAGCGACTTGGTCCGCGGCGAAAAGTAGTTCGTCGCTAGTCGCGTCGCTCCCCAAGTCGCTTGCAAAATCGCTCCATGTGGTTGGGGCTTTAGCCACTGAGCCACCACGGCGGGTTTTTGCGCCGAACAATGGGGACATGCATGACAAACGCCGGTGGTTACAGGGCTTTCGAACGGTCCTGCATTTATAAACATCTTGTTCAAGTATCCTCTTGCCAGAAGGCTGCATCGAGGAACCAGCGGGTATCTTTTCGAAGCTTCTAACTTGGATGAGTGACGCCACGTGACACTGTGACCGCGGACGAGCTACGACGGCAAGCCGGGCCCTTAAAGTGCTCCGCCCTTAAAAATCCCATTTCATCGCTTTGAAATCCTTTCGTTACCCCGTACCCTTTGCTTTATTGCAAAGCTCTTTATTTATTTTTGATATAGTCACCGACATCAGCTTAGATCCGCTTCAGTATTATACTTTCCATACTTCAGCTTCCTCTTTGTCGTAAAGGTCTCTGTTCGACGCATTGACGTACGTGTTGGCGTTACAACCCAGCTCCTGACTTTATTAAACTGAGTGAGTGCAGGCAATAAACTCAATATGGGCTCCGACCAGCCTCAGTACATCAATTTCCACTTTAATCCCTCCCATCGAGTTTCCATCAAATACTTTTCCGCGGAAATCGGAGCGAATTCGGGTGCCTGCCGAAGTATATTGCTTTCGTCATCGTCCGAATGTTCGCTTCATGTCTTCGGATTTACTTAGTTTTTTTTTTTTTTCTACGTTCACACCTCAATACACTGCTGCGCAAAAAAGCTCTTTTTTTGATCCCGTAACGACGGGGTGTTACGGTGACCTTCCAAATGTTCGAAGGACACCGCGTACGGGTTTCTATGCGTCGCAATATCGGTTCCTTCCGCGTACGGGACTGAAATCTGCGGAGCACCGAGCAGCTGGGCTTAGGTTTCCATATATATCACGCGTGCAACGGAGCAAATGTAATCCCGTTTGTCTTTGTTTCTAGCCCAACTGAGACGACGTTTTGATATCCAATATCGAGATTGTGCGACCGGCATCGGGAAAGCGACTCGGCGGCTCCCACGGACATTCGCTGTGCGCCTGGCAGCCGGTCTTCTAAGTCTGGAGTTACGCGAAGAAAAAAGAAAGAAGTAATCTCAGATCTTTCGCTGCTTTCGCCTCATTTTTCTTTGTTACAGGCTGATCCGGAAAAAAATACTTCGGCATTACGGTGCGCCACGTCCTGTACACGCACTAAGCCATAAGAAGTGCACATGTTTTTTCTTTGTTTACCAAGAAGCATGCGATGCACTTGTGCGGTACGTTAGGTTGTCTACGAACTTGTTCCAAATTTTACTTAAAGAGAAGTCGCATAAGCGGTTACCCGTTCGTTAGGGCATCACGGAGAGGCTGAGATTCTCGAAAGCTGGAGAGGTAGAGCGAAGAGTCGGGCTCCTTTGCAATATCGCTGGTCGAGACCGAGGCAATACTTCCGGTACATCGATCCCAGCGACACCGTCTCTCAAAGTAAGCCCCATAGCTGGTGTAACTCTATACAGTAGGTGACATCTGAATCTCTGTTGGTGACAGTGGCTACGCAAGGAACATTTACCGCGTTGTGCTCTGCCCTGAATCAGTTCGTTTGAAAGTCACAGCAACGACATAACTATTTTGTAATAATTGCACTAAAGGTCCACGTGATTCTTGGGATCTAGAGCTCATTGGTCCCGGCATGACACGGCAAGGCAGACATGGTTTCAAGCGTTGCGTGCTGTCACTGAAATATTCCTGTTTCTTTATTTCTTTTCCAGAAAATATAGTATGCCCCACTTCAAGTTAATACAGAAGGTTTGGGCACGAAAGCAAAAAAATTACCCGACATCACTTTTAAGTTCTTGATATTATTACAATTACCCGCCGCGGTGGCTCAGTGGCTAAGGCGTTACGCTGCTGAGCCGAAGGACGAAGGTTCGATTCCCGGCCGCGGTGGGTGCTTTTCTGATAAAGGCGAAAAGCAAAAACGCCCCTCTGTTCGAAATGTCGGCTCACGTTAAAGATCCCCATGCGGTCAAACTTCATCCGGACTGCTTCATTATGGCACGCCTCATAACCTGTGTAGTTCCGACGCGTTAAAACTCCATAATCAATCTATATTATTAAAATCAACAACAATACTAATGATTGCGACCATGACGAATATAAAGGTGGTCGTGGTTGTAGGCGTGCCTGCCACTACATGGAGTGCTTATATAACGAAGTCAACACATCTGCGTCCTACTCTAGCGAAAATAAACATTTGCAAACGCTTTTGGCATTGATCTCTTTGACAAGAGCCGGTGCGGAACAGCTTTCTGGCCATCTCATAATAATCAAATTACTGGGTTCTCATGTGGCTGTTATTTGCGCTGTGTTTGAAGTGAAAGCCCAGCGAAATCGGGTCAGCCACGACGTGGGGATCCATTTGCCAAAGAACCGCCAGAACAGGGGTACCTTATCTGCTTTCACTGCCTGAAGAAGAATTAGCGCAGTTCCCGATGGGGACATTTTCCAGCGAAAAGGGTGTTTTCATAACGTCTCGAGCCGCTGTGAGTGCGGGGATATTCGGCAGATGTTGTTTTCATGTCTCTGCAAATATTTCCTCCTCATTCGGCGCCTCTTGAACGACCAAACGCTCGTCCTTCTTGCTGTAGTGACCAACCATTATTTGCGGTTTTCTGTTGCTCCACAAAACGCTCATAACTCTCACGTACGCCCGAATATATTCCCTTTAATTTGCATCGATCTGCTGTCCCTTTTACGACCTCTATACGACCCCTGGCTACGAGACTCGCTGGAAAAGATTATTTCCATTCGCTTTCACGTTTAACGGTGTACGTCAAACGGAGCAGCGTTGCCCCAGATATCATTTTCAACTGCTCCAACCACTACTTTATACTGGATCGCCCCAAAAGGGGATGTTTCCTTTTACTGACAGTAAATTTGAACCACATATTGCAAGCATCTAGGCGCGAAATTGACGGCACCGATAAACAACCTAACGTGCACGGAGAAATACGCGGAAACGTTCGCCACATAATCAGGGCACGGCAAAATTTGTACAAATCGCGCATATAAAAGTCCTCGAGCTGCGAGAGCCAGGCTGTTCCGCACAATGGAGGAGAAGCACACTAAATCATACAGCCCAGGCCCTTGGCACGTAGCCAGGTTCGTTTTATTTTGATAGGAAGTACGGATCGATACGAGTCCAAAACTTGGTGCCCGTCCGGAGGAAGAGAGAGTGCTACACTATTATCTCGCTGAGCATCCTTTCCCGTCTTCTTTATTTTTCTTTTTTTGTTGTTGCTGTTGTTCCATAACACCTCTATCTCCTTCTACCTCTACCTCCCTCTACCTCTACATCTCGGTGCGTGCATTTGTAGTGTGATATCTTTGTATTCTTGTATCGCTTTCGGAACTGTGGTTTCTTCCCGCAGGCGCTTTTCCACCGCGCGCCGCAATTTTTCATTTCGCGAGGAGCATCGATATGTCTTCCTTCCGCTACTTCCGACCTCCTTCCTGCCGCTGCTTCCGTTGCTGTTGTTGACATCCCGGCGCACGCTTCCACAATAGCAGCACGCAGCCAACGTACACAAAACATGGCGTTGCGCGCTCGGCGGTGGAACTTCGCAGACGCCGCTACATAACGGTGGTGCCGAGCCAAGAGCGGGAAAATGAGCGCCGTACTGCGAGACAGATAGGCGGAGATGGCACTTTCGGGAAATAATCAGCGCCGGCAGATGCAAGAATCCGTCATGCCAGAAAGGGCCCCACGGAACATAGCGATTTGTCTCTATATGGTGCGTTGATGGTTGAAGCATGCGAGTCTTGCACTGGAAGTCTTCAGTGAAAGGAAGCTTCGTAGCCGGTACGCAAGAGTACAGAACAGTGCTAACTTACCGCGAATACATGTGAATACCGCATAAGTTCGATCCTTAAATGCTAAAATACCAAAACGGTAACGACAGCGAAAATTAGAAGTGTTAGATTTTAGGCGAAAAGCAAAAACGCGTGTGTTTACGAGATTTCGGCGCAAGCTAAAGATCCCCAGGTGGTCACAATTAATCCGAAGCCCTCAACTACGGCGCGCCTCATCGTCTGCGTTGCGTCCGCGCGTTAAACCCTACAATCAATCAATCAATCAATCAATTAATCAATCAATCAACCTATCTATCTATCTATCTATCTATCTATCTATCTATCTATCTATCTATCTATCTATCTATCTATCTATCTATCTATCTATCTATCTATCTATCTATCTATCTATCTATCTATCTATCTATCTATCTATCTATCTATCTATCTATCAATCAAATCAAGGAGTGTTACATCTTGTACCTCACATTGATTGATTGATTGATTGATTGATTGATTGATTGATTGATTGATTGATTGATTGATTGATTGATTGATTGATTGATTGATTGATTGATTGATTGATTGATTGGATAGTAGTCAACAAGGGCATAGCGAATGACTCACGAAAACAGTTAATCCTGCAGGCTTCCTCTCTTCCTCCCTCTCCCCCCCTAGCACACTATCTCGGACTGTCCGAGTGAATTTACCACTTTCTCATTCTTTTTACCGCAGAACGTGGTGCAGGGAACTCGCCAAGGGAGCGTGTAATTGATCCGGAAGAATGTTCCGGAACATTGCTCAGTGAGTATCCAAAAATGAGCACGAGGAGGGCACAGTGGAACAGGAATGAGACCCCATCGTCATTTTCGCTAGCGCCGCATCACGATATGGTCCCTCAAGACGAACTGCATAGCGTGTCACGAGGAAGAATAAAGAAAGAACTTCAGTAAAACACATTGTTCTGCAAGTTGGTGCATATTAGGTAAAACTTAGAGTAGAGCGCGATTCAAAAAGGATGACAGAAAGGCAACAAATAGAGCGCTCGTGTTTGTCGTCTTTCAGTCGTCCTTGTCGAATCGCGCTCTAAGTTTTACCAAATTAAGAAAGATCTCTCTTTTTTTTTAATTTTGGGTTAACGCGCCGAGGCTACACCTGCACTACGAGGCTGTCCGGGTCTTTGGAATAACTTTGACCACCGGGGGTCGTTGACGTGCGTGAAATTATCGGCACAGGGCGTCTTTGCTGGTACGAAACAGTAGCCCCTCTCATGCAAAAGGTCCTTAGCCCTCGACGCGCTCTTTCCATTACTACAGCTGAAAGCGGATTGAAGTGCGCCTGAATGCATGCATGTTATTGCACACCCACCACCCGCCAACATATTCAATGTTCTAGCAGTTCTTTTGAAAGCAGCATTAACCCATCGTTCCAGTGGGAGGCAAAGTTGCTTATGCAAACGTTGCGTACACGGGCCGCCTTTATACTTGGAATACGAGTGATATTGATGATCACCCGGCTATTTGTTAAGGATTAAAAAATGCTGCACACGCCAAACAGTCTCGAAGAAAAATCTCCCTCCACCTGGCTGTCCCTCCCTTATCAACAGTTGCATACAGTGCGTCACTGGACACCCGCTACGTATGAGGTACTGCCCAGACTAATTGGGAACTATAAGCCTTCGAAAGCGGGCGTGACATTCAAAGAAGCTCGAAACAACCGCAATGCCTTGACCTCAGAGCTCGCTTCCTGTTTTTGAAGTTCGCTGAACTGTTTATTTATAGACAGCCCGTCATTTGCCCAAAGTTTGCATTAGGAGGGGTGTTATTCTTCGTCGGTGAAATGGGAGCGCTGCCTTTTGGTTTCCCGGGAGACCATTCACTCATCAGGGTAAAAAGAAAAATGGCGAAGCAGGTCAAATGAAAACGGCAAACTCCTCGCTTCAGTGCGCAAAAGGACGAGGAAATAATTAAAAACACATTTTGATAGGACCATCCGGGGGGAAGTTCCTTAAAGGTGCAAGAATACAGGCTTAATATCACCGTCCTAGTTAAATTAGGATAGGGAGCCGCCAAATAGGGAAGCGCTTATCATAGGCTTTTATCGAAACTGATCTGCACAAGGAAGCTTTCGTTTTTAAACTAGCTCGCCACCCACTAACGCTATATATGTACCAAAACTGGTCGCGCAGGCGTGCAGGCTTAGGTACCGGCTTTCTATACACGTTGTTTACATCCTTGCGCTCAGTTTGAACAAGCTCCCCGCCAAAAACACCAGTTAGGTAGAAAGTTCAGGCCAATTCATCCTTTATTTCCTCTATGGACCACCACGAAGTATTACATGAGAGGCGGGGAGAGTGGGAGGTGCAACTAGTTAAACACAAATGTTGGTCTGTAAAGCGGGATTCACACGACGGAGAAACCCTCTCACGGAGGCGGACGGATATGTGACGTCAACAGCACGTGACGGGATCAGCCGGCCTGACGGCGCATCCACACGTGCGGTGCTACGCGGAGTGACTAGCAGACGACAGCGCCGAGGAACAGGTTCCATTCCCCGCCGAGGGCCAGCGCCGTCGAGCGAAAACATGCGGAGGCATTTTCTTTCGCGGAGCCACCGCGGGCTATCCCCACCGAGGGGCGGAGCCTAAAACCGGTCACGTGAGCGGGTGCCGCGAGCCAAAAAGAGAGGGTTTCTCCGTCGTGTGAATCCCGCTTAAAGGAGCCATGAAGAGAAAATGCAAGTTGGTTTTATTCGAAAGATTTCGTGTTTTATAGTGCCCCCAGCGCTTGTCCGGATACAAACGGTGCTTTATTCACTGAGAAATTAAACAATTTAGGTTAAAATTTTGATTTTCCCGCTCAATCATGCGTTTTCGTGGTCCCAAATGACATCACAGGAACCGACCGCTCTGCAGCCTAGAGTACCTTCATTCACGCATCCGCCGTACAGGGTAGAGACACGTATACGCTGGCGCCGCCATTTTGGGTCGCTCGCTCGCCGCCGAAGCATGTCATTGTGTGAAAACCGCGCTAAAATTATCGCCGCAACGCGGTTACTGAAGCAGTTTGAATCATATTGTCTGTTTCGCGTTGCTGGGTCTCGTGGGAAACGAAAAGAACAACGCGTTGAGAACGCTGGCCCAATTGCGGCGGCACGGGACCGTTCAAAGGTTGTCTCCACCCTGTACAGCGGTGTTGGTTTGTTCCCGCGTTTCTTTGCGTTCTGTAACCTAGATGGCGCCACCATACCATGGCAAGCGTTTGGTTTGCTTTTGCCCGCATTTAAACCTGGCTTGTTTTTGTTCTGGGAGAAAATATTCGTTCCCTGAAACAGTGCTCGCTCGACAAATGGGGTCACGTAAGACACCGTTGCTTGCGTCAATCGGCCAGTGTCGTCTGAGACAACCCCAAGCCCCGTAGTGCTGTGCAGCTAAACGAAGCATGCTGTGCGCAGTACGAACAGCAGTACGCATCAGTACTTCTATGTTTACATGTGCTTTCGTAACTTCCACTGTTTGTCCCATCATTCTTATTGCTTTGTAAAGAATGTGCCCTAAATTTAAGCGCAAATCGCTCGTTCGTCTAGTTTGTAAGCTCTACCTAATTTTCGTCTGCTTCTGCCAGCCTCCGCCAATCGCAGAGCTTAGCTCATGTGACATCATAGGTTCTGTTGCGGGAAATGAGCTGGTGGGTCGCATGACCATTCCCGTTTTTACTAATTATGTAGCTTATTTGAGCGACGTTTACGTTAAAAGTGGTGTCAGTATGATTCTAACGAGACAATCTTTTGAATGAACCAAACTTGTGTTTTCTCTTCATGGCTCCTTTAAGGAGGCCACAAAAGGCAGGTGAACTAGAAACGCAAACTAAACTAAAATTTTGAGTATGGCGAAGGTTGGCCTTTAGGCGCCGAACGCAAAAGCGGTATCGAGCCCGTTCGCATCGCGCTATCATTTGTTTGTCGTGCTCTTGACTCACGCCTCGCCTGGTGCCCGCGGGAGTTGAACTCTTTCCGGACCATCGGTTGGGTGGTGGTGGTCGTAACGCATGTTTTTAACACAAAAGAATTTTACGCTGGGATACACCAAAATTTCACTAACGTCATATTCATCACGGAAAGGACGCCAGTACACCGTCGCCGAAGCGACCCGCCAGCAGGACGTCGTTCGCCAAGCACACCCACAAGACAGCCGCCAACCCGCAAATCATGCTCAGCTGCAGATTTCGCTGCACATTTCACTGTCATATTTTACCGATTCCTATGACAGATGAATGAACCACAGTTTGTTTTATTTAAAAAGAGTACAAATACGCCATGTTACGCGTTTGAGAATTTTGGTGTCTAGGGGAAAGGGGTAGGTTATGGAACTAAGGTGTGAGGAAGGGCTAGTTGGTTCATAATCTTGGCGAAAAACAGCGCTCAGAAACGGAACGGAAGACAAGAAAGAGACACATAGGGCGCTGGCTAATACCTCAATGAATTTTATTCCGCGCAGACAATAAAGGACATTGTATATGTGCGTTCCTAACATTTGTTATTTTTGTGTTCTTTACGCCTTTTCTATATTACCTATGCGTAGCACAATTCATTCAGTTGTTAGTCATCGCCCGTCTGGGCTTCTTTCTTGTCTTCCGTTCCGTTTCTGAGCTCTGGTTTTTTTTGTTTTGTTTTTTTTTTGCAAAAGTTGGGGGAATCGGGAAAAAAGCAATGGCACTAATGTGGTAGGAAGCTGAAAGAAGTAGTACAGGCCGGATTACTCAATTTTTTCTTTCACGCCGGTCAATGGTCTCGGCGACGACGGCTTTTCTGCGACACGGTGCCCTTAACGCTAATCGTTAATAATGATAGTAATCAATAATAACGCTCCTTGAAAAACAAATACTCGCTATTCTCCCAGAATTACAACGGCTGTTGACTTCAGTAGGGGCACTTTCTGGGGAACCCTGAAAAATGGCTGGCGTCTTAAAGGGCCCCTGAGATGGGGGTTTTTGGGGGGTCGATGGTATCGGAGCGCAACGGCTATTTCTTGAACTAATCGTGACGTGTTTGTGCGCTCTTGATTTAGTCAATTTTTTACGAGCGTAAAAACATCAGAAAGCTACAAAAAACATCTTTTGTGTGTGGGTGCTTTTACACAGTCACACATATTTGTTTTATACCGGAGTGTAAAGCACTTACACACCGGGCCAAACCGGGCTTGACGCTCCTCCGTTCTCGGCGGAAGGATACAGTGAGCGCAGGAGCAACGACGCTTGCAGCCAGCGTGATCGCTCAGCGCTCCGTGTCTCAGTTTTCTTTGCATTTGCTTTCTTGGACGCTGTACCCGAAAGGATTCTTTGCACCATCTGTGTTTCGAGCGTAGCCTCGACGTTGTTTCAGAGGTGGTAACGAACGGCGCGCCAAGGGAGCGCCGCGCCGACGACGAAGGAGGAGCTCCGCACGCAGCGCTTGGACGACGCCGGGCACTGCTCGTGATCACGAGGCGCACGCTCAAGTGCGCTCACGCGGGCTGAATAAATCAGTTCAAGCCCAAACGCTGTCGCAGCTGATTCTCTGCGGCGGTCGCGACAAGGGCAAGAGCATGCTCATCCCGTAACGACAACTGCCAAAGAGTTTCATTTCATTGCTTCCCATCAAGTCATGATCGCAGGAAAGTGTGGTTTGCTGCACCGGCCTTCTGAATGAACCTGTTGCCTAGTGTCCTTAGCGCGCTTTACCGTTTACCGTGTTAAATGAAGCAAGAGTAGCCGTTTGCCGCTGAAAACGAAAGGATTGCACTCTGCGGTTTCTGCATTCCGGCTTACCGGCTCTGCCGAGTAGCGACATCTGGCGAATTTGTCGCAAAGTAAATGACACAAACGTTTGTTGCCCAGAACTGTTCGCTTACGCTTGAAATGGCTTGAATCTTAGACGTCTTAGATTGAACTCTCACAATACAATATTTTTTTTTAAAAGAGCCGTATACTTCTACTGTAGAGCTTAAAAAATCGAAAACATGACGTTGACGCCGCCATCTAGTGGGAAGAATTAGGACCAAGTATTGCATTAACCAGAATTCACGCCACCGCTAAATATTTCGATATAAAATGAGTAAGATATATTGTAATGATTCCGCAGTTACCTATATTACCTTGCCCAAGACGATTTTGAAAGCATAAAAGAGCTATGCTAGTTCATAAAGGCATCTGAACCATTGGAAGCGTGGGAAGCTGGAGTAGGGGCGGAAATTTTGCTCGCTCATTCTAAAAAAAATTGTCATTTATCGTGCTCCTGATCATCATTTAGCAAGAATGTAGTAAGCAACATCAACTAAAATTGCTTGCATGAAGCGCAGAGCACAGCGCATTTGCTGTGCCGTAAAGTTCCGGAAGAACGCCCACCCAAATTTAAGTACATGTGATATCAAGTGAAAAATACGAGATTGGCGAAATTTCGGGTCAAGCGCGGAAAGGACGAATAAGTGACCGCATCTACACATGAAGAGATGATTCGGGTTTGTTTTGTTCACTCATCGGCGCTAAAGCCATGGATTTTACGGGGTGGGCGCGCGTCTTTCAGTAAATTGAATATTTCACCCGTAAAAGGGGGTGGGCGATGTTTCGGGGGAGGGCGTTCACTCGGAACTTTCCGGTAATCTAATCAAAACGCGAGCGTACATTTCGCCGGCGCAGGGGGCTCGCTACTACAGTCGGTAGAAATTCTAGCCTCTGTATCGCTATGTAGCGACGGTAAAAATAAGTTACCGTTCACGAAAACTCTCGCGCATGCAAGGTCGACTTCCGCAATCACCAGTATCTCCTGCTCAAAGTCCGTAAAGACTGAAAACGTAGCTTAAAAAAAAAAAAAAAAAAAGGACGTCGTCGTCTCATGTGCGACCCACTCGCTGAAGTAACCATGGTAACGACGACGCTCTAAACCAAACCGCCGCCGTCAAAAACCGCGGACATTCCGGCGGCCAACCATGAAATGAGTGCTTCGCCTCGGACGAGGTCGGACTATGTCGTCATCGCAAGCCGCCGAGCCAACAAATAGTTCTGTCTCGTCGGGGTAATAACTTTTGTTAGCGTGAGCGAATATGCTTACTATTTTTGGACTTGTTTCTACAAGAACTATAGAGTAGATTTCTGACACAAACAAAAACACTTTGAAATCCATCTCAGGCCCCCTTTAAGCGTCACGAAGACTCCTTAAGAATGGTACCTTAAATTCTGCACTCAAACGTTACAGTAAAAGGGCAAAAATATTCGCCTTACAATGCGGGATCACTTATTCACGTACACAAAAGATCTCCACATTTCCTCTTCTTTCTGTAGGACAAAATACGTGCGCCATTTTAATCCCCCCCCCCCCTTACACAAACGCCTTATATATAAAATCACATCTGCCTCACATCGCAGGCTCGAGGTATTCGCATTTTTACATGTTAATAATAGATTCAGTAAAGACATTTACTGAGTGAAGATACGCTTATAAAAAATTCGGAATTTGCACCCCTAGAGCAACGAGGCATGCCGTTGTGGAGGGCTCCAGGTCAATTGAAGTCACCTGGGGATCTTCCCTCAGATCTCGTACATCGATCTTCTCGGATCTCTCGGATCTCGTTGTTTTTTTAACACGAAAGTGTTTATTCCGGGATACACAAAGATTCCACTAATGTCATATCCGTCACGTAAATGACTCCAGTACAACGAAACAAGCGGCCTGTAAAGGGTGCACCCCTGCACACAGGGTCTTCTTGCGGGGAAGCAACCTTTAGTACTAAAAAGTACGTTATACTTAGGGTTGTTCGTTTTCGGGTTTTGTATTTTAACACGAAAGTGTTTTATGCCGGGATATACCTAGATTTCCCTGACAACATATCCGTCATGGAAATGACACCAGTACACATTTGCCGACGTGATCCGCCAGCAGGACGTCGCTCGCCAAGCGCCCCTACAAGACAGCCGCCGACCCACAGATCATGCTCGGCTGCAGGTTTCGCTGCACATGACACTGTCATGTTTTACAGATTCCTTAGACCGAGCAACCAACCACAGTTTTTTGCCCCTATCGTACATAGTAACGAGGTTAACATCCGACGACCCTCGTAGCCAGTGGGGCAACGGATTTGCAACTGATTGATCTAAGAAGAGATCTTTATTGTCATTCCCCGGTTATAACTCTTCAGCTGCAAGGTAGTTGCGTTAATAATACGAAATCATGAGCAAACAACTTGGTAGGTAGGAAATCCAAATTCCTTGTGTCACAAAATGGCCGACGGGCTAACAAATAAAAAACAGGAGAATCGAGTTCAAAGGTAAGTCTGGTTAAGTTGGTCGGAGTGCGATTCGAACCATGGACTTCCAGAATACCACACCTACACGCATCGCCAAGACCACCACCGCTTTTTTTTTTTTTCGTTTATACCTGTCCTTGGCATACAAGTCACACAACCAAAACTCGTTTACAAAGTCTGGAAAGACACCAGCATGTCACTTGCTCGTGTGTCATTGTTAAAAAGGCCGAAGGCTTGCCACACTTTCCAACTCGTTCAACCAATCAGGCGGTCAAAGTAGTGCTTCATACTCTTCTAATACGTATTGTACAATTTCTCAGAACAACTCTCTGCTCAGTCTTACGTCAACATCATTTTGGCGAACTGTTATTCGAGATTTCCGTAAGCTATTCAGTGCCAGTAATATCAAAAGGCCATACGGGACGCCGCTGTCGTTTTCATCGGCCAAGAACCTTATGCAATAGGTATTCAACAGGAAATCACTTTTCAGCGTTCTTTTCAAAACGTTCCAAAGCAACACACTGTGCAAAAACTCTATGAACACGTGCTATACTGTCTCTGGCTTCATACAAAGCAAACAGTCAGGAACCCCGGGGGAACAAACTTTGTACGATCATCCACGATTTAACAGGCAATACGTTCGAGGGTGACTTAAAGAAAAAAAGATTTGACATAAGGCGGCACCGCCATTTATTTCACACGTTGCCATTTCCTTCATCTTGCCCTGGCCCTGCCAAGACCACCAAGGCCCTGCGAATCTGGCGGACCAAAAGTGGACCTACTGAAGCCTTTTACATAGAAACGGGTGTCGTACACAGCTAACATGAATCATTTGAGCCGTATAATTAAAGAAGGAGCACTAAGGTCAGTAGGAAAGCGTGTTTCAGCTAGATGACATCGCTTCTTGACGAGACGACAGAGATTCGGCTGTCAAGACAAAGGAGGTGCAAATTGAGAGAAACGGAAGGTGATAATGACGGGGAAAAAAACGGTGGCACGGACCAGCACGAACACGTCTTTCGCATATAGTGCGAAAAAACATTTAGACGATGGCACGGAACGCTTTACCGTCAATATAAAATAAACCCTTTCGAATAACAATGCCAAGACGTGACGAAAATGAGGGCCTCAGGGTCTTTTGAGAAACTTTGTTGTCTGGCTGTTACGAGCTAAAACTCACTCAATACGTACATATTTAGAGAAAAAATATTTGAAATCTCAACGCACATTTTCCGAGCATGGGAAAGGTCATTAAAAGTCCAGCTTCAATGATTGGAACAATTGTTCTAGATTGTAGAACCGGATTGTAGTCACAGCAGTATGGGAATCTAAGTTGTGGAAGTGATTGATAGTCGAATGCTGATCCTATTTCGTCGTAATGACGCAAATTAAGTCGACACTGCGAAACCTCGTCTTCATTCAGTGAGATATGAGGTCAAGGGAAACAAATAGCTAGCATACCGATCGAAAACCTTCCCACACAGTCGTAGAAAGAACGGCTATTAACACACCGTCCTTTCTTTTCAGCCATTCTTCTATATCTAAGGAAGAGCGGCATAGCGAAAGCAGCGCAGAAGAGTGATGACCGCCCCTGGGTCGATAATCAACGAACTAGCTGCAGTCCCGATCAATGCATCCCTTGGGAGCCTTCGATCGCCTCCTGCTTTTCCCTCGTTCACCGTGGTATCGCGCAAGCCACCGCTGAGCACTCATTGATTTCTTGGCGGCGACTGGACGACGCCGGTCTAATGTAGAAAAGAAAGGTCGGTGTTCGTCTTAGTCGGCTACAACAATGCACGCGCTAATTGCGGCGGCCGATAAGCAGGGCAGAACGACGTCGGTGAAGGCTGCGGCTTGGAAGGGGTTAAAAAAAGAACCCCGATTTCGCCAGTATTAAGTTCTGGGCTCCTGCTCACCGCGTGTACGTAAACACTTGTCATGCTGTGTCATGCAAGCCTGTGGTCTAAGACGGGGTCAAAAATGTGGAAGGGGAAAATTTCATGGGGTAACATTAAAGACAAAGCTTCGTGTATCTCGCCAGTTTTGCGACGCCCTCTTTATCGAGGACTTTACGCCGAGCAATGAACGCTAGTTGTGCAGTCCGCCGGCCCGAGGCACTAAAACTGCAACCTCTGTTTACGCTTTAAAGAAACAGTCGACCGCCACACTCAGGATATCCCCTATAAACAAGAGAGAAGAACAGAAAACAGCCCAAATTAAAAAAAAAAACATTTTTTTTGTTTAAGTCTCAGCAGACCCTACTGCCGGTAATGGCCACAAACTAACGGTTTGGGTCGCCTAAGAAATTTCGCTACCTCTCGCTTTTTGCTACACCTTCGTGTCCTGTATTTTGATATTTATTTATATGTCTAGTGCTTCGTTCTTTGTTTTTGTTTTCTCTCACCTGACGTTGTATATATGTCACATCTTATTCTTGCCCATGTGTTATATATTTATGTAAGCCCTCTACCCTATCCCCCTATTCCTATGTACTCTTTCCTTCCTATCCCACCTCCCCTACACCAGCAGGCGTTACGGTGTCGCCCCTAGGCGAGACAATTTACGCCTGTTAATGAATTTTCCTTTCTTTTTTCTGTACAATAAATACATACATAAATACATGCCTTCTCAAGGCACAATTGTAGATTTCACTGTATTTTTAATCATGCACGGCATTACAAACAATGTTACATCTGACACATCTTGTAGAAACAATAGCAGCACCCGCCGTGGTGTCAGTGTTTAAGGCGTTGTGATGCTGAGCCCAAGGACTCGGGTTCGATCCCGGCCACGGTGGCCGCTTTTCTGATGGAGCTGAAAAGCAAAAGCGCCCGTGTGTCGATATTTTGGGGCAGGTTAGGGGTCCCCACGTGACCAAAGTTTATCCTGGGCCCTTCAGAGTTCTTCTATATAGCTTCCTCCAGGAGCTATATACAAGAACTTTATACAAGATCTATATAGATGGGTCTGCGGCGCGTCTCGTAGCCAAGGTGTAGCTTGGGCGCGTTAAACCCCCCAATCAACCAAATCGCCAGAAAAAGTAGCAGCAGCAGACCTTGTGAACCCTAACGCGATATCGAGGTTCAGCTTCCCCACAATGCACTCGAGGGACCAATACATGCTGCCAGAAAAGCAAATTCGGCGAATGACAGCGAAGTACATACTATTTGACCCCCAAATGTGGTGGCACTGCTCAATGCTAAATGTCATGCTTGCATTGCGTCATGCGACAGCGCGGACCTAACTTTCGCATGAACGGCACAGTCATTCGTCGCATTTATCTTTTGGATCTATGGATTGGTCAACATTGTGGGGAAGTTGAACTGCCTGGTTGTCTTAGCGTAGGTATTGTAAGGTTTAATTACACACATACACATTATGGTCATCAATAATGTCCACTTCACGATGAAGGCCCTCTCCGTGGCAGTCTAAACGCCCCTACCCTGTGCGGTCGTGGTCCAACTTTTGGCTCTCGATTTTTGCCATCTCATCCCTCCATCGTGTTAGTCGTCTTCCCTCACTTGTAGTCCTGTCTCTCGGCACTAATTCTGTTACTTACATTTTCCTATTGTCAATCTTCAATACTGAAGGCCCGACGAAAGTCCACTTCTAAACGAAGCTCATGCTATGGTTTCGTGTATTTTCAATGTTTGCGAACAAGGCCTCCTGAGGCTCCACAACGCGAGGCGTTGGAAAACGAACGCCCCGATGTCTGAGCTACTAGCGTGCAGTCACACTCAAGGTCCCACGCTGTTTAAAACATGGCAGAGACCTCAAGCTTATACGTCTCATCACTTGGACATTCGTTCTGAGTGCGATAGCTATCAATGGGCACCATTTTCAAGATCATTAGTCAAAATAAGTGGGTGGTGGCCTTTGTTACGAGTGACGTCCACCAACGATTCATGGTGTGAGTGAGTGAGTGAGTGAGTGAGTGAGTGAGTGAGTGAGTGAGTGAGTGAGTGAGTGAGTGAGTGAGTGAGTGAGTGAGTGAGTGAGTGAGTGAGTGAGTGAGTGAGTGAGTGAGTGAGTGAAATGAAAAAGCAATGTGTGTGAAAATCTTGTTTCTCAGAAAACTCTATCCCTCACCCCCAATCACCACCCAACCTACGAGTGGTGGGCGTGGCAGCTGAACAGCACCGAACTCTCAGTCGAAAGGACCTAGGGACTTTTGAAGGCGGTAGGGCCTTCACACGTCGGCATCCCACGGATAATATGACGCCAAAGATTTTTTCCCAGCAGCACACGTGTGTCGTAGTGCAGCCGACTTCAAGGGAGTTGGTGTATGGCTGAGCAAAAAAAAAGGCGTTTTTTTTTTTAGATTTTTCACGTGGTAGTTACGGGAATTTTTTATACATTGCGCACAGGGGTAGCAAGCCTATCGCGAACGGTGTGACAAAGAATGCTGTCCGCACGTGAAGTGCCCGAATTAAAATCCGAAAGACAGTAGCTACTCACCTCAACAAAACGTAGCCTAAAATCAAAACGTCAAGGCATTTCGGCGTTGTTCGAAAGGGACCTAGAGACGTGGAAACGGTTGTACCAGGTAATCTGTGAAGAACAATTTCCAGGGTAGGATATAGTTCAAGAAATAACGGTTTCGAAACGGGGAACTGCGGGCACAACGCAACCACAAGAGGAGGGGAAAAGAGTACACGTGCGCAGTTTCACACAATAAACCTATTATACCGACTCTCTCAGGTTGTTCAGGGTGCTCTAAGTAGGAATGAGGAATTTGTAAGTGCGCACGCGCAGGAGCAGATGGTTGTTAAAGAGAAGATTAAGAAAGGGCAACCCCGACACGCGCCGTCAAATCAACAAGAGGTATTTATTTATGTATTTCTTTTTTCAACTGGAAGAATTTGTGAAGCCCTCTTGTCATTTCCCTATCCAGGACAGCTTCCGAAAACTTGGACTATCGAACAAGCTGGTTACGCCCACTAATAACCCTTAAGCATCTTTGCAGTGTCTAGAGTGCCGCGCGATGGCATTCGAACATTTAGGACTGGCCTAGCACTGGACGAAGCGTCTGTCGTTGTAGTGCAGACATTTATGGAAGCCAGTGCCTTTTTCTGATTCCTGGTCGGCCACCTCTTTGTCTGCGTTGCAGCAGGATTGGACATGTGTGGAGACAGTGCCGAACACATCGGTGCCGCGAGGTACGATATGATCACACCGCTGAGAGATGCGCAATGACGTACGCTGACAAGCTCCGCCAAAGTCAGGAACCATCGACTGATGAGGACCTCTCCGCCCATGTAATGGACGTCACGGAGGTCGTTGATGCGACAGGGGAGATTAGCCAGTTGATGCTGTCGAAAAATGTGATGGCTGTGCCTACGGCTCCTTCGTACGTAATTACGTAAGCTGCTCCAACGGGATGGCAAGTGTCACAGCATTGCACGCTACCACACTTACTGTGAGAAGACTCAGGAACAGGAGAAGAGTTTCAGCTCTTGCGTCTCCTTAAACGGATGGACGTAAGCATCTCCGCTATTCAGGAGACAAAGCTTTGTAGTGATGAGGACACAGCGGCGGATTTAGAGCGCTTTTTAGAACATTATAGTGTATGCGTCACTCATTCCGCAGGCATGTCTGGCGGATGCTTCGTTTTCATCAGCAAGCAAGTAGGGTTTTCTTGCCTCTCCTGCAGTGTAGATACTTCCGGGCGTTTGATTTGCTGTGACCTTGTCCTTGGGGGTGTTGCATGGCGTATCATTTGCCTCCATGCAGCAGTTATTGTCGAGAACGTGATTTATTTTTCCTGTCGCTGGGAAAGCTCCTTTGAACACAATGAAAGGTTCTCTTTATGGGTGATTTCAACTGTTTCCTCAGTGAGCATGATCGCTTTCGACCAGCTGCGCGCTATGATCCAGTGCAGCCACACTGGCCGATTTACTGCACGAGCATGGTCTTGATGATGTCGGTCAGATGAAAGGAAGTGCAGTGCACTTTACTCATTTTCAGTGCAGTTCAAATACCCGCCTTGACAGGATATATATATATCAGCAGAGGAAGTTTTTGGAGTTGCGGACTATAATGTACGTCCAATATTTTTTTACTGACCACTGTATGGTCTCAATCTACTTCGGTAGGTCAAGACCTCGTAACATGCCGACTCAATAGGACCTGCGGAAACTTAATACCTCTCTACTGGCTGATGAATTTTTTTGCAAAGGGGTATCTGATTGCTTACACAGTATTCTCGCAACTCCAGAGCTATCTCTGTATCAGACATGGGATCTCTTTAAACAGGAAGTTACGAATGATGCAATAGAGGAGCCCGCTCGCCTTTCGTTTTTAAAACGCTGTCTTGTACGTGAACTTTCCCGTACATTGGTGGCACTTCACGAACTGGAAGCAGTCAATGCGGGATAAGCTTTGGAAGAAATTGGGATTGTTAAATGACAACTGCAAAAATATGTAACAGAAAAATATCATGGTGCCGTAATTCGGTCCAGAACTGAAAGGTTCTTTGATAGTTATCCTTCTCGCCAGTGTTTTATTGAAGAGCGCCAATCCGCACTTGCAAAGGAGATAATTGAAATTTATTATAAAGGTGTTCGGTATACTCAAGCAAATGAAATTGTCGGTGCTTTCCACACACATTACAGCATGCTATTTTGGGGGCTCCAGTATTAAACTCGGCTTTTAAAGTCCCATTCTCTAATTGGCTTACTTCCCAGGCTTACAGATGACCAGTGCATGATGGTGTCAGGCCCTATTACACTGGAGGAAGTTAAGGATGCCATCTCCGCGCTTAAGACTAACACGACCCCGGGGCCGGATGGTCCTGGTGGTGAGTTCTACCAGACGTTTTCTGGTATCCTTGCTCCAGTTCTCCAGGACGTATTTACGGCTGCCTATGATCATAATATCTTGCCGCCAACGTTTTATTCAGGACACACGGTGCTAATCCCCGAAACTGTGGATGCAGAGAAATTAAGGTATGTAGGGGGTTACCGACCAATCTCCCTCTGCAACGTTGAGTACAAAATATTTGCAAAAATCTTATCCAGGCGCCTTCAATTTGTAATCACTAGTTTAGTGGGGTCTCACCAAACTTGCGGTATTCGGGGCAGGAGTATTCATACAAATATTCATATTGCTCGTTCTGTCTTGGAGTGCGTGTCCGATTCGGTAGATCAGGTGGACCTAAAACAAATTGATCTTGCAAAAGCGTTTGATCGGGTTTCTCATGATTTATTATTCGCACTTCCGGCAGCAGTCAACTTAGTTTATGTGTTATTTAAGGGCATCAAGCTGTGCTATAATCGCTGCACTACACAGCTTATCGTCAATCGTATTTTGCCGATTGCGATCAAGTCGTCTGTGAGGCAAGGCTGCCCCCTGTCACCGGTACTGTTCGCATTATACCTCGAACCTCTTTGTCTCAGCATTCAGCAGAGCCAAATAATGAAAGGTTTTCGCGTGCAATCGAGCGAGTTAAGGTGCTCGCTTATTCAGATGATATAGCGTATTTTTGCGCTGACAAAAGGAGTGTCCAGGAAGCCCTTACAGTTACTAAGCAGTTCTGTGATGTGTTTGGAGCGGATGTTAATATAGAAAAAAACTACGGGATTTTGGATCGGACAATAGGGAACGAATTCCATCCAGATTCGCAGGTATCACGTGGGATAGGGCTCCACCCCAGTACCACGGCGTTCTGTTACATCAAATACGGAACACAGGGCCTAATTGGTCGTCAGCCCTCACGCAAGTTAAGCGCGCATCGCAGGCATGGACTGGGCGAGACCTTTCTGTGTTTCCACGTGCAAGAGTGGGTAATGTCTTCCTTGCTACAAAGCTCCTTTATGTGCTGCAAGTGCTTCACTGTGCGCGATCAAAAGTTCAGGCCCTACATAGAGTTTTTGCAACATTTGTGTGGGGTTCTCAATGGGAACCTATGCGCAGGTACAACTTGTTTCTTCCTTTAAAAGCTTTAAAAGCAGGGGGTGTTGTGCTCATGAATTTGTTTGTGCACCAACTTCCCTCGTTTTTTTCGTCTACAAATTGGTTGATCACCCAATTTTACTAACTGCACTTGAGTAGCGCATAAATTTCCATGTGCCTTTTTTGCTTATATGTACAGGCGAAGTCAATACGAAGCCTCCATGGGGATTTCTCAAAGAGGTCGTGGAGTCATTCAACTTTCTTACCGCGCGGTTTTCCTTGGAATATCTGTTCAGCTTGTCAAGGGAAACTATAACGAGCACTCTTATTGAAAGTCTATTCTCGGTGCCTGTTTATCGCCAGCTTTACCAAGGCCACCAGAAAAGCAATGTTTTAAAACGCGTAATGAGCATGTGTATCCTGCCAAATGCAAAATCATTTTTCTTCAAGCTTCATTCTTCCACACTCCAAGTTAAGACATGGCTGCGCGAAAAGGGAATGTCTATTGCTTGGTCGGTCAATTGTCGCCTGTGTAATTGACCAGAGACAATTGATCATTGTTTTGTGTTGTGCCAGGACGCTCTCTTCTTATGGGATCTTTTGCAGCGGACACTAAAAAAGGACATCGACATCACCCCGTACACCATTCGCTTCCTGCCATTTGAAGATGTTAACCGGGTGCCATTTGACGTTTTCGTTCTCCTAGGATTGTTTAGCTTGTGGAAGTTCCGCATGACTGATCGGCTTGCGGAACCCCCTAGGCCGACAAAGCGCATTTTTCGGGAACAGGTGGCGTTGGTGCGGAGCGTTTATGCTGCGCAGAGTGATCCACCGGAGTCGCTGTGCTGTCTCTTTTGGATGCGTGCGTTTGCTTGCCCGAGTTTTGACATGGTGCCGATCTTTGTTCGACTTATGTCCTTCCCCTTTCCTGCCTATAATGTTTATATTGTGTGTTAGGTGTCTTGTCTGAGTTTTCTAAAGTTTTCTCAAATTTCCATGTAATAAAGAAAAAAAAAGTCGTTGTAGTGCAGAGGATCCGTCTTCGCTTCTTGATTCAGGGGAGGTGGTTCGAAACCGGCTTTTCCCGCGGTTTTTTTTTTTTCTCGTGTTTAAAATGAACTCAAATTTTTACGGCGTAGGTTATTTCTGGTGTATTAAAATATTTATTTGTGTCCGTTAGGTCATGTTATGGTATGCTTAGGTTAGGTTGCCTAGCTTACGTTATCTAGAGCGATGTAGTGCCCGACGCGGAAATTTTGTTACAAAAACACCGGTGGACGTCGACACAGTGGAGTGCTTATAATACCGTCGGACGGCACTCTAGACACGCGCTTTAACTAACATTAGTTTCAGTGGTGACGCTATGCGGCGACGACACTATCAGCGCTATTTTCACTCCTGTTTATATCTCACTCTTCAATATACGCTGTTTCAAATCTCGCTTTGAAAAGCGTTGCCGACACTTTCTATACTTCGGCCTAAAATAAATCCGATTCAACCCGCAAGGGATAAAAAAATACTTGCCACTTTTTTTTTGCACACATTTTTTTTTCTTCTAAAGCATAAAAAGTCATCGAGCGTGTCGGAAACGCTGGCCTTGCAATTTTCGCTCGGCTATTCCTTCTTTTTTGCTTACTGTCATTTTTATCTGTACAGATTTTCTTCCCTTGTTATTATTCCCCACCGGGGCATTTATGCTCCCTCAAACAATAAAGACTCTCTTTCTCTTCTTCTTCTTCTTCTTCTTCTTCTTCTTCTTCTTGTTCTTCTTCTTATTCTTCTACAGTATTCGCACCACGCATCCCCTCTTCCGTATGCTGCCAACGAGAGCGTTAAGATTACAACGTTTCCGTACGCACATATTCACCCTTTTCTCATTCCTGCTGCACTTAGCTACTGCCTTTAGAATGGTCTTCTTGCATATCTCTAATTCTGTTTTGAGTACGAGGAACGAAATAAACAGCGCCGCATAGAAGTCGTGCTGGCAGGGTAACAAAGTAGAACAGCCATCTTCTGTCGTGTTTCTCGTCGTCTTTGTTTGTGCCCAGACGGTCGTCGCTTGGCAAGGAACTCGTGCATCCTTGGCTCTCGTCCAAATTAGGTCCTAAGAGTGTTTTGATAGTCGCGCTGAGCTGTTTTCAAGCGTGGTTGTGTAAATGTGATAACTGCCTTTGTAGGGAACCACTTTCATCGGAACAGCTTCTAACTGAGCTTTTCTTTTTTCTCTTTTTAATCCTGGAGCCACCCGTAACAACAAAGTAACGGTCGTGTTAAGAAACAAATTGCCGCTATTCAAGTTTACGCAGTCCATGAATGCATAGTATACAATACTTTTTTTAAGTGCAATGCACTTTATAAGCGACCCCAAACCATCCACCGCCGGCGGCGTTGGCGTCCGCAGTGCTCCTCTATATTTGAAAAAGAAACAGCATCCGGCGCCAGGTTTCGATCCGAGGACTTTGCGGCCGCAGCGCGACGCGCTACCGACCAAGCCACGGACGCGACGGTGATATCAGTGTTAGACGCGCCTTATATCTTTAACGCATTCAAACTACGTCGTCAGCGGCGTGCGTTGGCGACTCAGCGGCGTTATAGCGGCTTGATAACTGCGTGGTGTACACGTGATACTACAAACCCGATGGAAGAGATGGAAGAGAAGGCGGCGAGGCGGTGGGCTGCGGGGGCCGAGCGCAAGCGCCGCAAGCGGGCCGACAACCGTGCATTCGCACTTTCACATTCTCCCCCTCGGGGAAATGCGGGGGAATTTTTCATGCATGCGACTCGGATATTTTGCTGTTGTATAGATCCTACAAGCGGAGTTGATTTAAAGAAGGCCTAATGTATTTTCTAGCGCTTGTACGTAACGGCTGCTGGCATCGTTTTAGTTCAAAGCTTGGTTATACTAGAGCTGCGTCCAACGGTTTCAATCTTACACGCATCCTAGAATTGCACAGGCATGAACGGATAAAAACCACACAATAATAAATGCTAAAAATGGCCTTAATTTTTGGTTTACCCAAAGTTTTTTTTTCTCTCTCTCTTTTCTGTAGCAGCATCAAAAACCTCATCAAGAATTATGTAATGTGGTACGGCATGATTTCGAAACATATTCCAAGCTGCGGGTTCCTTCAACCGACACTAAACTCGCATTACTTTTAAGCATTAGCTCAAGTCTACAGGCTGTCATCTCGGATTTGAACCGGCATTCGCGGTATTGGTAAAATCGGCTTATTAAACGCCTTACCGCTTCGTGCATGATGTTAACGTCTTTCGCAAGGCATGTCACCGCAATTCCCCGCTCCCTTTATTGCGGCACCACCTCCTCCCATCCACAGTCTACTCTGCCGAAACTACTGATGCAAGGACAAGCTCGCTGTTTCACAAAGGTGATTGGCTCAATCCGCCCACGTGTAGTGACGGCCTCAAACTTTAAATATTAGCAGGAATCAAGTCTGCCGTGAGAATAATGTAAAACGACACTGGGCAGAGGGAGGCTTTCTCGCTATCTGTATGTGGCGCAGACAATGCTCGAACAGGGGTCGCCGCTGCTATACCACTGTGCCGCTGCTGCTTCTTTCATTGCTTTGACGTCACGCTCATCTTGCTCATCTTACGAAGGCCACGTGCGTCACCTTGACGCTCAGGTTACCAAGCAACGTGAATTTCGTAGACGGATGGAAGGCTAATTGGCGGCGCAGAGCTTTCTATTAAAACGCGCCTGATTCTTCAACATAAAGTGCGGGCAAATTCGTTGCGTGGGAGTCGGCCGCACTTTGGGAATCTTATGCAATGTTTGTTGGGCGAGTGCCTAAAAATATTTCGGGCAGCTTTACAATAGGCCCTGCTTCTGACAGCGAGACGCGCCCAATAAGGCGTGCAGTCATTGGGGAGAAATCGCTCGAAACGTTTCAAGAAAAGCAATTCATTAATAAAAGTCGTATTCCACGTTTGTATGTAAGATCGTGCTTACGTCTTATTTCCAACCCCCTCAGAAGGCAGATTTACGACACCGAAGGCGAATTTCTTTTTTTCTTCTGTAGAGTGAAGAGAATAAACGGCGGAGGATAGGAGCTTTTTTTCGTCTATTCGATAAGTAGTTCGTTTGCACGGCTTGCCGCAGCAGAAAGATGTTTAAAATAAAGAGATGAAAGGAATTAGGCTGCCGTTTTTTACGGATGACGCGTGCTTAGGACTTCGCGTTCTACGGAGCCTAATAATGAACAGACGTCCCCTTTTAAAACCTCCCGTGCAGTATTCTTTTTTCTAATTAGAATGTATCGAGGAACTGAAGTTCTGGCATTTTTCCAAGGCTTGTTTTGTAAGCTCCAACCGAACCGTACGCCCATTTCGTTTTTGTTTTGTTTGTTTTTTTTTGTCATAAAAGGTATGTTGTTGGGGCTTTGTGTATATGCGCGCCCATACCACACGATTAACCCAGGTTGCACCAGCTTTTTCATCAAAGCAAGAAAAAACACAACGACGGAGAATATTCAATGTTTTTTTTAATTAACATTTTCTTCACTTCTCCGAAAAGACCCGCTGCGGGGGCACAATGGCTAAGGCGCTGGGCTGCTGAGCCCAAGGACGCGGGTTCGATTCCCGGCCGCGGCGGCCGCTTTTCTGATGGAGGCGACAGGCAAGAAACGCCCGTGTGCACGAGATTTCGGCGCACGTTAAAGATCCCCAGGTGGTCAAAATTAATACGGAGCCCTCCACTACGGTGCGCCTCATCGCATGCGTTGCGTCGGCTGGTTAAACCCTACAATCAATCAATTAATCAATCAATCACTCAATCAGTTACTCACTCACTCACTCACTCACTCAATCAATCAATCAATCAATCAATCAATCAATCAATCAATCAATCAATCAATCAATCAATCAATCAATCAACTTTTCCAAAAAGTTTTAAAAGATAGTTTAAATTTTTAAATGTATGAGCAAAGTTGTCCAACGACGTGTCTTTCTGAAATATTCTATTCTTTTCATCTTTTTAATGAAAACTACCAATATGTATTTTTAACAATTAGTGGCAACAATAACAAAAAAGTCAATTTTTTTCGTGTTGCACGCGCAGAAGCTATGCCTAGAGTATGATTAGGGCCGTAGTGGCAGGATAGAAATTAATTTAAACTAGCTGTTTATCTTTATCGTGCGTGGAAATCAAGATTTGCGGGCGTTCTCGGTTCTGGCCTCCATCAAAGAAGCAACCTCGGGGGCTGGAATCGATCCCACCTTGGGCTCAGCAGCACAACGCCTTAGCCACTGAACCACCGCGATATAGGTTGTGATAATAAAATCGGTTTCCTCTCATCGCGTTCAGCTGCGGGTTGCTATAGAATCAATTGACAGCTGTTGTAAAACAGAATTGGGCGTTGAAAGGCTTGTAGATGTACGATGAAAATTGCCGGCGTATGTGGGGGAAGGCAAAACTGAATAATACTGTGCGGCACGAAAAAATTCAGGTTCAGGCAAAAAAAAAAAAAAAAAGCATGGGTTATGCCTCCCTATCAGCGAAGAATCGTGAGAGTGTGATTACCGATTCCCGTTTCTGATGCCGCGAGGACTCGCTTCAATCCCCGAAACATCTGAACTGACCTAAGCATTTGGTTCCTCATGCCTGTGTTATAAACGCCCACGAAAAATATGCACAAAAACTTGAAATACAATATTCAGCCCTATATACCACTATTTTCTTAGGCGTAGCACCGACACCCACCGAGACAAGGACTAATTAGGGAAAACAAACTTTCATATTTCGTTCGACAGAAACGTTAAACAAAATTGTGAAAGTTGTAAGTTTTGCGTTGATGAAAATTCATTGAAACAGCAAATCAAACAATTATTGCTCACTGACAACGTGCGGTTTCTTGAACAGCTTAGTCTTTTGTACGAGTTTTGTTCTCCTACTATTTACAGCATCACGTAGAGATTGATGAGCCTTTTTCGTGTGCTTTTTATACCGCGCCTTGCTAAATAGAAAACATGCTGTCCCTTGCACTGATTATAAAAAGGTACTTCTCGACGTGCCTTTTTTGTTTATTTGTCCGTCATTTGTCTTGCAGTTAGTATATGAGCGCGTTTTTTTGTGTCGAACTGTGTATAAGTGTGTGTATATGTATACGTGCACAAATATGCATTCTTTTTATTTTCGATGACGCAGAGTTCCCTCAACTTTTGTGCAGTGATTTTTTGTTGTTGTTGTTTTGTTTTTGTTTTTTGCTCACCTCATTTCTCACTCTCTTCCTAGTTGCTTTATCCTTTTTTTCTTATTCCCCTATTTATGAAAACAATTACCTCTGTTGGATTACATACAAAGACAAGTGTACTGAGATATACGTCGCAGACACAGTGTGTAGGAGGCTGAAAACCTCCGTAAGGCCGCCGTTTGTGCTTTTAGTCCCGGTCTCCTCTCGCTCAGACAAGAAATAAAGAGTTTTTTTTAATTTAATTTCAAGATTCTTTGGGCCGTGGTAAAGGCAATTCATATCCTAAAAAAAGACATTCATGTGGACTTTGTAACCGGCCATTTTTTATCCTGTTCTTCTTCCTATATTTATTTTATTTCAACCTCACAATATTTTGCGAGCAGTGAATTCAAATGCGGTTATACAATAAAACCGCGGGGAATGTAGAATCCGCTTTCGTTCTGTGCTGTGCTGCAGCTTCGAGAAGTTAAAGAAGCACTTAACTAAAGAGACACTTTCCATCATACTCTCCTCATGCTGCAATGATACCGAAAAAAAAGGAACGTAGCTGCTTCTATCGAGTCCCATTTCATGTCCACGATTTTTGTGGCAAGCCATTAATTTCGACGGCTAATTACTCTGGAATTGCTGAGTGTTTTGCCATGTTATATGTGGAAACCGGCTCTCCGTACATTTACAACGTTTATGCGGTACTCCGACTAGGTTTAAAAGAAGATTAAAGATATTCTATACTCGCAGAGCATTCTGATGAATAATTACACCAACCTGATGAATTCCTGAAAAACCTCTTGCTAAGTTCGTTTTTGAGGTGTTAAAAGCTTGCTTTGCGAAGTGTAGCTTTTATTGTAACAATCCCGCTAGCTTCCTCTAACCAGCCTCTCACTTCCGGGATTGCTGAGTGTGCAAGAAAGCGTATTTTTGGGGAGGCGTTATCGCGTCTCTTAGCGGCAACATGACGCAATACACGGACGAAAGCAACATAAACTATACAAAACCACCCTAACTACAAAAAATTAAACTTAATATTTAAGCGCCAAGTCATGTCACACAGTCTTCTCCCGTTCGAGCGCTGTTTCTTTTTTATATCAGTGTATATCAACAAGCCAGCGCTAATACCCTTTTTAAATATATAGCAGCTAAAACCAAGCTAAGATGCGCAAAACGACCCCAAGTGCAAAAAAAAAACAGTAACACGCAAATTCTTATCGCAGCCGTCTCACCAAGGCCTTCACCAAGCAAGATTTGGCACATCTGAAACCTTTCATTAAAGAAAGATCATCCTGACGTTTGAGAACGTTTTATTCAAACGACCCGGGTGTATGTTAAAATGTAACGCGATAATAACGTTTAGTACTGTGAAAATTCTCTGTTGGAGTAACACAGGCAAAAGGCCGACTTGTGGGTTCTTTCCTTCCTGTTTCCTTTCAGCTTTCTAAAGAAGGTGGCGCACTAACGCTGGGCTCGGATGTCAAGTACACGCGTAAGGCCCGACAAGGCATGAACTGCGTAAGTTCAACGTTCATTAGCCCCATTCGTCAGTAAACGAAAATGCATGCCTCTTTGACTCGACAGCGCCGTCGCGTTTCTAAAAAAAAATTGTCCTCGTTGACTCCTCCGCCTTTCTGCATATCATAAGGAGAACAAAAGAAACGGCGACTTTCTGCGTTAAAAGGGGGCGTCGGCTGCAATCAAAGAAGACGCGCAGCGGAAACACGAAGCCGGGGAAACTCTTGACGCCGATCCAATCTTCGATCGGACCCTGGCGCCGGCCTTGCTCCAACGCTCTCTCAATTGTCGCCGCCGCCGCCGCCGCCGCGGGCTCGGTGCTGCTCAAGCTGACACCTCTTCGTCTTCTCTCCTCGTCGTCACCGTTCTTTTTATCGACATGCGTGGTGCCAAAGGCGTTACCGACTCGGGAAGCAGCATCCCTGTTTTCCGAGCAAACAGCCCGGCCGCCGGCGCTACGTTCTCAGTTCGTGCTATTGAAAGGCGCGGGTTGCAGTAGCGGAAGCAGCGACGGTATAGCATTTGAGCCCCTGATTGCGTTCGCGGAGGGAACACAAAATCGCCCGCTGCGCGTAGCGTTCACTTCGATGAACGATCCGCAGACAGTACCATGTCGAGCGTGTTTTTAAGCCTTGTTTTTCAGTGAGCTTTCAACGGGACACTAGAAAAAAAAAATGTAATAATGAAACCGTTCGCCCGGGAAAGGCTCGAGTAAACTGAGCTTGAGTTGGAAAGGACGCTGAAAGTTGGGTTCTTGGAAGAAATCGGGCAGCCGTGAAAAAAACTCGAGGGACAGGCTTTGTTTAGAAGTGTTTTTTTTTTTTCCGCTCTCGTGGCGCCTTTTGTGTGTGTGTGTGTGTGTCGTGTTATTCTCCTATTTGCACTGCCGTTCATTAAACGAACGGCCGTGCCTGCTTACACGTCCTAGCGTTCAACGTGCTCGGTATTGCTCCGCATCCCCAAATGAAGAAAGACGGGGCCTGTCTTCGTTGCAGCAGTCTAGGCGGGAGATTTGAACTCTGTCGTAGTGTCACGTACGGAACTCCGAACGAAGAAACTTGAGTTTATCTTTGTGTATGAGCCGTCACTCTGTTAAACATGGCTCCGCAAGTAACATTTACTTTTTTGTCTCGGACTAACGCTGCCGACTGATTGCACCGCAGGCTCTTTCTTGTGCAAATCCGTCCACAGCACCCGCGCAGAAAAATTTGTACGAATGTAGCCGCCCGTCCTTATTGCAGTACTAATTTTTTTGTTATTTTAAAATAAAGTTTTTCACCTTAATTGTGTCGAGGCCCGTCTTTGTTCGCCTTTTTGTTAAGCTGTATTTCTGGAATTTACGATCAGTTGGGCTGTAAACCGTGATAAGTAATTTTCATGCTTTCTGACGAAGTCGAAAACCCAAAAAGCCCGTGTATTTGAGATTTCGGTGCAAGTTAAAGATCCCCAGGTGGTTAAATTAATCGGGAGCCTCCACTACGCTAGCTTCTGCAGCGTCCGTGCGTTAAACCTCACAATTAATCAACCAGTCTGAAATGAAAAGGAAACGCTAGTAAAAGGAAACGCTAGTTTGAAGTGAACGCCTTACGTGAACGCCTTCTTTAAATATAACGGTCACCAGGCTCAGCCCTTTTAAGCCAGTGGCTTTCGCAAGATTTCGTTTTAAGAGAAAATTGTGGGGGGCGCCAATCAAGAGAGAGAGAGAGAGAGAAAGAGAGAGTCTGTCAATGCAGAAAAATCTTAGAAGCCCTTTAAAATAAATAAAAACAGAAAAACCTACACAAGGAAGAAATGCGAAATTAAGAGTGAATCCTTCGAGCATGCCATAGGCGTACTCTGTATCCCCTTCCAATCGCTTTCTTACAGTTTTGTTTCGATGCCCTTCGGGGGCGTTGAAAATGCCTGTTTGTAAGTGCAGACATGGAAATTATGTAGGGTAAGTGTGCAGCTTGCAGCAGAAGCATAAATATTGATAGCAATTTTGTACTGACAAGCAAAGGTCTCTTCCCTGCCCCTCGAGGTTCCGAAATTTTCATCCTTAGACTCTTTTGCAAATACTATCCAGCAGCTCCCCCACCCCCCACCCCCTTCCCGCCTATATAGAGGAAATAGTATGCATCCTTTTATGGAACGAACAGGGACGAACGGCTGATGCAGTCGATCGAAGTAAAAGAAATGATAGGTTGTGCAAGCGCCTGCGCAACGACAATTTCCTGAGTCTCCTATATCGTAGTGCCATCCTATGACGAACTGAACAATGCCAGGTTAGGTGCTGAAAATCGGCGGGTGTGGAAGTGATGGGGTGCAGCATTGCCGCCAACATACACCTCTTCCCAATTTCCCATACAAATGGACTTTCATACACTTCCCCCTCCCCACCCGGTCCTTTACTGCACACTGTTTTATTCGAAGCGGTCTTGCACCAGCTATGAAGCCGTGAGTCTCCTTTCTTCGCTTCACTCTGAACCCTCAAGACTTATCATGCCGTCCCAAATCTTCCACCCGACTCAATTCTGAGATTCCAACGGACCCGAAGACATCCCAGACTACAAATCCCTTTACACCCCTTTCTCCTACTTGACCGAGAGCCTCCCGCTCTAATGAAAGCTCTCTCTCTCTCTCTCTCTCTCTCTCTCTCTCTCTCTCTCTCTCTCTCTCTCTCTCTCTCTCTCTCTCTCTCTCTCTCTCTCTCTCTCTCTCTCTCTCTCTCTCTCTCTCTCTCCAAAAAGGGATCTGTATTGCGGCATCCCGCAAGGCAAACCATCAAGGAGGCACTTTATAATGTCCCGGCGGATGACCGATTTCTGTGTTTAGCTTTTGGTGCGCGATGCGCAATAACTTGGCCCAATTCGAGCCGTTCGTAGCAATCACTAGTCGCCCGGATGCGCTGCAGTGAAAGGTACTTACAAGAGTTGCAAGATTTTCTGATCTATTAATCTATGCATCGACGTCATGTGCCGGCCCTTGAGCCTGCTTAGTTGTTACGAGCGCCCTCTTAACAAGCAAAGTGTCAGCGCATGCCAGTAGACGGCAGGTGAGTCTGGGCCACTGCCCTCTGCACGGCAATCGAAACCCCTGGAATTTACAACCGTTTCGTGAACTTGGCAAACGAATAGCGGTACGCACGCAGTCACTGAAACCACGCTTCCATCCGGCTGTTCTTCGTCGTTGTTAGCGTCCGGCTTATTTCTAACGGTCTCCCCACATAGCCCTCGCGTTTTGTCCGCGGACGCTCGCTACGCTTAGGCCTAAGATACGCGTCTTTTCAAGATGTTCCACGAGTCGCCGCTAACAAGGTGCTCGTTTAAATGTTATACAGTTCCTGCATACAAGCACGGCTTGGTCCTTGTTACTGGGGCTGGCATTTTCCCCCCTTACGCATGGTCTGTATAGTTGTCGGCAATGACGAACAAATGGCAAAATAGCACGGAGAAAGGAAAGCTGGGCCGATGGAATCGCTTGATCCAGCTATCATCCCAGCGAGAACAAGAACTCGTACGCCGACCATTGCACCGTGAAGAGCGCAGTACACGCGCTACCTTCTGGTTATGCTGCAAAACTTTCACTGGTCACTTTATCCGCACCGTCAGTGAAACTTGTCGAGTATCGCAATCCCTAGAGCCCTACGTGCGGCCTCTGTCGACAACTATCGCTAGGAAGGTCACCATAAACTCGCCAACGGTGATGCACCCGCAATATCCCCCTTTCACAAAACCTCACACAACCTTAGTTGTAACCAGGCGTGGGTCACGTTTGTTCCGAGGAGGGGGTCAGCTTCTATAAGTGATGGTGATAATAAGGAGGACGAGGATTGTAACATTTTTTATCCACCGCAATTTCGTAAAGCCAAAACACAAAAAAAAAACAGAAAAAAATCATCAACTAGACGTTTCCTAGACATCTTCCGGATATCTTCATAACTAGACATCTTTCTGGGAGTATACATTCAAAAATTAAGGAGGGGGGGGGGAGGAGGGGGGTTTAGGACATCCGGACCGCCCCTCTGGATCCGCCAATGCTTGTGGCTTACTACGGGTTGATAATAAATCGTCCACGTGCCATCCGTCGTCCCCGCAGTCACAGCATTTATCACCACAAAAGCCATCTTTCCTAACAAGTGGGACTGTTGAGCGAATAATTTTAATTTTTTTTTTTCGCAACTCTCCAAACCAAGCCGAGTCAAGCCGTTCACAACTCTGCAGAGCCTTGTCAACTTTTTGATCCGCCTCCCACCAAAGCGAGGCTCGCTGTGCGTGACCTCCACAAATCCAAAGAATGCCCGGACTGTGTGTACCTTTCGCGCAAGAGAGGCAAAGAAGATTCTCGAATGATCCACTTTGCAATTCAAAACTTGGAAGAATTACGGTGAGCGGCGTGCCGTCTAGCTGCATATGGGATGAGCCGAGTCAACTTTTCCCCTCCTCTCCCCCCCAACTCCTCAAATACCGGCAGTGTCCCGCACTGGGCCCGGGAAACGTTTCGCAAGGTTCGTGCGCGTATGTCGTCGGCATACTTGAACTTTCTCGTTCGCCACGAAACCGCTGCCCCTGCGTTGCTGTCGCTCGCTGCGCCGGCGAAATGACCATATGTAGATTCTGAAACTGCGCAATGTGTAGTTGACCTCGACTTGGAGCCGTCCATAACGGGCACAAATGGTTTTCAGATCCTACGCTTGCATTGGAACTTCTTGAAATCAATGCGTAATAGTGGGATTTCGTGGAACGGGGGGGCCAGCGATCGCGATAGTTGGCATACTCGACGGGGCACTGCACCTTAGTGCAAAGTACTTTTTCTTTTGTCATTCTTCTTGGGGCATTGGAATCCGGCATGATTGCCGGCACTTCAGTTTTTTCCACGAAATCTCGCCATTACGCATTGATTTCAAGGAGTAATACCAACGCAAACGTAGGATCTGGAAATCCTTTGTGCCTGTTATCGATGGCCCCAAACTGAGGTTAACTACACATTGCGCAGTTTTCGACTTTACATTCGCCCATTTCGCAGGCGCTTCTCTCGAACAGCGCTGGACACCGCCAGAATAAGGAAAGTCTTGAGGAGCAGGAACGGGAGAAGTTCATCGGCTTACCCGCCATGCAGCTGGACGGCCCGTCCCTTGCCGTAATTCTTCCCCGTTTTGAGTTTAGACGGGCGTCGGAATGATCTCCATTTTCTGGGCTGCTGTAATTTCAAAGCTACTAAAAATTATTTTTTAAACAAACAAGAATGCGGTCGCCCTTGACAGATGTCACTTGAAGAGTGAAAGCGACGAAAAATGTCCTTGTGTAAATAGACGTGACCGAACGCGGTTACTAGGTGGCGGTAAGCGAATGATTCTATAGTGCAAAAGCTTAGGGGTGAAATGTCAGTAAAGTAGATTTTAACAACCACTCGCTGGCCTTTTTTCCGCACGTTTCTTATTTCGAAGGTTATCCAACGCAACACGATCGTTACTTTTGACAAACATTTCTCACCGAAGCCTCGCAATGGGCTAAATGTCCTGAGCCGCTTATTTTTTTCTCTTTGAAGGGCTTTTGTCAGAGTCTGCAAAATGGCTATTCAAATTACGTAATTCCAACCGTTCAGCTGTAAAAATGAAAGCACTAGCTCACGATACCGCTCTTGCGATTGGATCAATTGGAATTTAAATTTTTGCTGCTGTTGTTTGCGTCAAATGTTTGGTTTAGTGCAGCTCTTGATGTCGTGTGCGCTGTCACGTGGATCGGTTTATGGCTCCGTATTATTATTAATAACAATAGGAATATTAATATATTTAACTTATATTCTCGGAAGGGGTAAATAATGTTCCGGCCTGACAAAGCCAAAAAGAGCCTTGATACACATGGTCCAGCAATCGGCCAAGAAAATGAAGGCGATAAACGTATCAAACAATAAAACAACACAGCAAAATATTACAAATCGCATTGCTCATGGTCTCAGGCATTACTCACGCTTCTTTTTTCTGTGTTAATACATGAACGAAAAAATCTAACCAAGGGCTTTCAACGTTTGTTTCAGGTGACAATTTAGAGTTACAGTAAACAAGTCTCGCGTCTCATCAAAAATAACAGGGACATGCAAATTATTTGTTGCTTTCTGGTATCTGGTCCAATAATGGCGAACAGAAAAATTGGGTTCGTTTCTTAACACTCGCGGTACCACGTGCGAGGTTGAACACGATCTTCTATAGAAAGCACTGACTACCACATCGAAATATTTACGTAACGTCCCACAAAGTTTCGAAACGTAAAATACTATCCTGTCGTGGTATCCAATTACGCGGCAGGTAGGGGCTTTTCTGACGAAATTTTTAATTACGCGTGCTATTTTTTGTCACTGTGCACGACGCATGGGAGTTGTCAATGTAGCCACTTTGCATGTATGCACGGGAAGATTACCTTGTTATTAGTGCAAATGTCAGCCCAATGACAATTGGTCCTCCCCGATTTGCTTGTTATCGTAAATAGCCGAATAAAACCTCACTTGGACAACATAGTTGACTAATTAAACCGTAAAATAGTAGTGAGCTGGGAATTCGGTACAGTGACATCTTGGCAGCAGCGCAATGGTACAAATGAAGCAGACAATCAATCAATCAATCAATCAATCAATCAATCAATCAATCAATCAATCAATCAATCAATCAATCAATCAATCAATCAATCAATCAATCAATCAATCAATCAATCAAGAGCTTTATTATCACAAGACAGGAAAAAGGTTTACAGACTATTTGGACCGATAGCCAGGAGGCTAGTTACCAAGACGAGCGCTGGCTGACAACAACAGGTTTTCCCGCTCAGTTTAATCCAATCGCCACACAATTTATTTCAGGTGCCATGTAATTTAATCCAAGCGTCATCTAATGTAATCCAAAAGCCATCTAATTTAATCTGAGTTCCAACCAGTTTATTCTGGTCGCCAACGAAATTATTCCAGTTGTTAGAGGCGCAGCTTTGCGGACTTTGTTATGCGTGTTGTGGTGGAAACGGGGTGTTTCTTGATTCGTTTTGTGCAAAATATCTTATCCGCACAGCTTAATGGACATTTACTGACATGCAGAGACCAAGACAGCGGTCTTTTTTTATTCGCTGGTGCCGCGTACTGTGAGCTCACGTCAAAAGTATCGTCTGCTCCGCGCGTTACAATTCCTTCGGAAGTTCCTTTGATAAAAACACGTTTAACTGCCCTTTGCGTTCCGATTTTCAATCAATGAATGCGTTTCTGCAGTGTAAAGAATTATTTCCATATTATAATATCGTCTGCTCGCGCCAGAACTATCGGCTACTCGCGAAATAATACGTTGGCAAGTCTGCCGGCGTAACAATACGTGAGCAGACGATAGGTCTGCCGATCTCGCAGACGCTCAGCACGCGACACCAACGGATCAAACAAGATCGCTCTCATGGTCTGCTGGTGTTAGTAGTTGTCCACTAAGCTGTGAGCATAAGATATCTTGCACATATTGGATCAAGAAACACCACGGTTCCACCCCAACTCGCGCAACAAAGTCCGCAAAGCTGCGCCTAATTTCGCACAAGACACTCCTGAAGGACCTTCAGACAGATAGATTAATTTGGTTGGCGACCGGATTAAATTGGTTGCCACTTGGATTAAATTCGCTGGCACCTCGATTAAATTAGATGGTGTTTGGCATAAATTAGATGGCGCTTGGATTAACTTAGTTGGCGCCTGGAATAAATTGTATGGCGATTGGATCAAATCGAGCGGGAAAACCTTTAGTTTTATCGTGTCATGCAATGAACGCTTAACTAGTAGCATTCAACGATTGAACTAGTTTTGAGTCAGCGCTCGTCTTGTCTGCTTCAAGTGTACTTCTCGTAGCTGTTGCCAAATTGTCTCTAATTAAATATTTTGATTGGCTTTCGATGTGTTCCCTTTTTCTAACCATACTTGACTTCGTTTTCCCCGAAGTACACACAGATGTCTCGGCTATTAAAACAGCTCTGCAAAAATCCGCTTCGCTTTGCCTACCAAAGTACATTACAACGGGAACACCCATTACGTATACTTGTCGAGGGCAAAAATCTTCGGCGATATTAGAAATTTTGAAAGTACGTGCACAAATATCAATGTTACCTTACGATTTAGAACCTTACTGTAACACATTCTCAGCAGCTCCTTGAGCAAGAAATGTTTTTTGAACTCTGGGGCTGCTTTAAAGAAAGCGCATTCCAGACCCGAAAAGTGTTCAAGACCTTATGCGAACATGTTCTTTACTTTAACGACACCTGCTTGCCCAGAATGACAGGACTACCATTACTACGTTTCCCTGTCATCTTTATTCGGCTTTGTTGCCGTTACGTTTATTGATTTCAAATTAATGAGCGTCTCTTGTTCAGTTACAGCAACATCAGGACCTTATTTTTTGGCACCTCTATTTTCGGCCTATGCCCTAGTTAGTTTCAGCAAAGGTATGCCGCTGGTGGGCAGTATAAGCAATGAAAAAAAATATACACAATCTGCGACTGAATTATAGAACACTGTTGATGGGTTACACATGTGGTTTGTAAGGCCGCCCTTCGCGGCCTAACAGGGCACATTGTCGGTGTCAACTTCTCTAAAAGAACAGTCCACACAATCAGCTACTTTCACTTTTTGGCTATCCGCGATACCTCCACCTTTCTAAGCGATAAAGTTCAATCCATTCGCTGGTGTTATCGACATAGAACTACCGAGAACTTCCAGCTCGTCGCAACGGGGTGAGATCACATTGCGTCACACGAAAGAGGCGGCTAAAACCGCGAATCGCTAAAGACGCCTTCAGCCGTGAAGCAAGGCCAAGTTTCGCCTACTTACCAGCTTTCTCGAAGAGGAAGTGGCGCCGCCACCAGTCCTGGAAGAACTCCCACGCCTCGTCGAAGTCTCTCTCGCCCTGCGGTCGAAGTCCTCGAGCGGAGGCCCCTCCGTAACGTTCGCTACAAACGCCGGCGCCAACGTCGTCGTCATGCCGGGAGCTACAGTCGAGGCCGCTGTAACGGCAACGGCCACAGCCGCCGCCACCGCGGCTGCGCACAGTACCGTCGCTACGCCGCAGGACACCATGAGCAAGCGTCTACGCCGCTGGCGTTGTCTCTTGCTCGCAAGCGGCTGCCCTTCTGGAGCCGTCGTAGCCCGATCTTTAGGCTTAGCGCCCCGAAACTATTAGGCTTAAGTTCCGATCGGACTCGTGCCTCCCCTTGGTTTCGAAACGCACCTGCACACTGTCGAGCTACTACACGACTATCCGCAGTCGCACGTGGCCGTGGGAAAGACCTGTGCTCGTTGTCGTCTTGTGCCCGCCGATACGGCAAGAATGAATCGACCAGGAGAAGACAGGGGGAGAAAACTTAAAAGGGGCTTTTGGCGGGAGAGGGAGAAGGGTGAACTGTTTTTCCCGGGGATTAGGGAGGTGCGCCGATTCCTCCTTTTTTGTCCATCCGCTCTCCTTTGTCATCCATCGTCGGAGCAGCCGTGGTCCCCGCCGGGAAGAAGACGCAGCGCGTTCCTTGCAAGGAGGAGCAACGACACCTGCGAAAAGAACAACCACCGCGTGGAATTGCGCTCTGGCGCGCGGCTGCCGGCTTTTGTCCTGCCCAGTTCGACCGCACGCGCGCGCGTGCGTTCTCGTCATTGTTTGCTTCGGTTTTTGCCCTTCTCGAGAAGGAGAGGCAGTGGCGGTGCTTGTGTCCCCGCGCCTCCCTTACTACGGTGTTTCCCTTTGTCGGAAGGCGGCGCGAAGCCGCCTTTGCACGTGCGCCTGGAAAAACTCCGCGCCACCGCCGCCGGCTTGGCACGGTGGATGAAGCGGCAGCGCGCCATTGTTCCCGCAGCTTGCCTCGCCTGCACTGTTAGTGGAGGGTTTCCTTTAGCGCTGCACCTGTGCCCTCACACGTCCCCAACGACCGCCGGGAGGGGCCGCGAAACCGCTGCGGACGACGACGTTTCGAGAGTTGGCCACCACGCTGCCGCTCGAAAAGGGGCGGCCCCAAGGGACCCACCCTGTCGACACCTCTATTCAAAGCTGAGAGCCTTCTCTCCCTGTCTTTTATCTCAGTAACCTGCCGTTTGCAACTCCGTACACTGGTGGGGCTGTAAATGCGTCGATCATCCTGATTGTGACGCAGTAAGATTGACCTCATCCTTAAACCAGAAGAAACATTCGATGACGTCGACCCCTATTAGCACCCGTAAACAGTGCCTTATTTTCCACGTATTCGCCACCACGCTTCTTCTCGCGCCAACTAGATGTATCGCTGTGTTTCTTGGAGGTTGTTCCCTCTAAACTGTCCCAGTTTTATCGCCCGCCCTTTTGTACCAATACGCAGGGGCGGTATTATTAGTGCACCTTCCTTCTTATTTTTGTTGTTCTTTTCCGCGTGAACAGATAAAGAACTTTTTCTGCTTATTATCGTTGCTCCGTTGCGGGCTTCACACCGGCCACCGGTGTGAAGCGGCGTTTTTCAAAGGAGGCTGTTTACAACCGTCAGGCGCAGGCGATTCTTTTCCCAGGAACGTCGCTTCTTAGAGAAAGAAAACGGAAAGTGTTTTCGCGAGCGTCGCCATTCCAGAACAACTACCCAAAAGTAGAGCATGAAAGCTCTTGAAAAAAAGGTGTTAAACCTGATGTTAAAACGACGAATAGAGGTCGTTGGAAAGTTAGAGTAGGAAATTCGACTGAGGGGAGCAAATTATTTCTGCCTCGAAGGCATGGAGCCAAGTCGGCTGTAAAAGCTAACCAGGAAACTAAACGCCGAAGAATTGAGCATCTACCATTCTATTTCCGACTAAGCTTGTTATCTTGATGTTTTCAACGAGTTTTCTTGTAATTTTGATTCGTCTTCCTCAATACCTGCTGTGTATCTTTTGCGTTTATAAATAGGAGGTCCCCCTAACAGTATTACTTCAGGACCCCTTTCCGTACTGACTTCCCTTATGCGCTCTGTAGTGTTAAAATATTTGTTGAATAAACCTTGAAACCTCGCTAAGGTGAGTACAAAATCAGACAAAAGAGCCGCCTTCCCATCCTCCTCAAGCCTATCTTTGCGGCCCCGCGCCTGCGCAGTAGGGGGCAGGTGGTTACACAGGCGAGAAAACTACACTGACAAGCTCCTAAAAGCTGCTGTTTCTTTAACCTCTTTCTCCTCCAATTCTTCTTCCTCCGTTTCCTCTTATTTTTCCCGTTCGCTGTCCCGCTCTCACAATAAGGAAATACTTATCTAGAGGGTGCCCTTATTTCTTTCTTGCATTGGCTCTTTCTCTTGAAGACCACTGCTCTTTCTCTGCAGTTCTATTTGATAGATTTAGCATAGCGGGTAGCGTACGCTATGCTAGCGGCGGCGGGTACCGGGACTCGACCGCGCATGCGCACGCGGGCACGGCGAGGAGGAACGCCCCCACCGGAATGAATGCGCGGGCATGGCGAAGCAGCAAGCGGAACGAATGCGGCCATGCCAAGAATGGTCCCGGTACCTGCTGCCGGTAGCGTAGCCTACGCTATGTTACCGACCGAATGGAAGTTTTCGAGCCATTAAGGGAAACCAAGAAATTCGAATTGAAAGCTACCAACACCTACTCAAAAGCTACCATGAGCTCTTTGTCGCTAAACACAATGTGTCGAGTTATACTTACGACCCCAGCCAGAGAGCTTTAAATACGTACGAAGCCCCCGTTTACATGGAATTTATGGCGTGTTAGAATTAAAGAAGCTGTCAACGCCACTTTGGGGTATTTGATTACGCCACGTTTGATTTGTTCCATTTCAAATTTCCTGTCCAGACTTGGTCGTGGTCTCCGGGTAAATTGTGCTCCTTCAAGGATATGAATTGCAGCGGCACCATTTGGAGCTGACATTCACCAGTGCGACCGGGTGTCATGTGGTGGTTACCTTTGGAGCTTGTAACAAAGACCATTTACCCGGTCACTTGCGACAAGGTGTGGCTTGTGCGCAGCTATTACCTACATCCCCTGGCAACGCAAGGCCCTCCTCCGCTTTCATACACATCCACTTCTCTCTCCCTCTCGTCCCAGTATGGATGAGTCAGAAACTGCTCTGGGCTTACGAAAGTGATGCGGTATTCCACAAGGAAGGGGTAAATAGGGATTCACATCTAACTAATAGTCAAAAACACCTATGGCGCCAGGGAATTCGTTTATTAGCGAACATTAAAACATGGACAGAAGAGACGAACCACACGCTAGCACTTCAACTCAGAGTATCCCACTAAAACACGGAAAACGCCTATGAACATGTCACGTGGAAAGACGTTCATTAAAAACACCGTGAAAAACAGGCGAAGCAATACACTCTCTTGTGTAGCTTGTCCCTGTGCTAATTTTTGCTAGTACAATGAATTCTCTAGTCAGCAACCAATTCATCCAACTTTCCGCTTTGGCTGTGACAGCATATATCACCCGTGCACTAATTTTATGCAACATTTTGCGTGCTTGGCTTTTTAGCACTGCTTCTGTGGTGCGCAAAAAAAACACCCTAACAGCAGCTGCTTTGCGAAGAAGTCAGAAGAATGCACATGCCTTGCGGGAAAGTCAAACTATTTTCATCGTCGCTAGATAGTGACACAAGCGTAAGACTATTACAAGAAGCCCTTGGCGGAAACCCTTCACTGCCTTGCCCTGGTTGGATGTTGACCATTGTGCGTACTTATGGATTGTGTAGAACGACTTGAATTGTCTTGTCACCCACCAGGAACTTTTTTGAAGACTATGGTGTTGTGCTATTTCGAGCCGGTGCTAATCGTTGCGAATTCTAGAGAACGGTTTCAAGCCAGCGACACACTGGTATGCCAGCATGCACCAAGTGGTCCCTCTGTTTGTTCATAAAAACATGTTTAAATGAACACGCCTCACCTGGAAGCGTTTACTAAAATGATAACTTCTGCGATTTCTTGTTCCCGTTACTTGAAGGCCGTCCAGAATGGCCTCATGTATTGCGTTGTCGTACGCTGCTTTTCTATTCCACAGAGAACTTTTCCACTTGGACCATAGCAGAAAATTTGGGGCCTGAATTTCGGGGAATGTTCTACAAAGCGAGTCAAGGTGGATAGGCTCCGTTTTTTTCGACGTCACACCGCAGCCCAGCCACAATCCATCGCAGATGTTACGCCAGTTTTCGGAGTCCAAGCACGATGACTCCCCTTGTTTTCCTTACTATCTCTGATTTCCACATCTCTCTTCTTACCTTTCTTTCTTACATCATTTCCTTTTCACCCCACGACATCGTCTTTATTCGGTCCCAGTCGATGACGACGTTGGCGAACTTGTAAAGCGGCGTGGACTCTAGGTGTTTGAGCCAAGCGTGGATGTTGCTTCGCCGGAGAACGGCACACCGGTTATATGCGCAGCGCGCCCGAAGGAGAGGAAACCGCGGAAGAGAAAGTACTGCACATGCGCCGGCCCCAGTGCGTCTGCCGCGGCTATGACGCAACACAATCCAACACAATCCACTTTAATCTAATCCAATCCAAATCCAATCCAAGCCAAGCCAAGCCAATCTAAGCCAAGCCAATGCCCCTCGCGAGAGAGTGTTCGCTATCGGAGAGGAGAGGGGGTGAGCGGCGTAGAGCACAGCTGGCGCGGCGAGGAGAATGGCGGAGGGGCGGAAAACACCGACGACGACGACGCCGGAGGGATAAGGCGAGTGAATCAGATCAGAATGAATCAGAAAAGCTGAAGATGCCGGAGCCGTTCGCCCGCGAATTTGACGTCCTTAGTCCGGGACATGCTGGCCCGCAAAGGCAATTACGTTTTGTTGTTTTCTTTTAAATTGTAGAGCACTTTTTAGGGGCTCGCCTTGTCGTCGTAGCTCGCTCGCTGGACCCAAGCAGATTAACACGGCGTTCCGTCGAAGCGGCTGTCGTCGTGGCGTAACCCAAAGGCTTCGAAACCTAAGCGGTTTATAATAGTCAAAAGCGTTCGAAACTGGTGAAACGCTGGCGCTTGTCCTACATCTGCCCGTTGTTTAGCTCTAAAAAAACCATCGCCTCCTGTACAGGAGGCGATGAGAAAACTGTAGGTACATTTGAGGCAAAATATACGTAATTGCCTGCAGTGCCCGCGTTCATTTGGTTAGGAACGCTCGTTGGGTTGATTGTTTCGATAGACGGCGAAAAAAAGTGACAGTGCAAAGCCGGCACCTGCGGGAGGAAAAGCAAGCACAAAAAGAACAGAACTCCCGCTGGCGCAGTTTCAGGCAGGGGGCGCACGAGCACTGCGAAGGCGGGAAATTTAAAATGCGTTGGATGGTAACAGTGAGCGGATAACTGCACTACAGCCCATTGTGGCGAATCACTGCTCTGGACTTCCGACAGCTTTCACATTGAGTGGAACGGCTTTAATTTTTTTTAGGCTGCGTCTAATCTCACGGCAGCCGTAATAATTACCTCCGGTAAATTCTCACGGCAGTTTCCATAAAAGCTTGCTGGCCTAAAATTTCCTGAATAATAGCACTTCCCAACGTTTCCTAACGTCACGTAACCTCACCGAAACTAACGTAACCTAACCGAACGCGTCATAACATACCCAAATCCAGCCAAACTGCAACAAACCTAATCTAACCCAACCTAACGACACGAAACACAACCTGTGTTAAACGCAATTCAACCCAATCTATAAGTCTTGTGCGGTGATCTCTTGATATAGTAAAATCATAGCAAAAAAAGCATGAATAAAATCACGATGACCGAAAAAATCTGAAAAAAAAAAAAAAACACCTCAATGCCGGACTCGAACCAGAGCCTTCTCGCTTAAAATCAAGTACTATACCACAGCGCTACAAGGGCAGCTGAAAACGCGGCTTTTACGAAATATTTATCCCATATAATCTCCGGGTAGCGTTCTTAGCCAATTAGTGGCGACTGCCGTGAGAAAGGTCTGACGCTAATTCTCCCGGTTGCCGGGAGAATAGACACTACCTTTTTTTAAGTACGGGAGCCTGTCTCTCTATTTTGTATTCGCCGTAGTTGTAAAAGAACCTAAAATTCTGTGGAGTGCAATGAATTCGCTCACCAATAGGCCCGCGTACTGACCCACCAGGCCCTGGAGAGTACGGTAGAGCTTACCCCACTCACTACATTCCAAGAGATTACTCAGCACTACTAGCTCAGTAGGAGAGCGTTCCCACTCCCACATACAAGCCCCACAAAGGATCAGGAAATAACTACGACTTCTTCAATCAAATACACATCCTCATCCCACCCGACTTAACCTAATGTGCCCAAGCGAATATTCAGCCGGATGCAAATTCTGCCAGCAGCCAGGGAACCTCAGGCACATTGTTGTAGAATGTAAAGTTACGTCAGGATTGCCACCCCTAATATTACCTTCCCCTCACCCCCAAGAGCAGCGGGAGGCACTGCTGTCTAGCCCCGCGTCTCTCCCGGACCAGCTCATCCTCGTCGAGAGGGCAGCCTTAATCAAGACGACCAATGGATTCCCGTGAACAGGGAACCACTCCCACATGATCTTCCGATCGATGCTCCTAATGAAAGTGGTTTCTCTCTCTCTCTCTCTCTCTCTCTCTCTCTCTCTCTCTCTCTCTCTCTCTCTCTCTCTCTCTCTCTCTCTCTCTCTCTCTCTCTCTCTCTCTCTCTCTCTCTCTCTCTCTCTCTCTCTCTGTCTCTCTCTCTCTCTCTCTCTCTCTCTCTCTCTCTCTCTCTCCGCTACGTTATCCGAGCGGTGGTTTCCGTCACAATGCGTGTATTGCGCACGTGCATGTAGTGCTGAAGAATCCGTGAAAGCTTCATTTTCTCGACCCCCCCTCCCCCCTCTCTCTCTCTCTCTCTTCTCTGCGGCCTCTTCCAAAGCCACCTAGACCTCTTCTCGCCGTGGCGACTCTGAAGGTATTGGGCAAAGGGTCAACCCCGAGGGGCCCCCCGGTCTCACGCTGCGACGGGAACCCTTCGATCGTTTGCCCGTCACAGGTGCAGCTTCGCTCCCGCAAGGACCTCCCTAAGCTCACCTGCATTTGTACGTGGCTGAAGCGCTATGCATGCAGTCGGAATGCCTCCGCTCATGCTCGCTTTGTGCTTCCGCGTGTAATGCTGGGAGAGCGGCCTTAGCGGTGAGTGGGACGCATACCTTTGGCCGACCTCTTCAATGGAATGCGTAAAATATCACCTGTTCAAACAGGGCGCTATAATCCGCGGAAGCGCCCGTTCATCTGCCGTGCTTCTCACGCGCCAACCCCTGCCCTTACACTCGCTGCGTTCTCGTTGTAGTTCTCGTTCAGGCTATAGTTTGCGGCCCATAGCCTAAGTTATGCTATTTTTTTAGTAGCCATGACTTTGAACATGTTTACCGCAGCAACATTTTTTTAACACGAAAGAGTTTTATGCCGGGATTCACCAAGATCTGACTGAGGTCATATCCGTCACGGAAATGACATTGCCAGAAAAGGTTTCATGGATGCGGCTGCGCCAGGATTCCAGCCGGGAACTCCATCGCCGCAACGGGAGGTGCCAGGCAAATTACCGACTGCGCTATGAGCTGAAGCGCAGGCAGCTGTATAAACGCGCCATATATCCTCCCTATAACCTGCTTCATTTAGATGGTGCTGCCGCCTAAGAGAGGTGAAGCGAAGTAGTGAATCACGATGCTAATGAGCGCCGACAGTTGGTGCCACGTGAGCTGATTGCAACGCAACCGTCTGACGTAGACTCCACGGAGCAGAAACGCCACGCAGTCGTTGCACATTTGCCAAAGCGACGCGCTAGTCGTCGCTCGCCAAGCACACCCACAAGACAGCCCCGCAAATCATGCTCTTTCGCTGCAGCGGACCGTGAGTTCACCAAATGATTCACTGCCAACCCGTTCGCTTTCGTTCGCATGGTTTGCAAGCGCGTGTGGTTTCATTGGGTTTACGCTGTGCTCCGGCGCTTGCAATCCAACGTGTAACGTTGATGCGTCTGACGACGTCATACCGACGCAGTATAAATAGCGATGTACAAGTTGATATCGATGCAGAATAAAAATTCAGCTGATGCTGTGAAGGCACATTTCACTTTCGTGTTTTACCCATTCCTATGAAAGAGGGATTAACCATATTTTTTTTTGTTTTTGTCTGGTAGGTACAGCTAGGGCCAATTTCTTTTGTCATTGATAAGATTTTCTTTAGGCGCTGCTGGCTTCTTAGTACTTTTTACGTGCTTATTTGATGTCCTATCGTGTGAAATATTGCCATCAAAGTGCTGCTTTACTGTAGGTTTATTGGTGGGTTTTTTATTGTTGTTTCGTAGGAGCAAGATTTTACTCGTTTGTTTGCTGTTGGTCGGGCTAGTTGTAGCTGGGATAGTTGTTTATAACTACTGCGTTTCTACTTATTGCGTCGATTTAGATTACGTTTTGCGCGTTTTACGCGTCGAAGCTCCACCTGGCCATGAGACGCGCCTTAGTGGTGGGCTCCGGATTAATTTGTATCACCTGGGGATCTTTAACGTGCGCCGAAATCTCAACACAATGCCGTTTACACTCTTCGCCTCCGCCAGAAAAGCAGCTGCCGCGGGCTGCATCGATTTTTTAAGCAAAGCCTTTCATTCCGCACTGATTTCAACGTTGCCTTAAAAACCACTACAGGAAATCCAACCTTCTCTGACGTTGATGATGAGTGGGGGTCAAGTGAAAGACGGTTGAAACGCAAAGCTTTCTCTGGTCGAAAGTTACTGTCTTCAAAGTCGAAAATCCAAATTTTTACGAACAAAACGCACTGCATGTAGCCCAGTTTGCACAATGAGATTCCACAGAGGCACGTCAAGCGCATCAAGAAAAGAAAAAAAAACGTTTCACGTGATCGGAATCGAGACCAGGTACCTCGTGTTATGAAGCTGACGTCTATCTGATTGCGCCATTCCAAAGCGGTTGAAGCAGTTTTGATTTCGAAGTTTGACTTTGACTCTGGTTGCATGGCAGAAATCTTCGCGTTTTAATTATCTTTGTCTTAAACAAGGCGCTTTGAATTTTTTGTTGTCCACTCTTGCCTACGGCGTCCTGAGTGAACCTAGGAGTACTGTGTTAACAAATAAAAAATTAAGGAAGCTCACACTTACGCGTAAAACTTGAAGGTAGCGAAGCGGCACGAGCCTTCAGGACCATCACGACGGTTTAAGTCCACGATTGCAGCCGATTTCCTTCGTCCTCACTGCCGAAATGACCTTTACTCCGTCATTGTTGCTATAAGAGTGGGCTTCTTTCATTTTTTTTTTTTGGAAGTGACCATCATTGGTCATCACCTTGGAGTGGCGTACGCTATGACCTGTCTTTCTCGTTCCGAGCAAGTGTTGCCACGACTGCGGCGAACGGTGGATTAATCTTGGCCCATCTTCCTAAGTGGGTATGCTTGGCTTGACAAACGTACGTCCGAAGGCTGGGCGGTCGCCGCGAGGCACGCGCACGTGAGCGCTCAGAATTTTCTTAATTTTACTAACTGCCATGCAATCGCCGTAATCTTTGTCAATCTCCCTAAGTGGGTATGTTTGGATCCATAAACATCCGCAGGGGACGCCGGGCGGTCATCGCGAGGCACGCACACACAAGTGGTACTTTTCTTGTTGTTGTTAGCTGCCGGGCCGGCGCCATGGGACCGTGCTCACGTGCGCGCGCTCGGCAATTTCTTGTTAATTATTTTTACTGCACTTTCCATATCGAATTTTTGCTATATCGAACTATTTGACAATTACCGTGCTGTTCGATATAAGCGGGCTTTACTGTAATGCACGTAACGATGCTCCTGCGGGCCGCAGGAGCATTGTTTAGTAAACAGTTTAGCTCTCTTCAGTAAACTGTCTACCTAAACTTCAGGACCTTCTTGAGCACCGCTTAGCCTACGCATGTACTCTAGAACTCAAACACGAATTTAAGTACATTTCATTGATAGCTAATGTGCAAATTAATCTCAAATGCCCTATGTGACTCGACCGCCTGAACACTGGCACGTTCTTCGCCCACGTACAAACTACACCTAGCAGATGATTGGGTTTCCCCTTCCGAAGTTGTTGAATGGGCTTGTACTTATTGGTTTTGATATTAACTTGTGTACTACATCTACGCTGTATAACTTGTTTCTTGGGAAACAATATGATGTTTGTGATTAGTTCCTTGCTTTTCTGAGTGTTTTGTTGCATATATTTCATTTTAATGAATACTTCTCTTCACGTTGTTAAATACACTGATTGTTGCGCTATTTGTTGTACTCTGGAATTTATTATATGTCGGTGCTACGGGTTTTGATTGACCCCCCACAAACTGTTTCTCTGTATTGCTCTTTTTTTTTGTTGTTTCCACCCCGATGTTTCCCTGCCTCTTTAAAGCATGTGGTGTATGGTCAAGCAGCTGAGTGCAACTTTTTACTCTATTTTCCGCTATAACATGTGTACGTTTAGATACAAAGATACAAATAAACCAACAAAATCCTTGCAAGCGGCAGTGCCAGTTAGCTCACTGCACTTCCGTGGTACCCATGTAAACAAGGCTAAAAAATCCTGCCATTTACGTGACTTTTCCGCGGTCGAAGCTTTACTGGCTGCGCTTATGTCGCAGCAATGTAAACGACGCTGATGGAACAAACAGGTTCAGCGGGTGCTTTACCCCACCGCCCCAACCTGAACCCGGTGTCTCACCAATAAAGTGTTTTTCTCTCTCTCTCTCTCTCTCTCTCTCTCTCTCTCTCTCTCTCTCTCTCTCTCTCTCTCTCTCTCTCTCCCTGAAACAAAAGTTGTCATCGCGAAACCCGTTGCAGCCGTATTAAATGCCGTGTTCTAAGCTATAATGCCGACAGCGAGTTCTAATTTCTCTCTTTGAAAGGAGCCATAATTTATGAGTTTACTACACAGAGTAAAGCAAGGCTTCTTACAAAAACATCGGTGTGGAGCTGAGAGCATGGTTAATGTAGAAAAACGGGCCAAAAAATAAAACGGGAGAATGTATGAAGCTCCAGAGACACATGACAGAAATTAAGATTACGGCTTTTATTGCGTGTCGCTGTACATAGTCGCATAAGCACAGGTTCCCTTGGACAATAGCTAGATGGTTAGCTTGGTTCCCAAGTTCCCAATCCTAAACGCGTGCATACTGATAGTTCCCCAACCTGCGATTCGAACGTCCTAATTTCTTCATTCAAATTAATGTAAATGTCCTGAACAGTGCCTTGAAATCACCATCACATCTATAACACACAGCCAGAGACGTCCTTGCACGAATTCTTGACCAGTTTCTTTAAATTAGTCGCTATCAGTTGGTGCAGAGCCGCCCTGAAGGAGAAGAGAAAAACAGACAAAGGTCATTAGACATAAAGATCAATTTACAAGTACGTCCTCAAACATTCTCATTTTCGCATTTTCTACAAACATCTTGCCTGTATGGTCATGGTGATAATCCCTCTAATTCCCATATTTTATGCTGTAATTCTATGTTATATTACACGAGCTCCCAGCTTAAAGGGGCGAAGAAGACAGAATACAAGTTTTGCTTTGTCCCAATGATAACAATACCAATCTAATATTAAAATTGAAAGAAATGTGATATTCCTTAGAAGAATGGCTCGAGTTTAACACTTGAAAACCTAGCTATGATGAGCGAAAGCAAAAAAATATGCGCACAGTGTTTTCTGAAAGTTCGCCTTTGCTTGAGATTTCGTAGACTGCCGTCTAGATATATCTACTATATGATTGAATTCATCCGTTCGCTCGCGCTGAAGGGCCAGTGCAGACAGCTGAACCGACGCGGAATTTATTGCGAGACTGAGAACCAAGCGCCGGCAAAGCAACACTTTGGTGCGCGTGCATCGTGTGTTTTCCTAATTTCCATGCCTGTAAACCCAGTGCGCGCAGCACTTTCACATATCAGTCGTTAAAGCCTTGCCAAATAACTTGCGCTGAACCGCGCACAACGACGGCCGAGTCGGCGGTGGGCAATACGCCGCAGTCGAAGCAGCCGTTTCACCCTCGCCTCCTGGTAGAGCACCGGCGAAGCTCCGCGCAAGCGAAGGGGTAAGAAAGATACTGCTTGCGAGCCGAAGGTACAAGGTCATTGTGGCGCAATGAATACCCTCGATAAATGCAGCGTAGTAGCGCTTTCACCAGTGGCTAATCCCCAGACACTTTCCGGCGACGTGTCTACGGCTTCAAAGAATCTTGCTTGTGCGATTGATGGCTGCCGACAAGACCACTGCGAAAAAAATACTGCGGTTTAAACTCAGCTAACCTTTGATATGCAAAGCAAACGCTTGGTTTAGTCTGGTTGAGTCTTGCTTGTATTGTAGGTAGCTGTATTGCTTGCATTGTAGGTAGCCTGTAGGTGTAGGTGTACTGTAGGTAGGTGTATTGTAGTTTAGGTGTAGGTGTATTGAAGGTAGCTTGCAGGTAGGGTTGTATTGTAGGTATTGTAGGTAGGTTGTATTGCTGACCACGGCTCAAAACCGTTTGGCCCCGTGCAACGCTCGCACAAGAAGGCCTGGCTGCGCTTTCATTCACGGCGAACGCGGCGTTCCTCTTCGCCGGGCGCAGGAAGAGTCACGTAGCCCGAGACGACCCAGCGACACATGCGCGGGAGGCTGCGGGAGTTAGTCGTCTGCCTAGCAGATGAGCGGCCCCGACCGCCGCTGCTCAGCTGATCAGTTGAGCAGAACACGAAAACGGGGCCTTCGTCGAACGGGGCCTTCGGGGCGCAGCGCCGAAAGCGGCTCTGGCGACTCACGTGATGCGCTGCAAAGGGTGTGTCACCGGGGTGTCTCTGCGGTTAAATGAAGGTGAACTTGCGCATCCGCGACGAAACAGCCGGACCGGAGTTGTAAAGCTTTGCTTTTAAACGCGACTGGGCGATTCTAGTGGGGCATCCAGTTCCGTTTGATCGTATCACATGCACGCTATCGTGTAGTTAACACACCGACAACTTTGTTTTTGGTGTTGGCTTGTTGTATTACTCCTGCCCATACACCGTGACTCTAGAGCGACATCTGAGTATTTGTCAACCTTTCTCGCCTTTTTGGAGTTAAACGTTCTTCGTGGCCGGAATATACCCGAATGAGTTACCAAAGCCTAGTTCTCTGAAATTACACAAAGTAGTAATTTGTCTTCAAGGACCGCAAGGACTAAATAACAGAAACGCCTGCAGAACCTTCAACTTAGTTCACGAATTTGTCTTCATGTATACGAGTATTTTCGCATGAACAATAGTGGTTCTTGAATGATAAATAAATGTCACAATGAAGTCATGCCATGCATAGAGTTTTATACTAATATATACTACAGGGAAATCTGGCGCCACTGGCTAGGGGAGCCCCGCTTCTGCAAGCGTTCCGTCCTGTACCGGGCAGGCTCGTTCCACTTGTTTTTGGCATGGTACAAGAACAGGCTGAAAAGTTCGCTCTGGCCGCCAAAAAGGAACAATATTGCTCTAAAAGGTGCTTCAAATTTATTGTGCTGTTATGAAATTGAATCTCCAGAACGATTTATGTCTTCGATTATTTAGAAGCTTCATGCAGAATGAACAAGAAAAAAATGGTACCTTTTTTTGCTCATTTTGGCTTTGAGACCAAAAAGAAGCCATATGGGTAGCTAAGCCAAGTAGGCAAGAAACGTCGCTAGCTGCAATGGCGCCATTTTCGGCGGCCTGCAATTGCAGCGCCAGAATTCCCTCTAGTATATATTAGTATGAAACTATGACGCCATCAGCGTTTGCCGATGATGCTTAGCGGCTTCCCTTTGTAACGGGGTAGTGTTGCACACATACCTCAGTCGCAACACCACTGTATAATCACCTCGCCAAAAATAAAAGAAATACCTTTTGAGAAAGAGGGGCGGACAACGAGTGGAAGACACAACCTTCTCATTCGTCCCTTTCCTTTTTAATCCCGTCACGGGCTAAATAAAAGTTTCTACTATACTACTACTACTACTACTACTACCGTATGACTCGCATAATGATCGCACTCGCGTAATGATATAGCATCCCTGAAGTTCCTCGTCAATACACGACTTTTTTATTTCCCGTGCAATGATTGCACCGCGAACTTCCCGCAGCCATATGTCGTATATATATGCCAAGTCTAGATGACGATGGTCGTGCTTCCCTTAGTTTCCTTCTCTTTTATAGCGGACATGGCTACGTTATTGCCGCGGACTTGATAATATTAGCGATATCGGCAAGCATGAGTTCATTATTGATGCGGAATAAACTCTCACTAAATGCACATAATGTACTCACAAGACAAAAAAACGCGCTCGGCTTACTGCGTCGGCAGCCGTGTCTTGATGTCCCACACTGTGACCGCAGTAGCCACTTATTGATCGACCTGCTCTCACCTCGCGGCAAACTCGTTTCAGCGCGTTCCGTAATTCTGTCGCGTTCTGTAATGAAAACACTGCATTTTGCCTCACTCGATGGTCATTCGGTGGTCGGTGGAGTTTTTAGTATGTTTTTATTTGTTATATTTATTATGTTCATGAGACTTATCGTGAGCATTCGGACCTGCAACTTGCATTTTCTGCGCTGAAACTTTCTTGCGCGAAAAATTTCCCGCGCGTAATGAACGCACCCCTAAATTAGCATTATTATTTTGGAAAAATTACGCGAGTAAATACGGTACTAGTACTTTATGAAATGTTTGTGCCAGTCTGAATTTGTTCGTATGTCTTCCCAGACTCTTCTCTGCCATTTTCCCGCCGACATTTTAACCTTTTACTAACCTCTACTTTACTAAGCTGGTCTCTTTACTGCGCCCTCTGTCGTGTTAGGGCAATATTAATTATCCGTCTTGTTTCTGAGGTTCCCAAAGGTAGGGTGCCCCTTTTATGTTTATACGGTGGCAGAGCAGAGAGTTTTCAATGTGCTGCGTGCAGTCATTATGACGCGATTTTCGCTGTCCCATCTAACCAATGCATAGAGACCATCCCAAACACAGCGTGTTTCAAGGCACGACATCGTGAACAGAATTGATGCTCCTGTTTACATTGCTCCAAGAAAGCAACGGCAGTAAGGGATGTAAGGATATCGTTATAGCAATTATTTTCAAGTCAAAACGTTAGTGTTGCTCCAGAAGCGCCTGCTTGTTCCTGACGGTCACATTCAATAAGGAATACACACGAGGTGTTAGATTTTTGTATCCAGAGCGCCATTTGCATGATGACACCCTTTCATCATGCAAGTTGTGACCCCAGATCCCAACCATGAGGCAGAGATAATAAGAAGGATCAGAATGGGGTGGGGTGCATATGGCAGGCATTCTCAGATAATGAATAGCAGCCTACCATTGTCGCTGAAGAAGAAAGTGTATGACAGCTGCATCTTACCGGTACTCACCTACGGGGCAGAAACTTGGAGGCTCACTGAGAGGGTTCAACTTAAATTGAAAACGATTCAGCGGGCAATGGAGCGGAAAATGATAGGTGTAACATTAAGGGACAAGAAGAGAGCCGAGTGGGTCAGGGAGCAAACTGGTGTTAAAGACATATTAGTAGAAATTAGGAAGAAGAAATGGACGTGGGCAGGGCATGTAATGCGAAGGCAAGATAACCGCTGGTCATTAAGGGTAACAGAGTGGATCCCTAGAGAAGGCAAGCGCTGCAGGGGGCGCCAGAAAGTTAGATGGGCAGATGAGATCAAGAAGTTTGCGGGGATAAATTGGTCACAGTTGGCACAGGACCGAGGTAATTGGAGAATAATGGGAGAGGCCTTTGCCCTGCAGTGGGCGTAGATAGGCTGGTGATGGACCCTATCGCTTATTTTACCATTCATATTGATTTATCCTATTCCACTTCAGTGCGCATGTACAAGAAAGAAATATTTTACCGACCTCAGAATAAAAAAAAATATCGTTTTTTGCCGCGACATGTTTTTTTAAATTACTAGATAAACTTGTTTCCTTTGTAAAAAAAAAGGGTACGCAGCAAATGTTCCATCACAAACATTTACTTTGCATTTACGGGTTTTACGGAATATTTTTATTCACAAATACGCTTACACAGGCTTCACCACTCGTTTAACCATTCACAATGTATGACGTCCCAAATCGCAGTGCCGGCAAATGCCGCAGTGCCGCGGAGACATTCTTCACCCACTTATGTGCATTTGTCTTAATAAACAACTGCCGACCCGATAGGAATACCGATATTCACGACACTAATCTACCAATATAGAAGACACTAATGAACCAATACTTAACCGTCATAGACCGCTTATTTGAACACTTTAGTGTACCTGAATGATCATCGTTGTTGGAACCTTGATAGCTATGTGAGTAACCAACAGAACGAAAAAGACCTCCAAAAGCTCCTGTCCTGCGCTGCTCGAGTCCACTGTTGGCCACCGAATCTTCTTGTTTCATCCCTCCATCGTGTTTTGGCCTACCCATTGTGGGAACGGCGCGCAGAAAAGGAGAAAGAGGTAGTTCGGGGCACGCGCAGCGTGTGCGCGCTGGAGCGAGACGAGGGACTGAGGCAGTGCGTGCCTGGGCTTGGAGAAGATCGGACGTCTCAGGACGGGTTCGGTTCAGACCTGACTAAAGGTGTGGTTTCTGGGGACTCGGTGTCTTTCTTGGGAGCCGCGGCCGGGCGCTAAGACCACGGTACCACATTTGGCGCCCTGAACGTGGGGCCGGCCGTTGGTTCTCGGGAAAGACATTGTGGTCTTCTTCCTCTTTGTTCTAGAGCGTTCGCTGTTCGCGTCGCTGGTGTCTGGGGTATTCCCCGGTAATTCTATGGAGATTTTTGTGTCGCTTTTCTCGCAAACAGTGGCATTTCCCTTCTGATAGCGCGGCGGCGGTAATCGCTGTGTGCCCTTTTTTTTTCGTTTCGTGGTGCACCGGATTCCATCATGGAGCGTAGGCCTCGCCGGGGTGCAGCCACGCCTTCTGCTCGACGGAGCCTCTCGGCCGACCCTCACGGTGCCGGCTTTGGATCGGATGCCTCGGCGGTCGTCGCTACCCTGGGCCCGATCGCACGCCTCTGCGAGAATCTTGTTAATCGCTTGGAGAATTTGCAGGTGGGGCCCGCTGGTTCCGGGCATGCGCCCCCCACGAGCCTCGAGGCGCCGCAGCGCGTGCCGGCATTCCACCCGAGCCTCGCAGTGCCACGGTTCACGGGCTATGACGACTTCAAATCCGTGGCGGACTTCCTGAGCGATCTCAATGTTTACAAGACGGCGTCGGGTGCTTCGGACGAGTTCGTGTTGACCCGTGTCCTGCCGGTTGCCCTGGAGGCATCGGCTGGTCGTTGGTGGCGCCTCCAGACCCCGTTCGCGTCCTGGGCCGACTTCGAGGCACGGTTCCGCGAGGAGTTCTTGCCTCCCGACTACGACTACCGCATCCGCCGTGAGCTGGAGGCACGTACGCAGCACCCGCGCGAGGGCTTGCTCGAATACATTCGAGCTATCCAGGAGCTCTTCAAGCGAGCTATCCCGGGTGCGTCTGACGCGGAAATGGTAAAGCACGTCTTGCGGCGTTGCCATCCGCGCTTCCGACCTTTCCTGCACGGTCGTGATTACTCCAGTTTGGAGGAGATGGCGCGATCAGCTCGAGCAATCGAGGACGCTCTGATATCAGAGCTGAGTTATGTACCCCCTCCGCCAGTAGGAGAGGCACTTGAGCCAGCTTGCGCATGGAGAGACACCTATGAGACTTCGCCACAGCGAAGTCCACAGCGGCGGGCTTGAATTCCCCCCGCGCACGAGGTCCTTCTGCCCTTGGCGACAGGCAGTTGGAGCGCGGAAGACCACTAGATGGTGCAGCCCACGGCGGGAACTCCCCGCAGCGGTTAGAGCCAGGGTTCCTGCGTTGGGAAAACAGGCCCTCTTTACTGGCAGGCTCACCGCTCCCCGACCCGAGTCTCTCCCTTGGGGGTCGGCAACGAAATCCTCTGAACTCCAGAGGTCCTTCTCGTCCGGTCGTCGAGACGGGAGGGTCGCGGGGCTACGTGCCCAATGGAAATCAAGCTGGCGGCTGTTACCGATGTGGACAGCCTGGACACTTCCGTCAGGAGTGTCCTGAGGTGATGGCTCGTCGCCAAAATATCAACAGCCATCAGGGAAACGAGTACGGCCCGCGATGCTAATGGCCACCAAAGCATCGCTATGGGCTCCGGATATGACGAACGGCGAAAACTTGTGTTTTTTACCCTCTGCTTGTAGTGTTGAAGCGCCGGCACAGCCCATAGCACCGCATGTTTCTGTTTACGTGGTTGGAGCGGACATTGACGCCTTGATTGACACTGGCGGCAGTTTGTCGCTAATTGGCGATACAGTGTTTGAACTTTGCCGAGCACGTGGTGTCAAGTTGCGCAAATGCAGCACCCGTTTGCAAGTGGCCAATGGTGCTGTTGTTCAAGCACGTGGTGCTGTGCGCTTGCGCATTTCTTACGCAAGCAGAAGGTGTCGGCAGCGCTTTACGTACTGCCCGGGTTTGGCGGTGCCCATGATTTTGGGCAGGGATTTCATTATTCGCGAGGGCCTCCTGCTTGACTTGGCGGGTGGTGGTTACAGATTGGGCAATGACGCAGAACTGATACCTTTTGTGGCGTCAACGCATATCTGTACCGTGCCAAGGTCAGCCACAGTCGCAACGAAATCGGTGTTGCCTGAGCGAATCAGGCAGTTGCTTGAGGAGTGTCCTTGCAGTGACTATGAGAGGGAGCAGCTCGCCTATGTGCTGGAGCCGTTTGCCGAAATGTTCACGGAGGCCCCTGGGCGGACAACCGTCCTTCAACATCGCATTGACACGGCAGACGCCCCTCCTTGGAGCTGCAATCCACGGCCGCTCAGCATCCAGAATAAGGCGAAACTGGATGTCAGCCTTGACGAGATGCTGAACACGGGGGTTGTGCGGCCGTCGCAGAGCGCCCATGCATCTCCAGTCGTGTTGGCGCCAAAAAAAGACGGCAGTGTGCGTCTCTGCGTGGACTACCGTCGTCTCAACGACGTAACTGTAAGAGACGCATATCCTTTTCCTGCCGTAGAATCCATCATTTCCTCGCTTGGTGGTGCGCGCGTGTTTACCACTCTAGATTGCTCACGCGGCTTTTTGCAAATTGAAATGCACCCTGATGATATTCCTAAAACCGCCTTCATATGCTACAGGTGTCTTTTCGAGTTTGTGCGCATGCCGTTTGGGCTGAAGAACTCCCCGAGCTCGTTTCAAAGATTAATGGACATCGTCCTTGACGATGTACGTTATAAGTACGCGATGGCCTATATGGATGACGTCGTCGTCTTTTCGCGCACCTTTGAGGAGCATCTCGTGCATCTCAGAGATGTGCTTGACCGCATGAAACGCGCCGGTCTCACCATCCATCCTAAAAAGGTCCAACTCGCGACAAGCAAAGTTGAATTGCTCGGCTTTGTCGTGGACAAGGGAGAGCTTCGTCCTAACGATGCCAAACTGAAAGCAATTACAGAGTATCCGTGCCCGCGTGACGTTAAGAGCTTGCAGCGCTTCTTGGGCATGATAGCCTTTTACCGCAGCTTCATCCCTCATTGTGCGGAGCTATCACGTCCGCTGAACCAGCTACTACGGAAAGGCGTGAAATGGCAATGGGCAGAGGCTGAACAGCAAGCTTTTGAAGCACTGTCTCGCGCAATCGCGACAACAGCGGCGTTAAGGATACCGGACCTTAACAAACAATTTGTGTTGCAGACCGATGCTAGCGACTATGGACTGGGCGCAGTGCTGATGCAGGAGTTTGAGGGCGTTCTCCGTCCGGTCGCATTTGCTAGCCATACGCTCACTCCGGCTGAGCGCAATTACACGGTCACAGAACGTGAGTGTCTAGCAATTGTGTTTGCACTAAAGAAATTTGACATGTATCTTGACGGTGCCTCTTTCACCATTCAGACTGACCACATGGCATTAACGTGGCTGCAGCGTTTGCAGAACCCTGCTGGTCTTCTTGCGCGCTGGGTGCTTGCGCTTCAGCGCTACGATTTTACTATCCAGCACAGGAAGGGTTCGCAGAACCAAGTCGCTGACGCGCTATCGCGCGCGCCCCTGCCGCCATCTTCGGACGCGGAAGCGCCGGCGCTGGTGGCTGAAGTGGATGCTGACGCACGCTGGGGTACGCTGGTGAGCAGGGCAGATCTTCTCGCGGCGCAACGTGCCGACGGACTCTGCCGTAAGATCATTGAGCACGTCGGGGCACAGGGCGCAGCTCCCACCAGCAACAGCGCTGAGTTTGATACATATGTGTTGGCGGAAGACGGTCTCCTGCTACGGTATATCCCGCAGAACGATGACGAAGCTAATTCCCCATTCCGCGCTGTTGTACCGCGTAAGCTTCGGAGGGCTTTTATCCGTTACTTTCATGATTCAGTTCTGGCTGGACACAGCTCTGGCAGCAAAACTTAGGAGAAGTTATGTCGGACTGTCACGTGGCCGGGAATGAGGCAGGATGTGCTGCGGTACGCCAGGAGCTGTCACGTGTGTCAGACAGCGAAACCCCGAGTCGGTTGCCCGCCCGGATTGATGCAGTCTGTTGAGAGTAAGAGCCCCTGGCACATCGTTGCTTGCGATATCATGGGCCCTTACCCCCGCAGCCCGCGTGGGAATTGTTATTTGTTTGTGGTGACGGACCATTTCACGAAGTGGGTAGAGCTGTTCCCGCTACGTACCGTCAATATACCGAATGTATGGAGGTGCCTAATGGAAGTGTTTTCGCGCTTTGGGTTCCCCGCACAGCTCATAACGGATAATGCTACGTATTTTACGAGCAAATTGTTTGAGGACAACTGCCGAGCTGTAGGTGTGAAACACAATCGTACGACCACCCATCACCCTCAGGCAAACATAACTGAGCGTGTGAATCGCAATCTCAAGGCGATGCTAATTGCTCATACGGAGCAACACAAGGATTGGGATGCTAAGCTACCTGAGATTGTATTTGCCACTCGCACCACGGTGAATCGTTCAACCGGGTTTACGCCGGCTTATCTGAATTACGGTCGGGAGATGCCATTTCCTCTCGACAGGACACTTCCAGAAACGGACACGGGTTCTGGTCTGTCGCCTCATGCTGTGGCCGTCCGCCAGCGCCTGCGTGACGCGATACAGGCTGCCCGGGAGCAGCTTGATGTTGCTCGTCTCCAGCAGGCGGAGCAGTACAACCGGGGTCGTCGAGATGTTCAGCTTGCGGTTGGCGACATGGTTCTCCGGCGCACTCATCCGCTGAGCGACGCTTCACGCAAGTTTTCCGCGTCGCTAGCTCCTAAATGGGAGGGCCCTTTTACCGTAAGCGAGAAGCTGTCTTCCATCACGTATCTTTTACGCAACAACAGGACAGGTGAACATGCAGGCCCGGTTAATATAGCCGACCTTAAACGGTACCATGCGGACTGATCATGTTTCTCTTTTCAGAGGACGCCTTCGCCTAGCGTTGCGTATGGGCGCTAGCGAAATAACAGAATTAGTTTTTTTTTCTTTTACTATCCACATTTTCTTTTTTCTCCTCTGTTTATTCTTGACCTGTCTTTTCTGTAAAGCCTTGATCAGTCCTTTATGGTTATTGTGGGGTTCACCTGTTCCGTAGTACTAGCTTGGCTTCCTCTTTTTTGTCCCCTTTCAATATTTTTTGTTTGTATGTTCTTCTGCACGCTCTCGTAGATGCCCCCGCCACCACGCAATCTTCCTGGGCCCTCTCGGGGATGGGGTCATTCTGCGTATGCACAGGCCCGTTTCCATCCCTGGCTTCCCCGGGCGCCACGTCACCGCCCTCCAACACTTCGCACCGTGGCCACTTGGACGGCCGTGGAGGCAGATCGCTCGGTTGGCTGGGTGTCCCGCCTCCCCTGGGAACTCCAGCCCCGTCCTGAACGTGGGGATCCAGCGGCCGATGTCCCAGAGCCTTTCCGGGGCCGTTTACTCTCGGATGGACATCCCCAGGAACCTCCATCCATCTATACGGCAGAGGAGCTCCGTCGCCTTTGCCCTTACTGCCGGGTGCCGCAAATCCATGTGCCCACGCACCTGGCAGGTGCTCTGCACCGTGACTGCATGACTGCCGCCATTGCTGCAGCGTCGGCCTCCGCAGGACCCCGAACTGAAGACTCAGTCGCTGCTGCCTTTGCCCTGCTGCTTCACCACCGCCCGGACCTCCTCCGCGACCCTCTCCCGGCCGACGACGTCATCGACATGCCCGACGAGTCTTGACTTTGTTTTTGGAGGGGGGGAGAGTGTGGGAACGGCGCGCAGAAAAGGAAAACGAGGTAGTTCGGGGCACGCGCAGCGTGTGCGCGCTGGAGCGAGACGAGGGACTGAGGCAGTGCGTGCCTGGGCTTGGAGAAGATCGGACGTCTCAGGACGGGTTCGGTTCAGACCTGACTAAAGGTGTGGTTTCTGGGGACTCAGTGTCTTTCTTGGGAGCCGCGGCCGGGCGCTAAGACCCCGGTACCACATTTGTGGGAACGGCGCGCAGAAAAGGTGAAAGAGGTAGTTCGGGGCACGCGCAGCGTGTGCGCGCTGGAGCGAGACGAGGGACTGAGGCACTGCGTGCCTGGGCTTGGAGAAGATCGGACGTCTCAGGACGGGTTCGGTTCAGACCTGACTAAAGGTGTGGTTTCTGGGGACTCGGTGTCTTTCTTGGGAGCCGCGGCCGGGCGCTAAGACCCCGGTACCACACCATTCTTCTAGACCCGTCACTAGGTATGCACTCTGTTTTCTTAATTGTTCACTGATTTTCGGTTCATCTCCCTACAGGACCAGCCTAAGTCCATTTCTTTTCTTCATTTGAACTATTATATCTCCTTGTTTGGTATAGGTGTCATGTTTCAACTCCGTATGTCATCACCAGCAGTACGCACTGGTTGCAGATTTTTCTTTTGAGCGACAGAGGTAGCTTACTTTTCATTAGTTGGAAGTGCTTGCCGAATGCTTCCAAGCCCATACCTATTCCGCGCCGGATTTCCCTTGTGGTTAGGGCTAGCTCTAACCCGCCGCGGTGGCTCAGTGGCTAAGGCGTTGCGCTGCTGAGCACGAGGTCGCGGGTTCGATTCCCGGCCGCGGCGGCCGCTTTTCTGATGGGGGCGAAAAGCAAAAAACGCCCGTGTGTACGAGATTTCGGCGCACGTTAAAGATCCCCAGGTGGTCAAAATTAATCCGGAGCCCTCCACTACGGCGCGCCTCATCGCCTGCGTTGCGTCGGCGCGTTAAACCCTACAATCAATCAATCAAGCTCTAACCATCTGTCCGAAGTAGTTGCATTCTTTTACTTCTTCTAACGCTTCGTTTCCTATGCTGAAGAGGAAACTAAATATGGCTGATACGGTTCCTTCACGTGCTCAGACTGCAGGCATCTCACTAGGGGGGTGGTAAACGCCTTGCCTAAGACTACAAGGTCATGTAGAAGATGCACAGGAGACACTTGTGACAGGAGTATTGATACCGAACAATGACCGAGGAGGGGAAACATTCGGGGACACGTTAAACCAACTGTCGTTTGACCTACGACTCCCCATGGTATAATCCCAGAGTTTAGGCCCTTGTTGTTCCTATACAAGTCCGCGTTTCCCCTCCCCGAACCCTTCTTTATAGTAAGCCAAATCGTCACCCCTGGGATCTTAAGCATTTGTTCATCATCATCTTGTCAAAACATTCCATAAAACTGCATGCTTCCCGCTACCTTGACAAATCCGTCCACGCACAAGAATGTCTTGCAAAGCAAAGCGTATACCTTCGCTCCTGTAAGTACGCCAGTGCCATGCTATATTATTTGCACATTTGCACAACGACTGGGTTTAGTATCATCGGCCGGTGATAGTTCCGCATGTAGTGCAGCAGCAGCAAAAACGTTTACGCGTGCATTCGGAACTTCTATTTCTTCCACAAGTCTTACTGGTATGAATATATTCTGCAATTTTAAAGCACAAACATCTCATTTTTCGAGCTTACAGTGACTTCCTATTAATTGGCGTTTAATTTTGTTGCCCTCAGCCAATCCCAAAAGTGTGTTGTCACTGCCATGCGTCATGGTTCTGGAATGGGAGAGTAGCTGGCGAGCCGCCTGTAGATTCTGTTGTCTTCAATGTACGGCTCATTTGAGTGATGTTTGCATGAATTTATTATGAGTGTCACTCCACCGAGGCAATCTTTCGAGTGAACTGAACTGGCGTTTTTTTTTTCTCTTCATAACCCCTTTAAAGGGGCCTTGCAGACAAAACGCAAGTTTGGATCATTCGAAAGATTGCCTCGTTAGAATCACACGTACCCAACTTTTAAGGTTAACTTCGCTCAAATAAGCTACATAATTAGGAAAAAAAGGAATTACCATGCGATCCACTAACTCATTTTCCGCAACAGAACCTACTAACTCACATGTGACAGCTCTGCGATTGGCTGAGGCCGGCAAAAGCAAACGCAAAGTAGCAGCGCTTATAAGCGTGCCGAACGAGCTATTTGAGCTTAGATTTAGGGTCCTTTCTTTTTATAGCAGTAAGAACGGTGGGGTAAACAGTGAAAGTTACGAGAGTGCACGTAAACACAATTACCGATGGCTACTGCTGTTGGTGCTGCGCGCACAATGCTGTGTTAGATGCACAGCCCTGTGGCGCTTTGGGGTTGTGTCAGACGACACTGGCCGATCTTCGTAAACGACGGTGTCTTACGTCACCATATTTGTAGTGCGAACACCATGTTTTACGAAACGATTTTTTTCTGACAAGAAATTTTCGTGTTACGTTTTTTTCGCTGCTATGCGTGCCTACCAACCCACTAATTATAGAATGACACATTCGACGGTCGAGCGCCGCGTAAACATTCATTTAATGCGCCGTTTATTCGTGTCAGTTTCGGTTTCCACAAAACGAATGCCGAGCGGCCGCCATGACAGCAGGTATCACGTGACGTCACCATTCTTGGCGTACTGTGCCGCTCAGGACGCGCGAGCGAGCGAGCGCACGTGCGCTCCAAGACCGGCCGAGGTCCCTACTGTGCCCACGCGCCCGGGCAGCATGACGTCAGTCCCAAAATCATCACGTGTACACACAGCAGAGCAGCGCCTACCAACCACAGCCAGCGCGTCTGCTTCGTTACGGGAGCCCCGACGTCGGCAGTTTGAGGCAAGTAGCAGATGATGTCATGTCGGCCGCTCTGGGCTTTCTCGTGCGGGAGAAGATTAAAATGGATTTAAAATATGTTACTCTGAACGAATGCTGTTGAAACTTGGTGGGAGATACCTCCTAATAAAAATAAAGCTTTTTGCATAGTTATCTAGGCTTTGAAATTTCGTGTCAGTACTTTTTTGACAAAAACAACACAGTTACAAATACGCTAAAAAAAAGCAGAAAACGACCAGCCGCGGTATGGCAGCGCCACTAGATTGACTAACCGTAAACGAAGCTCCCCTGCACACACACATATATATATATATATATATATATATATATATATATATATATATGACATAATTGCATACGTCACGAAAACACGATTTGGCGGGACAATTGATTGATTTGTCAGTGAAGAAAGCATCCTTTGCTTTCGGACAAGGACTGGGGGTACCACAAAACACAAAATCTATCGAATTAAATAAATTTGTATTTTGTCGGCATGGCCCATTGAAATAATAAAAGTGTCTCGCTGCATCGTGCTTCGGCTGCAGCAAAGGGGCCACTCAATCACGTCTATCTTCGTTTAAGACAAAGTGACTATAGTCCACGGTGTCAACATCGTTTTTACACGTCATCCCTACTCACCTCACTAGCTGCGCGTTGCACGCGGATGGCATCGTCCTTCGGTGCATCGCGTCTGGCAGGCGTTTGAGAAGACGCAACAAATGGCGGCAAGACCTCCTCAGGGCGAGTGCTCGGCCTCGATGCCGTGCTACTTTCCGAGATGTGAAGCCTCTGCTCAGTTTCTGCAGCCAGCATGGATGCAGTTACAGGCCTCGAATGTTCCTCCCCCGCAGAAGAGCGGCGGCGGTTGGCCTGGTACACGTCGCACGTTTCGAACTCGTGCACAGCGCGGCACTGGATGCATGTGATGTGTTCGCACAGAGGACAGCTCAGTTGCGATGCGCTGACGCCAACAAAAGCAATGAAGGGGCAGTGTGCACCGGCGCAGTGAACTTGAATCTCTTCCTCCTGAATCGGTGGGTTGAGCTGCAAATAAGAGTAGTGGAGGCAAGTTTAGCAATCTGATTAGCGCCCAATGACACTTTTTACTCTAAAACAGTAATTTTAAAATGGGTTACAGGGGTCCGCTAGGTCATTGCAGGTGTCCGCAAAGCCCTAGCGACACTCGCCCCTTCTGTGTGTCTCTCTTTCCCTCCAATCTTTTCCTTTTTGCCAAACCTTGTCGAGAACGCAGAAATGTGGCTTTTCCGCGGATCTACACTCTAAACTTTTTTTACTCCCATATACTCCCTAGAGGTTCTTTTTCGCCTGTCATCTAGTGGTCCTCCTTGTAGGAGTTTTTTAATACATCGAAAAGGGAGGTTTTGTTTACCTCCTCAAAACCGGGTGTTTTTACGTGATAGAAAGGAGGTATTTTGGGAGTGCTAAGAAATTTTCGGGAGCATTTAAGGAGATCAAAATGGAGTATTCTTTACTTCCTCAAGGGCGTCTTTAGGTGATGTTTATGGAATTTTAAGGCGGTTGAAAAGGCGCCTATTATGGCTCCCTTGGGAAGTACCTATGCTATTTTAGGGGCGTTTTCAGGAGGTTCAAGGGAAGCATTTACTTCATTTAGATGAATTTTTACGAAACCTTGGGGAGTTTTGTAGCCTTCGCGAGGGGAGTTTTTAGGAGGTTCAAGGGAAGCCTACATTTCCTTTGAAAGAAGTTTTACGAAAGTTTGGGTTGTTTTGTAGTCCTTCCGAAAGGAGTTTTTTCAAGGCCACAAGGAAGAATTTCTAGTTCCCTGCGGGAGTACTGATTTCACATGGTTTTTCTCGGCTTCAGGTTTGTTGCAAACGAACTTTCGCATACAAGTTTACCTGGTACATGGTGTACACAAGGCAGTTCCGAAATAAAAAGTTAGGGCGACCTCCACTAAGAAAGTACAAATGGTACACTGCTAAACAACACGCCAGTTAGGAATGGAAGACCGCAATACAATGCTAGTTGAGCAAACCGTAGAAACAATATTACTACAAGAACCGGAAATACGCGAAAAACAAAGATAGGCACAAACACAACCGCATGGTAAGCGAAATCATTATATAATACTAGCTAATCGAGAACGCGTCAGTACTTATTAGAACTTATCAGTACGCATCAGTACTAAGTAGTACACAAAGTTAAAAAAATGGTTGCAGTGGTTTACAACAACAAAAAAAAGTTCAGTTGGTGGTGAAATGAGCGAGAGCTGTGTAACGATTTGATATTGAAAAGTATCGAGCATTTTTTAGGTGGTAAAGGCCCAAGAGATGAATGATGTAGGAGACAGACAGCATTGAAATGGCCATGGATAACTGACTAATATAAAGAACGAAAAATATGCTGCGCAAAATACCAGCGCGTTTTGATAAAGACACAAGTGCGCCAAGAAAAGTAGCACACGTTTAGCGTCGGCTTTTTGCACAACAGAATAGCTGTGCGAGAAAGCCAGAAAACAAAGGACAAGCATGCAATATGCCACGGCTTTGCAACCTTTAGGTGCAAGAGGGAACTGTTCGGCAGTTTACAGCAGTACAGACAGAAATAAAGGCGGGCATTGAATAGGCGTGCGTTCCACATTGCCTGCAAGTGCACGTTTCGACACGGATCAGCCCTAATCATTGTGGGGTCACCCACCCCTTTGCAAAACTGAAAAGGTGTGCACACCCCACTCATGGTTGAGAACCATTGCTCTTGGACACGAAGGCAAGAATAAATAGCCTTACGGTGTCGTCAAAGCAGCTCGGTGTAATGGTTCGCTCGAAACGGTGGCACACCCACAACCTTACACCCAGCTGACTGACTTCCTATTACATATTAAGTTGGCAACGAAATGCCTTGGTAGAAAGTAGCTTTCGTGCTTTGTGTTAATTTTATTATTTCATCAGGAACAAGGTTATCAAAAGAACAAATATAACCAGGACAAGGACTGCCAGTAGAACACTTCCACCCACCCGTAACAACGACGTGAACAGAAGCACATTTTTTGTCGTTCAAGGAGAACCGCGGAGGTGTGAAAGCTTTGGCTTCATAACAATCACGATAAAATGTAAAACCCCTGACGTATCCAACTTATTAGTGACAGTGACCCTCGCGCTTAAACTACCAATCAATAAGCACTCATTCTTGTCATTGACATGTCCTGCTTGGGCAGCGATCTGTTCCCCTGTTTGAATGCAGAGTGAAGAGTGTGCGCGAGTGCTTGCCTGCTTTTGATATTCCTCGCAAGCAAGGTCTCCGTGGACGGCCTTGCACAGCAAGCAGGTAATTCTGCGACACTTGTAGCACGGTAGCTCCGTCTCATCCACATCAACCGAGACTTCGTAGCCGCAGTCCTCGGACGCGCACTGCACAGTCTTTTGCAGCCTGGGCGATGTCACTTGCTTCCATGCTGACTGGCTAAATGTAGCCCAAGATGGCGGTTGTACAGTGGATGGCTGCAAACATGCAATCTGTCACTCTAGGCATTCAATGCAGGCAGTCAGTGTAGTTTATGCAATGTCCTTTCATGATCACCTGGGTTAGACACCGTATTCTGTATATTCTGTTGTTTTCATTGTACGGCTCATTTGAGTGAAGTTTCCATGAATTTATTATGAGTGTCACTCCACCGAGGCAATCTTTCGACTGAACTGAACTGGCGTGTTTTTCTCTTTATAACCCCTTTAAAGGGGCCTTGGAGACAAAACGCAAGTTTGGATCATTCGAAAGATTGCTTCGTTAGAATCACACGTACCCACCTTTTAAAGTTAACTTCACTCAAATAAGCTACATAATTAGGAAAAAAAGGAATTACCATGCGATCCACTAATTCATTTTCCGTAACAGAACCTACTAACTCACATGTGACAGCTCTGCGATTGGCTGAGGCCGGCAAAAGCAAACGCAAAGTAGCAGCGCTTATAGGTGTTCCGTACGAGCTATTTGAGCTTACATTTAGGGTCCTTTCTTTTTATAGCAGTAAGAACGGTGGGGTAAACAGTGAAAGTTACGAGAGTGCACGTAAACACAATTACCGATGCCTACTGCTGTTGGGGCTGCACGCACAATGCTGTGTTAGATGCACAGCCCTGCGGCGCTTCGTGGTTGTGTCAGACGACACTGGCCGATCGTCGTAAGCGACGGTGTCTTACGTCACCATATTTGTCATGCGAACACCATGTTTTACGAAACGATTTTTTTTCTGACACGAAATTTTCGTGTTACATTTTTTTCGCTGCTATGCATGCCGACCAACCCACTAATAATAAAATGACACATTCGACGGTCGAGCGCCGCGTAAACATTCATTTCAGTTTCGGTTTCCACAAAACGAATGCCGAGCGGCCGCCATGACAGCAGGTATCACGTGACGTCACCATTCTTGGCGTACTGTGCCGTTCAGGACGCGCGAGCGAGCGAGCGCACGGGCGCTCCCAGACCAGCCGACGTCTCTACCGTCCCCACGCGCCCGGCCAGCATGACTCCAGTCCCAAAATCATCACGTGTACACACACCAGAGCAGCGCGCACCAACCACAGCCAGCGCGTCTGCTTCGTGACGGGAGCCCCGACGTCAGCACTTTGGGGCAAGTAGCAGATGATGTCATGTCGGCTGCTCTGGGCTTTCTCGTGCGGGAGAAGATTAAAATAAATTTAAAATATGTTACGCTGAACGAGTGCTGTTGAAACTTGCTGGGAGATATCTCCTGATAAAAATAAAGCATTTCGCATAGTTTTCTAGGCTTTGAAATTTCGTGTCAGTGCTTTTTTAACAAAATGACCCAGGTACAAATATGCTAAAAAAAGCAGAAAACGACCAGCCGCGGTATGTTAGCGCCACTAGATTGACTAACCGTAAACGAAGCTCCCCTGCACATATACATTTATATATATATATATATATATATATATATATATATATATATATATATATATATATATATATATATATATATATATATATGACATAATTTCAGACGTGTCGCAAATACCATTTGGCGGGAGAATCAAACGTTTAACTTAAATTGATTGATTTGTCAGTGAATAAGGCATTGTTTGCTTCCGAAAAAGCACTGGGGGTACCACAAAACACGAAATCTTTCGAATAAAATAAAGTTTATTTGGTTGGCATGGCCACTTCAAGTAATCAAAGTGTCTCGCTTCATCGTACTTCGGCTGCAGCAAAGGGGCCCCTCACTCGCGTCTATCTCTGTTTAAAGAAAAGTGACTTCAGTCCACGGTGTCACCATTGGTTTTACACGTCAGGCCTACTCACCTCACTATCTGCGCGTTGCACGAGGATGGCATCCTGCTTCGGTGCATCGCGTCTGGCAGGTGCCAGGGAAGACGCAACAAATGACGGCAAGACCTCCTCTGGGCGAGTGCTCAACCACGATCCCGTGCTACTCTCCGAGATGTGAAGCCTCTGCTCAGTTACTGCAGCCAGCATGGATGCAGTTACAGGCCTCGAATGTTCCTCCCCCGCAGAAGAGCGGCGGCGGTTGGCCTGGTACACGTCGCACGTTTCGAACTCGTGCACAGCGCGGCACTGGATGCATGTGATGTGTTCGCACAGAGGACAGCTCAGTTGCGATGCGCTGACGCCAACAAAAGCAATGAAGGGGCAGCGTGCACTGGCGCAGTGAACTTGAATCTTTTCCTTCTGATTAGGTGGGTTCAGCTGCAAATAAGAGTAGTGGAGGCAAGTTCAGCAATCTGATTAGCGCACAATGACACTTTGTACTCTAAAACAGTAATTTTCAAATGGGGTTACAGCGGTCCGCTAGGTCATTGCAGGTGTCCGCGAAGCCCTAGCGAAACTCGCCCCTTCTGTGTGTCTCTTTCCCTCCAATCCTTTCCTTTTTGCCAAACCTTGTCGACAACGCAGAAATGTGGCCTTTCCGCGGATCTACACTATAAATTTCTTTCCCTCCCATATACTCCCTAGAGGTTCTTTTTCGCCTGTCCTCTAGTGGTCCTCCTTTTAGGAGTTTTTTTTACTACGTGGAACAGGGAGGTTTTGTTTACCTCCTCTAAACCGGGAGTTTTTAGGTGATAGAAAGGAGGTATTTTGGGAGTGCTAAGAAATTTTCGGGAGCATTTAAGGAGATCAAAATGGAGTATTCTTTACTTCCGCAAGGGCGTTTTTAGGTTATGTTTATGGAATTTTTAGGCGGTTGAATAGGCGCCTATTATGGCTCCCTTGGGAAGTACCTATGTTATTTTAGGGGCGTTTTCAGGAGGTTCAAGGGAAGCATTTACTTCATTTGCATGGAGTTTTACGAAAGCTTGGGGAGTTTGGTAGCCTCCGCGAGGGGAGTTTTTAGGGGGTTCAAGGGAAGCCTATATTTCTTTTGAAAGGAGTTTTACGAAAGTTTGGGTTGTTTTGCAGTCCTTCCGAAAGGAGTTTTTTCAAGGCTACAAGGCAGAATTTCAAGTTCCCTGCGGGAGTACTGATTTCACACGGTTTTTCTCGGTTTCAGGTTTGTTGCAAACGAACTTTCGCATACAAGTTTGCATGGTACATGGTGTACACAAGGCTGTTCCGAAATAAAAAGTTAGGGCGACCTCCTATAAGAAAGTACAAATGGTACATTGCTAAATAACACGCCAGTTAGGAATGGAAGACCGCAATACAATGCTAGTTGAGCAAACCGTAGAAACAATATTACTACAAGAACCGGAAATACGCGAAAAACAAAGATAGGCACAAACACAACCGCATGGTAAGCGAAATCATTATATAATACTAGCTGATCGAGAACGCGTCAGTACTTATTAGAACTTATCAGTACGCATCAGTACTAAGTAGTACACAAAGTTAAAAAAATGGTTGCAGTGGTTTACAACAACAAAAAAAGTTCAGTTGGTGGTGAAATGAGCGAGAGCTGTGTAACGATTTGATATTGAAAAGTATCGAGCATTTTTTAGGTGGTAAAGGCCCAAGAGATGAATGATGTAGGAGACAGACAGCATTGAAATGGCCATGGATAACTGACTAATATAAAGAACGAAAAATATGCTGCGCAAAATACCAGCGCGTTTTGATAAAGACACAAGTGCGCCAAGAAAAGTAGCACACGTTTAGCGTCGGCCTTTTGCACAACAGAATAGCTGTGCGAGAAAGACAGCAAACAAAGGACAAGCATGCAATATGCCACGGCTTTGCAACCTTTAGGTGCAAGAGGGAACTGTTCGGCAGTTTACAGCAGTACAGACAGAAATAAAGGCGGGCATTGAATAGGCGTGCGTTCCACATTGCCTGCAAGTGCACGTTTCGACACGGATCAGCCCTAATCATTGTGGGGTCACCCACCCCTTTGCAAAACTCAAAAGGTGTGCACACCCCACTCATGGTTGAGAACCATTGCTCTTGGACACGAAGGCAAGAATAAATAGCCTTACGGTGTCGTCAAAGCAGCTCGGTGTAATGGTTCGCTCGAAACGGTGGCACACCCACAACCTTACACCCAGCTGACTGACTTCCTATTACATATTAAGTTGGCAACGAAATTCCTTGGTAGAAGGTAGCTTTCGTGCTTTGTGTTAATTTTATTATTTCATCAGGAACAAGGTTATCAAAAGAGCAAATATAACCAGGACAAGGACTGCCAGTAGAACACTTCCACCCACCCGTAACAACGACGTGAACAGAAGCACATTTTTTGTCGTTCAAGGAGAACCGCGGAGGTGTGAAACCTTTGGCTTCATAACAATCACGATAAAATGTAAAACTCCTGACGTATCCATCTTATTAGTGACAGTGACCCTCGCGCTTAAACTACCAATCTATAAGCACTCATTCTTGTCATTGGCATGTCCTGCTTGGACAGCGATCTGTTCCCCTGTTTGAATGCAGAGTGAAGAGTGTGCGCGAGTGCTTGCCTGCTTTTGATATTCCTCGCAAGCAAGGTCTCCGTGGACGGCCTTGCACAGCAAGCAGGTAATTCTGCGACACTTGTAGCACGGTAGCTCCGTCTCATCCACATCAACCGAGACTTCGTAGCCGCAGTCCTCGGACGCGCACTGCACAGTCTTTTGCAGCCTGGGCGATGTCACTTGCTTCCATGCTGACTGGCTAAATGTAGCCCAAGATGGCGGTTGTACAGTGGATGGCTGCAAACATGCAATCTGTCACTCTAGGCATTCAATGCAGGCAGTCAGTGTAGTTTATGCAATGTCCTTTCATGATCACCTGGGTTAGACACCGTATTCTGTATATTCTGTTGTTTTCATTGTACGGCTCATTTGAGTGAAGTTTGCATGAATTTATTATGAGTGTCACTCCACCGAGGCAATCTTTCGACTGAACTGAACTGGCGTGTTTTTCTCTTTATAACCCCTTTAAAGGGGCCTTGGAGACAAAACGCAAGTTTGGATCATTCGAAAGATTGCTTCGTTAGAATCACACGTACCCACCTTTTAAAGTTAACTTCACTCCAATAAGCTACATAATTAGGAAAAAAAAGAATTACCATGCGATCCACTAATTCATTTTCCGTAACAGAACCTACTAACTCACATGTGACAGCTCTGCGATTGGCTGAGGCCGGCAAAAGCAGACGCAAAGTAGCAGCGCTTATAGGTGTTCCGTACGAGCTATTTGAGCTTACATTTAGGGTCCTTTCTTTTTATAGCAGTAAGAACGGTGGGGTAAACAGTGAAAGTTACGAGAGTGCACGTAAACACACTTACCGATGCCTACTGCTGTTGGGGCTGCACGCACAATGCTGTGTTAGATGCACAGCCCTGCGGCGCTTCGTGGTTGTGTCAGACGACACTGGCCGATCGTCGTAAGCGACGGTGTCTTACGTCACCATATTTGTCATGCGAACACCATGTTTTACGAAACGATTTTTTTTCTGACACGAAATTTTCGTGTTACATTTTTTTCGCTGCTATGCATGCCGACCAACCCACTAATAATAAAATGACACATTCGACGGTCGAGCGCCGCGTAAACATTCATTTCAGTTTCGGTTTCCACAAAACGAATGCCGAGCGGCCGCCATGACAGCAGGTATCACGTGACGTCACCATTCTTGGCGTACTGTGCCGTTCAGGACGCGCGAGCGAGCGAGCGCACGGGCGCTCCCAGACCAGCCGACGTCTCTACCGTCCCCACGCGCCCGGCCAGCATGACGCCAGTCCCAAAATCATCACGTGTACACACACCAGAGCAGCGCGCACCAACCACAGCCAGCGCGTCTGCTTCGTGACGGGAGCCCCGACGTCAGCACTTTGGGGCAAGTAGCAGATGATGTCATGTCGGCTGCTCTGGGCTTTCTCGTGCGGGAGAAGATTAAAATAAATTTAAAATATGTTACGCTGAACGAGTGCTGTTGAAACTTGCTGGGAGATATCTCCTGATAAAAATAAAGCATTTCGCATAGTTATCTAGGCTTTGAAATTTCGTGTCAGTGCTTTTTTAACAAAAATGACCCAGGTACAAATACGCTAAAAAAAGCAGAAAACGACCAGCCGCGGTATGTTAGCGCCACTAGATTGACTAACCGTAAACGAAGCTCCCCTGCACATATACATTTATATATATATATATATATATATATATATATATATATATATATATATATATATAGAATAAAAGGAGAGACCAATAGCCGCGACGTCCCTGCGATACGATGGTGCTTCTTTTAAGAAATATGGCGACTGATGAAGATGAAGCAGCTCGAGCGAGAGCTGCTCACGCGACGATGGGCACCGATGATGGTGATCACATCGGTGCAGCAATGATGACACCTATAAAGTTTCTACATATTCCCCGCCCACAACGAACCATGGTCAGTCCGCTTCCATAAACTAACAAGTTCGTTCCGATCCGATCCGGTAGGGCAGTCAGACGGCGAAGCAGTCACTGTGGCCGTCTTCTGAGCACACGCCAAGTCTGTCGATGCAGTCCACGTAGCCAGGTCAAAATTCGAAGCCCGTCTTAGACGGTCTTGTACCCTGATGTAAGTTCAGGTTCGTTCGCTGCGATCTCAAAATAGTGCTTTGGAGGCTTCCGCTGTTTTCTGGAGTTCTGGACATTAGTGATACGATTTTCGTTGTGACGTGCCTTGTTGTTCAGATGTTTTCTGCAGTGTATCGTTTTCTTTAGAAGCGATTGCCGAATATGTGCCGCTGCCATCTTTCTCGCATACCTTTCAAAAACGCACTCATCCCGCTCTCCAGCGTCGTGCATCGGTTTTCCTTTTTGTGTCGTATCTTGCCCTTGAAGCTCTCCAGGTTCCAAATCCATGGTCTCCCTCTTGATATATTCGCCATACGGAGACTCTGCTGGCGTCATGAGGTTCGATGACCTGCCGCCGGTCTTGTTCGTGGACATCTCGGCCGACTCTTTCAATGCTCGCGAGAGTAAGGCGCCTTGAGTTTCAAGGTCTAGTTCAGACAATGAAGATGTCGAATTCTCAAGTCCTGTTTGCGATGGGAAATCTGGCTGAGGTGAGGTTTCTAGTAATAAGTCATGTTCCGCGGGTGTCTCCAAGTCGCATGGATCGTAGCACTGTTCAGTCATTGTAAAAAACTCATTGAAGTTTTTTGATGAATGCAAGGTCTCCATAATTTGGCACTTTTCTTTGGTGCCACATTTATCTTTCAATCGGTAGTACAATCGGATCATGATATGCGTGATTTCGTCTTCATAGTCAATGTTGGTGGTAAATTCCTGGTCCAAATCTTCGATATCAATAAGCGGTTCGATCTCCTTATTCAACAACCTCAATTCAACTTCATTTTTCCGTAGCTGGCTCAGAAAGCTTGTTAACACCCCACAAACATCAGTGATCGTTACGGACGAGTCTAATATTGCTTTTGCGTTTCGACACAGTTCTCGTGCGATTAACCGCCTTTTTTCTCTTTCATTCTTCAGTTCGTGGAGGCTCATCTTACATTGAAAAACACCCTGTTCGTGCATAAAAGGTAGTTCGTTTTTCATTGCGCGATGCGCTGCGGCACCCCTCTCACCTTCTGCAGAATCGCTTTCTAGATCCATCGAAGAAAATGCTCAAAGGGGAGGATGTCTCGTCGTCTTGTCTTCCCATCGCGTCGGTCGGCCATGGGTAGCACCATCGTCGATATGTCTATGTCCATTAAACGGTCCGTCGTCGGCTTCGAGGGGTCCTCCTACTCGTAGGCCAAAGTTCGGATGAAACCGAATCGCACTGGGCCTTCTTCCCGGGTTTATCGGCACCAAAATATAGAATAAAAGGAGAGACCAATAGCCGCGACGTCCCTGCGATACGATGGTGCTTCTTTTAAGAAATATGGCGACTGATGAAGATGAAGCAGCTCGAGCGAGAGCTGCTCACGCGACGATGGGCACCGATGATGGTGATCACATCGGTGCAGCAATGATGACACCTATAAAGTTTCTACAATATATATATATATATGTATGACATAATTTCAGACGTCTCGCAAATACCATTTGGTGGGAGAATCAAACGTTTAACTTAAATTGATTGATTTGTCAGTGAATAAGGCATTGTTTGCTTCCGAAAAAGCACTGGGGGTACCACAAAACACGAAATCTTTCGAATAAAATAAAGTTGTATTTGGTTGGCATGGCCACTTCAAGAAATCAAAGTGTCTCGCTTCATCGTACTTCGGCTGCAGCAAAGGGGCCCCTCACTCGCGTCTATCTCTGTTTAAAGAAAAGTGACTTCAGTCCACGGTGTCACCATTGGTTTTACACGTCAGGCCTACTCACCTCACTATCTGCGCGTTGCACGAGGATGGCATCCTGCTTCGGTGCATCGCGTCTGGCAGGTGCCAGGGAAGACGCAACAAATGACGGCAAGACCTCCTCTGGGTGAGTGCTCGACCACGATCCCGTGCTACTCTCCGAGATGTGAAGCCTCTGCTCAGTTACTGCAGCCAGCATGGATGCAGTTACAGGCCTCGAATGTTCCTCCCCCGCAGAAGAGCGGCGGCGGTTGGCCTGGGACACGTCGCACGTTTCGAACTCGTGCACAGCGCGGCACTGGATGCATGTGATGTGTTCGCACAGAGGACAGCTCAGTTGCGATGCGCTGACGCCAACAAAAGCAATGAAGGGGCAGCGTGCACTGGCGCAGTGAACTTGAATCTTTTCCTTCTGATTAGGTGGGTTCAGCTGCAAATAAGAGTAGTGGAGGCAAGTTCAGCAATCTGATTAGCGCACAATGACACTTTGTACTCTAAAACAGTAATTTTCAAATGGGGTTACAGCGGTCCGCTAGGTCATTGCAGGTGTCCGCGAAGCCCTAGCGAAACTCGCCCCTTCTGTGTGTCTCTTTCCCTCCAATCATTTCCTTTTTGCCAAACCTTGTCGACAACGCAGAAATGTGGCCTTTCCGCGGATCTACACTATAAATTTCTTTCCCTCCCATATACTCCCTAGAGGTTCTTTTTCGCCTGTCCTCTAGTGGTCCTCCTTTTAGGAGTTTTTTTTACTACGTGGAACAGGGAGGTTTTGTTTACCTCCTCTAAACCGGGAGTTTTTAGGTGATAGAAAGGAGGTATTTTGGGAGTGCTAAGAAATTTTCGGGAGCATTTAAGGAGATCAAAATGGAGTATTCTTTACTTCCGCAAGGGCGTTTTTAGGTTATGTTTATGGAATTTTTAGGCGGTTGAATAGGCGCCTATTATGGCTCCCTTGGGAAGTACCTATGTTATTTTAGGGGCGTTTTCAGGAGGTTCAAGGGAAGCATTTACTTCATTTGCATGGAGTTTTACGAAAGCTTGGGGAGTTTGGTAGCCTCCGCGAGGGGAGTTTTTAGGGGGTTCAAGGGAAGCCTATATTTCTTTTGAAAGGAGTTTTACGAAAGTTTGGGTTGTTTTGCAGTCCTTCCGAAAGGAGTTTTTTCAAGGCTACAAGGCAGAATTTCAAGTTCCCTGCGGGAGTACTGATTTCACACGGTTTTTCTCGGTTTCAGGTTTGTTGCAAACGAACTTTCGCATACAAGTTTGCATGGTACATGGTGTACACAAGGCTGTTCCGAAATAAAAAGTTAGGGCGACCTCCTATAAGAAAGTACAAATGGTACATTGCTAAATAACACGCCAGTTAGGAATGGAAGACCGCAATACAATGCTAGTTGAGCAAACCGTAGAAACAATATTACTACAAGAACCGGAAATACGCGAAAAACAAAGATAGGCACAAACACAACCGCATGGTAAGCGAAATCATTATATAATACTAGCTGATCGAGAACGCGTCAGTACTTATTAGAACTTATCAGTACGCATCAGTACTCAGTAGTACACAAAGTTAAAAAATGGTTGCAGTGGTTTACAACAACAAAAAAGTTCAATTGGTGGTGAAATGAGCGAGAGTTGTGTAACGATTTGATATTGAAAGGTAACGAGCATTTTTTAGGTGGTAAAGGCCCAAGAGATGAATGATGTAGGAGACAGACAGCAATGAAATGTATATGGATAACTGACTAATATAAAGAACGAAAACTATGCTGCGTAAAATACCAGCGCGTTTTGATAAAGACACAAATGCGCCAAGAAAAGTAGCACACTATTAGCGTCGGCTTTTTGCACAACAGAATAGATGTGCGAGAAAGCCAGCAAACAAAGGACAAGCATGCAATATGCCACGGTTTTGCGACCTTTAGGTGCAAGAGAGAACTGTTTGGCAGTTTACAGCAGTACAGACAGAAATAAAGGCGGGCATTGAATAGGCGTGCGTTCCACATTGCCTGCAAGTGAACGTTTCGACACGGATCAGCCCTAATCATTGTGGGGTCACCCACCCCTTTGCAAAACTCAAAAGGTGTGCACACCCCACTCATGGTTGACAACCATTGCTCTTGGACACGAAGGCAAAAATAAATAGCCTTACGGTGTCCTCAAAGCAGCTCGGTGTAATGGTTCGCTCGAAACGGTGGCACACCCACAACCTTACACCCAGCTGACTGACTTCCTATTACATATTAAATTGGCAACGAAATGCCTTGGTAGAAAGTAGCTTTCGTGCTTTGTGTTCATTTTATTATTTCATCAGGAACAAGGTTATCAAAAGAACAAATACAATCAGGACCAGGACTGCCAGTAGAACATTTCCACCCACCCGTAACAACGACGTGAACAGAAGCACATTTTTTGTCGTTCAAGGAGAACCGCGGAGGTTTGAAACCTTTGGCTTCATAATAATCACGATAAAATGTAAAACCCCTGATGTATCCAACTTATTAGTGACAGTGACCCTCGCGCATAAACTACCAATCAATCAGCACTCATTCTTGTCACTGACATGTCCTGCTTGGACAGCGATCTGTTCCCCTGTTTGAGTGCAGAGTGAAAAGTGTGCGCGAGTGCTTGCCTGCTTTTGATATTCCTCGCAAGCAAGGTCTCCGTGGACGGCCTTGCACAGCAAGCAGGTAATGCTGCGACACTTGTAGCACGGTAGCTCCGTCTCATTCACATCAACCGAGACTTCGTAGCCGCAGTCCTCGGACGCGCACTGCACAGTCTTTTGCAGCCTGGGCGATGTCACTTGCTTCCATGCTGACTGGCTAAATGTAGCCCAAGATGGCGGTTGTACAGTGGATGGCTGCAAACATGCAATCTGTCACTCTAGGCATTGAATGCAGACAGTCAGTTTAGTTTATGCAATGTCCTTTCATGATCACCTGGGTTAAACACCGTATTCAATTTGGGATAATTTGAACATACGGGCATTGTTAAAGGGAACATGAACACAAACTGCAACCTTGTTTAATTTGCACAGACTAGCCTTTTGTAACTCACCCGAGTGTATTCCGCACCCATGGGTGCTTTCGCCTAAAAAGAAAAGAAATATGAAAAATATTTTGAATTTCGTGCTGCATGAAGTCAGTACTAACGCAATATAAAAACACTGGAAAGTTCTCTGTTAACTATATACACGTTAGCGTTTAAGTGGGACGATTACAAGGAAGTCGGGACACCAGTACAAACAGGTGCGTGTCTCGGCGGTACCTCTGCAGGGCACCTACTAACTACAGAAACAAGTTCCTGCGACGTCATCAGGACTGACCCAGAATGTGGCGGGCAAGTCGCCCTTCATCATCTAATGCTCCAGTCCGGAGAACATTCAAGCAATTGAATGTGGTCATCGTCCCCGGGGTTTAGCAGCTTGCGCGCACTAGCATCTAGCCAAAAAAAGACGCGTTTGCCTCTCTCGATGCAAGTACTTTCTTTCCCGCCCTTGGCACCCAAAAATGCCTGCCGACATCAGCTGGTTCGTTGCCCGCAGGCACCGACACTGGAAAGATCAAAGCCCCCTTCTCAATGGCGGAACGCTTGGCAGCCGTCGACCATGCCAAGCCGTGCACTGCACCGGGACCTGGTGGCAGTCCTTATGGACTATTTAAGAACACAAAAGGCACCACATTTCAGGTCATGCTTTAGGCCCTAAATACAGCATGAACTTCAGCCGCGATTCCTCACTCTTGGCGTTACGCGAAAAAAAGTCTCTCTCCCGAAGCGCGGCAAAACACCAGGCGGTGTTTCTCACCTTCGGCCAATAGCCCTTATCTCGACGACATGCAAGCTGATCCAGCGTATGCTGGATACACATCTTACTTTGTGGCTTGAGCCATATTTAAGGTATCATCCTCGAATTCTTAGATTCCGACCAGAACTGGAAGCCGAAGACGGGCTGCAGCATTTTTAACACAACAGTGTTTTATGCCGGGGTACACAAACATAACCGACGTCCTATCCGTCACGGAAATGACAACACCAGAAAAAGTTCCATTGGTGCGGCGGCCATTATCCGGAATAATTAATCCGGAGCCCTCCACTACGGCGCGCCTCATCGCCTGCGTTGCGTCGGCGCGTTAAACCATACAATCAATCAACCAATGTAATCGCACCTTTGCCTAAGCGATCAGCCAGCAGAACTTCGCTCGCCAAACACACCGACAAGAGTGCTGCCGACCCGCAAATCATGCTCCTATCGCTATAGCGTACTGTGACATCACCAAACGCTTCGTTGACACCCTGTTTGGTTTCGTTCGCACGGTAAACGAGCACCTGGGGTTACAATCTTATTCACGCAATGCTCCGACGCGTGTAGTCCAGTGTCCAATGCTGATGCGTCTTAGGGTGCCACACCGACGAAATATAAATAACCATGTGCAAGTTCATATCGATCCACAATAAACATTCAAATGCTCCTGTGAAAGCACATTTCACTTTCGTGTTTTACCGATTCCTATGAAAGAAGGAACAACCACATTTTTTCTGATGTAGTCCTGATCGAAGGGTGCTCATGCCGATTTTGAGCTGTCATAGCAATGGATATGCAATGTCAACTGCGAAACGACTGTTCACAACCTCCAGTAGATCAAACTCTTCAGTCGCGCTTGCACATTCACAAATGTACTTCTCTTGCCCCCCCCCCCCCTTCACTGCTCGCTTGGCCGAAAAAGAGACGCTTCTCATCGTGGCGTTCCACAGGGCTCTGTGTTGGCGCCGGTGTTGTTCAACATCCCTCTGCTACACCTAGTCTGGCTGTTGGCAGGAATACCGGAAACGTATTACATCCTGTATGCTGACGACAATGCTGTGCTGTCGAAACCCCTTGGCATCTCTGCCAAATAAAACACGCTACGAACATGACAGATTTCTGGTGCGCCCAAGTAGGCGGGTTGAACTCTCAGAAGAAAAAGCGTCATATATGTCAGTGTCTATAACCATTGGTGCCGTCGACTTCAAAATCAGTCTTTCCGGCGTTTATTCAACAACAACCTCTACAGGAACAACCAATTATTCGAGCGCTGGACTGCGACACTGCTTCGTTTGGGTATGTGGATCCATGGCTGAAGAGGGCAAAAGAGCGCCCTGCTCGTACCCGCATTGTTTGCCTTCTTGTGAGCCCCGTGTTGAAGCCCTTACTCGCGTACTAGGCTAAATTCCACCATCTCACTATAAAGGACCGGGATCGCCTTCAAACTATCAGTCGGGATGCCATGCCGGCTAATACTAGTCGGTCGCGAATGACCCTAATACAACATTATAGACTTAGGAACAGCTCCACACGACTGATGAGCTGATACAACCACGCCACTCTTCCCGTTCCTGTAAAGTCTCGATGATCGGAGCATCCGCTGCGCTAGCCCGGTACTTGGGGCATGTTGCACCATGTACAACATTGAAAGGTACAGCCGTTTGTCTGTGGCAGCGAGCACAACTAGCAGATAACACACCAACGGTCGGCTCCGTCACACAGCACCTCGCCAAGCCACGACCCATGTCTCGCCTCAATGGCACAGGTTGGGAAACGGCAATGACATGTGCAAGTGTCAGCTCCAACAATGGCAAGGTGCACACTGCTCTCATCTGCCCCCAGTTATGAGAACTTGATCAAACTTGCTCATTTGCGGCTGATCCGTCGCTGCCAGCTTATCTTGCAATACAGAAATACACGATGGGATGGCCGCAATAATGCCTACTGTCCAGGCAGGGCTGTACTCTCGACTACTCTTACGAACGGACTCTTCTACGCAAGCCACCTACGACATCCGTCGCGTGCCACAAGCCACATCGTTCGCCGATGACATTCGCCACCTAGCAAGAAGCGCTATACTGCAGATCCGCATTCAGTGGTTGCCCCATTCATCTATGCCTGGCGATAGGGAGGCAAACTTGGCTAGTCGCCCATAGACCGTGATACGACTACTATCAGCCGTCCTCGAAGATTCAAGCGGGAACCTGGAATGATAGAAGGAAAATCTCCAGCGCACCTCCCAAGCTCTTATACCACCATGGTCCAAACCTCCTTATTAAACCTAACTGGCCGAGAGGAGGTTGCGCTGCGGAGACTCAGCGCTGGGATGGCCTTAGGCTGTTAGTGACTGCCTCATGGCCATCGAAGTACCGCGGCCCATACGGCTCCACCTGTCTATTCTGCGACTCCGCCATACAAGATATGAATGTGCAACATCTGCTGTGGACCTTCCCAGAAGTGCAAAATGTAGGTTGATCCTTTGTTCGTAGGAATCACTAAAACACAAAAGTGAAATGTACCCTTACAGGAGCATTTGAATGTTTATTGTGCACCGATATTAACTTGCACATCGTTTGTTTTTAATTCGTCGGTATGGCACCGTTGACGCACCAACATTAGAAACTGGATTACACGTTAAAGATCCCCAGGTGGTCAAAATTAATCCGGAGCCCTCCACTACGGCGCGCCTTATCGCCTGCGTTGCGTCGGCGCGTTAAACCGAACAATCAATCAATCAGAAACTGGATTACACGCGCTGGAGCATTGCGTAAACCCGATTGAAGCCCCAGGCGGTCGCAAACCGTGCGAACGAAACCGAACGGGTTGGCAGCGAATCGTTTGGTGAAGTCACAGTTCGCTACAGGGAAAGGAGCATGATTTGCGGGTCCGCAGCAGTCTTTTGGGTGTGCTTGGCGAGCGATGTCCTGCTGGCGGGTCAGTTAGGCAAAGGTGCGATTGCATTGGCACTGCTCCGTGGCGTGTACGACAGACGCTTGCGTTGCGACGAGCTCAGCTTGTTGAACGCGACGGCGGCGTTCCACAAGATGAGAGGCGTTCCACATAGGCGGCGGACGGGTAAACACAGCAGGTTTTGCTGCTACACGCTGCCCTATCGAGGCGCCAACTACCGGCCCTCATTACCGTCATGACGCACAACTTCACTTCACCTCTCCTAGACGGCAGCACCATCGAATGGACAGGTTAGAGGGAAGGATACAAGGCACGTTCGCACAGTTACCTGGGCGTGACTTCATGGCTCAGGTTTCCCACCTCCCGTTGCGGCTGGAGTGATCGTAGGCGCGAAACCTAGCTCCGCCGCGCCAAGGAAACTTTTTCTGGTCATGTCATTTCCGTGACGGATATGACGTCGGTTGGGTTTGTGTACCCAGGCATAAAACACGTTCGTGTTAAAAAGTGCGAACGCGGCACCTCCGTGCAACCAGCCTTTACCTTGGGCACCCTCCAGACATGCAGCACTGGGTTCTTAGAACCTTTCCTCAACAGCTTTTTGACTTTATACATAAAGTCAACTTGCACGTGTACCTGTGAACGCGCTTATCGTTATGCCACAGGGCGTACTTTCGAATAACAAAAGGCGCTACGGCTCGACCTGTATATAGGCTTTTCCTCGGCTACTTAAACGCGAAAATTTGGTGTGTTTGTATCTATGTCTCTCTCCATGGATTCAGCCTTCCAGTCAAAATTTGAAACAATTCGTGAAAACGAAGTAAAAGGAAGCATAGACACAACCGTTCCAAACAACTAAAACTGCTAGCATAAATAATACATATCCACATTAGTTGGCGGAAAAGAAACCCCACGAATATTTTAGGCAAGATGTAGGTACTTAACCTGTAGTCCAAGAATACATGTTTGGTTGGTTTTTACGATACCAAATGTGAATTGGGCCACCTTCGCAATTGCGATGAAAAGACTGAGAAAACAGCGAACTCGTAGTCTTCACTACCTTTAACCCTTTGTTGCATGCTGTCCACTACAGTGGACAAATTTCCGCGTTTCTTTGTGCAAGGGCAGCGCTACGGAGATGCTCCTATGCCTATCGGTAACAACAGTGGACGAGAGGGCTTTCATTTGCCGCACTAGATGGCGCCATCATACCGCGAGTTTCCAGGTCCGTTCGATTCTCCTGCACTACCTGAACTGGTTCACGCGGCGCTGCACTCCGCCGTTTGTTTCAGCGGTGCAACATGGCGCCCTCTGCACGACGCCGTTCGTTTCAAAAAGTGCGGACGCCGTGCAGGTCCACTTCAGCAAAAGTCACGAAAGCTGCGCCCTTGCTCGACTGCAAGCAGCCGCCCGCCATGGAAGCAGACGACGGATTGCGAGTAATAGACGGCGAGCAGACTTGTGTTATTCCAGTCGTCGCCGTGAACAGCGAGTAGACTTGTGTCATTTCAGTCGTCGACGTGAACGGCGAACGAGTTCGACAGGGGAACGGCTGCGCCTACGCGACACCAGTTATGGGAAGCGGAATTAGGCTTATCGCCGTGACGCAGCAAAGTCGGCTGCTCTCCCTCGCCGCGGCGTAATTTTTCGCGCGCTTTTACGCGCACTTATGCCGACGCGCGAGTACGTCGTTATTACACGTCCATCGACATTGGTGCGCAATAATAATAACGTAATAATAACTTGACGCAGAAGAAAATGTTCCTTGCATCGTTTGTCATGCATAGTGTGTACTGCGCGAGTCTGCGTGCTCGAGCAAGCATACTCGAACCAAAGAAACGAAACGTAATGTGACTGGTCGATTTTTACTGTTTTGGTGACTGCAAGCACGTTGTGGTGTTTACACAATAGTTGTTTTGTTGTTTTTACAGATGGAGATGTTACCGTCGTATTCGCGAATGCCAGCGAAGACCAACATGTGCAGCAACAAGACTGCCCACCAGACCAGGACAACGTCGTTGGACCGGAGCTGTGGCCTCCACAAAAGACTCGCTTTCTTATTTCGAACTACAAGGAGCTGAAGGAACTTGTCGGAAAAAGGGGTGGCTTTCGGTAAGTTCTAAAAAAACAAAAAAAATCCGTATGAACACGGCGCCAGTTGCACAAGCTGGGTTCTTGTACAAAACTAAAAATGGGAATGATTCTGCACCATGACAGGATTCTGCCATGCATCATTTATTTTCCTGTAGGGGTGTATTTCCTTGGGTAACTCGACCGCCTGAACATTGGCACGTTCTCCGCCCACGTACAAGCTACACTATTGCAGATGATCGGGTGTACCCTTCCGAAGTTGTTGAATGGGCCTGTACTTATTGGCTTTGATATTAACTCGTGTACTACATCTGCGCTATGTAACTTGTTTGTTCGGAAACAATGTGATGTTTGCGATTAGTTTCTTGCTTTTCTGTGTGTTTTGTTGCATATATTTTATTTCTAATGAATACTGGTCTTCACGTTCTTAAATGCACTGATTGTTGCGGTATTTATTGTACTCTGGAATTTATTATATATCGGTGCTAGGACTTATAATTGACACCCACAAACTTTTTCTATGTATTGCTCTTTCTTTTGTTTCCACCCCGCTGTTACCCTGCCTCTTGAAAGCATGTGGTGTATGGTCAAGCAGCTGAGTGCAACTTTTTACTCTATTTTCTGCTATCACGTGTGTACGTTTGGATACAAATAAACCAACAAAATCCTTGCAAGCGGCAGTGGTAGTTGGCTCACTGCACTTCTGTCGTACCCATGTAAACAAGGCTAGAAAATCCAGCCATTTACATGATTTTTCGCGATCGAAGCTTTACTGGCTGCGTTTATGTGGCAGCAATGTAAACGACGCTGATATGGCAAACCGGTTCAGCGGGTGCTTTTCCCTGAAACAAAAGTTGTCATAGGAAAACCTGTTGTACCCGTATTAAGGGTCGTGTCCTGAGCTATAATGCCGACAGGGAGTTCTAATTTCTCTCTTTGAAAGGAGCCATAATTTAGGAGTTTACTACACAGAGTAGAGCAAGGCTTCTTATAAAAACATCGGTGTGGAGGTGAGAGCATGATTTAGGTAGAAAAACGGGCCAAAAAATAAAACGTGGGGAATGTATGAAGCTTTAGAGACATATCACGGAAATTAAAAGTTCGGCTTTTATTTCGTGTCGCTGTACATAGTCACATAAGCACACGTGCCCTTGGATGATAGCTAAATGGTTAGCTTGGCTCTCAAGTGCCCAATCCTAAACGCGTACACACTGATAGTTCCCCAACCTGCGATTCGCACGTCCTAATTTCTTCACTCAAATTAATGTAAATGTCTCGAACAGGGTCTTTAAATCACCATCACATCTTTAACACGCAGCCTGAGATGTCCTCGGACAATTTCTTGACCAGTTTCTCTAAATTAGTCGCTATCAGTGGGTGCAGAGCCGCCCTAGAGGAGAAGAGAAAAGCAGACAAAGGTCATTAGACATACAGATCAATTTACGAGTACGTCCGCAAACATTCTCATTTTCGCATTTTCTGCAAACATCTCGCCTGCACAATCATGGTGATAACCCCTCTAATTCCCATATTATACGCTGCAATTCTATGTATAGTACACGAGCTCCCATTTTAAAGGGGCGATGAAGACAGAATACAAGTCTTTTTAAATAAAAACTGCTTTGTCCAAATGACAACAATACCAATCTCATATTAAAATGGAAAGAAATGAGACATTCCTAAGAAGGATAGCTCGAGTTTAACACTTAGTAACCTAGCTATGATGAGCGAAAGCAAAAAAATATGCGCACAGTGTTTCCTGAAAGTTCGCCTTTGCTTGAGATTTCGCAGCCGGCCGCCGAGGTATATCTTTTATATGATTGAATTCATCCGTTCGCTCGCGCTGAAGGGCCAGTGCAGACAGCTGAACCGTTGCGGAATTTATTGCTAGACTGAGGGACCAAGCGCCGGCAAAGCAACACCTTTGTGTGCGTGCATCGTGTGTTTTCCTAGCTTCCACGCCTGTAAACCCAGTGCGCGCAGCACTTTCACATATCAGTCGATAAACCCTGGCCAAATAACTTGCGCTGAACCGCGCACAACGACGGCCGAGTCGGCGGTGGGCAACACGCCGCAGTCGAAGCAGCCGTTTCACCCTCGCCTTCTGGTACAGCACCGGCGAGGCTCCGCGCAAGCGAAGGGGTAAGAAAAATACTGCTTGCGAGCCGAAGGTACAAGGTGATTGTGGCGCGATGAATGCCCTCGATAAATGCAGCGTAGTAGGGCTTTCAGCAGTGGCTATTCCCCAGACACTTTCCGGCGACGTCTCTACGGCTTCAAAGAATCTTGCTTGTGCGATTGGTGGCTGCCGACAAGACCACTGCGAAAAAAATACTGCGGCTTAACTCCGCTCACCTTCGATATGCAAAGCAAACGCTTGGTTTAGTCTGGTTGAGTCTTGCTTACGCTTGGTTAACCTGTGAGGCAGCTGTATTGCCGACCTCGGCTCAAAACCGTTCGGTCCCGTGCAACGCTCGCACAAGGAGCCCTGGCTGCGCTTTCATTCACGGCGAACGCGGCGTTCCTCTTCGCCGGGCGCAAGAAGAGTCACGTAGCTCGAGACGACCCAGCGGCGCATGCGCTTATTCGGCTACCTATCAGATGAGCGGCCCCGACCGCCGCCGCTCAGCGGATCAGAACATGAAACCAAAGTCTAGTTCTCTGAAAGTACACAAAGTAGTATTTGTCTTTATGGCCCCTTTAAGCATGAACTCAAAAACAGAAATGCCTGCAGAACCTTCAACTCAGTCTTCATGTATACGAGAATTTTCACACGAAGAATAGTGGTTCTTGAATGGTAAATAAATGTCACACTGAAGTCATGCCATGCATAGAGTTTCACACTAGTATATACTAGAGGGAAATCTGGTGCCACTGTCCAGGGGAGCCCCGCTTCAGCAAGCGTTCCGTCATGTACCGGACAGACTCGTTCCACTTGTTTTTGGCATAGTTCAACAACAGGCTCAAAAGTTGCCTCTAGCCGCAAAAAAGCAACAATACTGCTGTAAAAGATCATTCACATTTATTTTGCTCTTATAAAATTGAATCTCCAAAAATATTTATGTCATTGAATATTTAGAAGCTTCATGCACAATGAACAAGAAAAAATGTTACCCTTTTTTGTTGATTTTGGCTTCGAGACCAAAAAGAAGCCATATGGGTAGCTAAGCCAAGTAGGCAAGGAACGTCGCTAGCTGCAATGGCGCCATCCTCGGCGGCCTGCTACTGCATCGCCAGATTTCCCTCTAATATATACTAGAATAAAACTATGACGCCATCAGCATTTGCAATGATGATGCTTAGCGGCTTTCCTTTGTAATGGGGTGGTGTGGCACCGCGAAATTAGTCGTAACGCCACTGTGTCGTAACGAAATTAGTCGTAACGCCACTTGAGATACCTCGCTCAAAAAAAGAGATACCTTTTGAAGAAGAGGGGAGGAAGACGAGTGGAAGACACCACCTTCTCATTCGTCCCTTCCCTTTTTAATCCCATCACGGGCAAAATAAAAGTTTCTACTACTACTGCTACTCTTTGGAATTTTCGTGCCAGTCTGACTTTCTTCGTATTTCTCCCCAGACCCTTCTTTGCCCTTTTCACGCCAACATTTTAACCTTTTACTAACCTCTACCCACCGGGCACCGCAAGAAGAGTCGGAGCGAACCTGGCAACCGCTCCTCACATACGCCGACATCACCCAACACTATCGACTAGCGAGACAACTCTATCCCCCAGTCACCGATCAGGCCACGAAAGAACAGGAAGTCATCCTGAGACAACTACAGACTAATACCTACCCCCACCCAACACGACTACACGCCATCCACCCTACTCTTTACGACCCCCTATGTACTCACTGCCAAGCACCAGGCACGCTGTACCATATTGTCTGGGAATGTCAACGGAACCCAGACCTTCCCCCCATCCCCAACCCCTCACGCGAGCAGTGGGAGAGTACGCTGGCCAGCTCTTCTCCTGAAACGCAGCTTCTGCTAGCGGAAAGGGCGAAGACAGCCGGTCGTACCAACGGAGTCTTGGACTGAAGACCCCGACCACAAATATGCTCACTTCAACTGTGAATAAAGTTTCTCTCTCTCTCTCTCTCTCTCTACTTTACTAAACTGGTCTCTTTACTGCGCCCTCTGTCGTGTTAGAGAATATTAATTATCCGTCTTGTTTCTGACGTTCCCAAAGGTAGGGTGCACCTTTTATGTTTATACGATGGCAGAACAGAGAGCTTTCAATGTGCTGCGTGCAGTCATTATGAAGCGATTTTCGCTGTCCCATCTAACCAGTGCATAGACTATCCCAAACACAGCGTGTTTCAAGGCTCCGCATCATGAACAGAATTGGTGCTCCTGTTTACTTTTCTCCAAGAAAGCAACGCCAGTAAGGGATGTAAGGATATCGTTATAGCAATTCTTTTCAAGGCAAGGCGTCAGTGTTGCTCCAGAAGCGCCTGCTTGTTCCTGACGGTCATATTCAATAAGGAATACACACGAGGTGTTAGATTTTTGTATCCAGAGCGCCATTTGCTTGATGGCACCCTTAGGCTTATTTTTCCATTCACATTGATTTATCCTATCCCACCTCTGTGCGCATGTACAAGAAAGAAATATTTTACCGACCTCAGAATAAAAAGAAATATCGTTTAGGCAGCGTCATATTTTTTCATATTACTAGCTAAAATTGTGCCCTTTGTACCTTTGTAAAAAAAGTGTATGCAACAAATGTTTCATCACAAACATTTACTTTGCATTTACGGGTTTTACGGAGTATTTTTATTCACAAATACGCTTACACAGGCCTCACCACTCCTTTAACCATTCACAATATCTGACGCCCCAAATCGCACTGCCGGCAAATGTATTGCGTGGAGACATTCTTCACCCACTTATGTGCATTTGTCTTAATAAACAACGGCCGACACGATAGGAATACCGATATTCACGACACTAATCTGCCAATATAGAAGACACTAATCAACCAACCCTTAACCGTTATAGACCGCTTATTTGAACACTTAAGTCTACCTGAATGACCATCATTGCTGGAACCTTGAAAGCTAAGTGAGTAACCGACAGAACGAAAAAGACATTGACCTAAATATTCAAAACAATATTGTGGACACTTAAACATGCAAGGCAAACTTCTCAGAACTTAGTATGGCGAGGCAACTTGAACGTTCTTTATTGTCAAGATTTCTATTGATCTTACAATACCTTACGCTAAATTTGACAGTATGTTGCAATCAGTTTATTGGCGTGTTATTCTGGAACCAAGGAACAATTGCTTGGGATTGGGTGATTTAGTTCACGTAGGCTGCATATTTCAACTAGAACGAAAAACCAAGGATGGTAGAAAGGAACCACAGGCACAATTTTGTTCCGTGCTCTCGTTATACCGTGCTTATTTTATCATTCCATTTGAAATTCCCAGCCAAGAAACAACGCAACTTATCCTAAATAAACCAGTGAATGGGACTAGAATAAGAGACAACAAGCAGTGCGAACTAGGTCAACGCAGAACATAAATTGAAAAGCAAATGACATCACAAAAATGTTCAGGCCACAGGTGATCAAATAGAAGCATAAGTCAAACACCCGAGATCACTGGCTGATAAAATGACTGAATGCACACAAGAGGGACTAGAAATCACGGGCCTGCCTTTCGGGGCCATCAAGGAAGTTATGTTTTGTTTGGGCGAGGCTGCCCAATTGGAACGCACAGTAAGGCTTTGACCATTACGTCCCTTCCTTAACAAAATAGCCGTTCAGCTCTGCAAAAAACTTGCGCCGTAACACATCCACCCTGGTTAGGCAAGTTATAGGTGTCCGCTTTCTGAGCAGGACTCCTTAAGAGCAATGTTCTCTCGGAGCGCCAACGTAGAAACAAAAAGCGAACAGAGTTAAAAAAAATCAATCATATTACACATTATTTGCAACTATAAAATGTTTCTAATCAAAGAAAAACCCCCATACAGGCAGGACGTTTGCTTAGATATTAAAGGGGAAATAGTGGGGCATAGTATTAACCCCACAGATGGGGAATAGTTGCGACCCTCACCCCGACTACGTCCTCGCCGTCGTCCACGCTGTCATCCGAATCGTCCGGCAAAAGACGTCGTACTGCGGCATCGGTGCCTGCCACGACCCGAATAAACTGCTCGCAAGAGCTACCGGGGTGGCTGGCGGCGCACGGCACGCAGTACTCGTTGTTGCACGAGGGACAGTCGATCGTTTCCACTCCGGGCCGGGCGCAGAACTTGCCGCCACAGCCTTCGACCGGACAGCGCAGGATGGGCAGGGACAGCAACTCCTTGCGGCGTTCCTGTTCTGCTGGACTCATCACCTGCACCATTTGCAGTGTGCACACATATTTCGAGAACCTACCAAAAGGATTCCCATGGTGACTTACTGAGTCCTTCGAAGTCTAGACCCAGCAATTCAAGAAAAAACGTGTGCGCAATGAACATGAGAGAGAAATGAACCACCGTGACAAGGGAAAGGGAGGGGCGAGTCCGCCTCAGCCATATGGAGTATCTTACACCCTACACCTTTGTTATTTAGCTCTGCACCGTTACCGAGTTGGAATTTTCAGGGGATGAAGCACAAATGTCAGTTACCACAAACCGCCCTACTGAATGCCAGCTACCACGTAGCACACGGCTGAGCTACAAAACGATATGGAAGTGTGGTTCGGTAGTGTGTGTGTTTGTTATCGGCTGGTTCGAACACGTGGTGACCAGAAAAATACAATCTTTGTGTGTATAAAGTAACGCATTTTTAACAAATCAACGAGTTCAATGTGACCGCTCATCCCGTTTGTTTCGCACTTTTCCCCAACCATGCAACTAAAGTCTCAGGGATTTTTAAACAACTGACGCTTTTTGTTTGGGGTGGGTTGCTTAACAGAGGATAAGCAAGGCTGTTCATCACTCAAACCATGGGGTGAGACCTGCGCAGGCTGAATTTTGTGAGGAGGCAACGACAAGTACGCAGTCGTTCCTGCCAAAATTACGCCATCCACCACCATGATGTATAAAACGGCAGTTCTGCTCGGACAGCAAATATCAATACGCTGTGCACGAAAACGGATTCAGAGGCACGTGCAGCCAAGGTGGAAAAACAAACTTCCCTGCCCAGGCGCACCGCTAGCTCATATCACGCCTCTCGCTTCTTCGCCCTAGAAACATTCTCAGTGGCCCACCGGCACGCCCTGACCCAATTTCCAGTTAGGGCTTCCGGCCTCCTCCTTAATAAAGCCATTCATTCATTCATTTCCGCACCCAACATGTCGCTGCACCGAATTCTAACTTCAGCCGGCCACTTGCTTCTCGCAGCCACCATCGTGTTTTGTTCGGCCGTGATGGCACCTTTCCACGAATGCTTGAGTCGTTTGCCTCAAGAATGGGGAAGGCTAACGCGTTATTGAAAATTTGCGAGCCCGCAGAGCCGGGCCGGATAAAAAACATCCTTGCGGATTTTCATGTGGTGGTCACCTATCAATCCACGAATTACGAGAACTTCAGAAATTAGAGTGCAATAGTGCTGGTAAGTATGGTGAAGGACTACTAACGCCAGATTATAAAGCCCGAGCCTCGTTTACTACTTAAACTGGCTGCACCAAATATAATGATCATCATTATCATCAACAACAAACACAACAACAACAGCCTACTTAGGCCCACTGCAGGGCGAAGGCTTCTCCCATTGTCCTCCAACAGCTCCTCTCCTGCGCTACTCGAGTCCACTGTTGGACACCGAATTTTCCTATTTCATCCCTCCATCGTGTTATTGGCCAACCCCTTTTTCTAGTCCCGTCACTAGGTATACACTCTTATCTTAATTGTCCACTGGTTGTCAGTTCAACTCACTAAATGGCCAGCCCAAGTTCATTTCCTTTCTTCATTTGAACTATGATATCTCCTACCCGAGTTTTTTCCCTGATCCAGGAAGCTCGTTTCCCGTCTTTAAGTGTTACTTCTGTCATTATTCGTTCCATGGTCCGTTGAGACAATCTAAGTTTGCTTTCCAGTTGTTTGGTAAGGTGCCAAGTTTCAACTCCGTATGTCATCACCGGCAGTACGCACTGGTTGCAGATTTTTCTTTTGAGCGACAGAGGTAGCCTTTTCATTAGTTGGAAGTGCTTGCCGAATGCTCCCCAGCCCATACCTATTCCGCGCCGGATTTCTCTTGTGGTTAGGGCTAGCGCTAACCATCTGTCCGAGGTAGTTGCATTCTTTTACTTCTTCTAACGCTTCGTTTCCTAAGCTGAAGAGGAAACCAAATATGCCTAATCCAATTCCTTACACGTGCTCAGACTGCAGGCATCTCACTAGGGGGATGGTAAACGCGTTGCCTAGGAATACAGGGCCAAGACGAAGACGCACAGGGGACACTTGTTCCAGGAGTATTAATACCGAGCAATGAGCGAGGAGGGGAAACAATCGGGGAGACGTTCAACGAACTGTCGTTTGACCTACTACTCCCCCCTGGTTTAATGTCAGGCCCTTGTTGTACCTACACAAGTCCGCGTTTCCCCCTCGCCGAACCCTTCCTTATAGTAAGCCAAATCGTCACCCCTGGGAACTTAAGCATTGGTTCATCACCATCTTGTCAAAACATTCCATAAAACTGCATGCTTCCCGCTACCTTCACAAATCCCTCCACGCACAAGCGTGTCTTGCAAAGCAGATACGATCAACAATGCTATATCTTCGAACTTGTTTAGCATATTCTTTTTGTACAACACTGCAGCAGCACGCGCCTCCACCTGCGCAGCCGCTGGCTATTCGCAATCAACGGAAGTGCAACTCGGGGCAAGGCTTTGGTTGCCAAATTGGGCTGCCTGACTGGTGTGCCTACATGATCGACACATGTAGGCAACAGCGCACCAACAAAGGAACTGACAGTACTGTTGTGGCCTTGTTTTAATAGCGGAGCTGTTACTGGCCGTAATATCGCTGTTGCAGGAAAGAATACCAAGCGCTCGTTAGCGCGTGCCTCGCGGCGACCGCCAAGCGCCCCCGGCACGCGCAGGGGCTTAGCAAAAAAAAAAAAAAAACTAGCAAAACCGCCGAAGAACGAGAAAATTGCCAGCGCTCGTGAGCACGTGTCTCGCGGCGACCGCCGAGTCCCCGGTTTGCGCAGTGGCTTTAGCAAAAAAAAAAAAAAAAACTCCAGCGCTGTCGTCAAGCTCTACCGCGCATTGTTAAAGCCCAACAAGAACACCTGCGCTAATGCTAAAGTTGAAAAGACAGCCCACTTGGGAGAGCTCACCGCGGCCGCCCCATTCTCTCGAAGCCATTATGGATCAATGGAGGCATGGCTACCAGTGTGCCGATCCCTCCCGAGACGAGTTGCAGATCCCGCCACCGCTGCTTCGAGTCGATGACGAAGAGCTAGTGGAAGTCAACAATGCTGAGGATCACTTTGCGTCCACCACTCGCCGCGAAGAAGACGACGTCCTTTTCGATGAATATGACGACGATTACTAGCACAGCAATATGCAACTAAACAATGATAGCGAAACTCAACTACGTGTCCGGCAATGCTCACCTACAACCACTCCACCGTTGAAGTTTTTCATTTTCAACAATAAAGCTATTAAGTATTGGTCAATAAGCAGCTTTTTATTTATCACCGAGACGGTACTTACTTTTCTGAGCGCCGACTCTTGGATGTGGGACTCGCAGCGAGGGCTCCCCACCGGCACCACAGGACACAGCACCAGGTACGTCAGGGAGTTTACCGCCGCATCGTGCACGCATTCCCTGCGATGTCGAGACGCCAAAATAACAGCAGAACACATGACAGTGTGCCAGTACAGTCCTAAGAATCTGGAACAGCGATGGAACGCTATAAGAAGAATACACATCATAGACAAACTAGCTCTGGCACCAGATTATTTATTTATCCAGTCGTTGGTATGCAACCCTCACGAAACAACTAGATCAGGTTCCAAAACGAACCCTTCGTCCTTAATTAACGATGACAGCTTCTGCCCTCATCGTTTTATTCCCACCTAAGTGAATAAAACGTGTCACTTTAAGGTGCATGTGACAGGAAACCTTCAGAGGCAGGCTTCTGTCTCATGATTGTTTACAGCTTTTGTAGTTGACTGTAGCTAAAATGTCTTGTTATTGGACTGGAATCATACGATTACGCAACTAATCATTAACAAGTTACTCTTGGAACTGTAGCAGCTTTCTTCATCTATTTTGTTAGTAAGTTGAGTGGTTGTATACATAACGTCTACGAGTATCAAATTTCTGCCTGCGAATCGAATTCGAATAGAAAAAACTGACTTCCAATCGGATATCTGTGAATACTACAAATAATACGAATTGGAAGCGAAATGAATAAAAATTTTCGCACGGAAACCTTCAGCGGCAGACTTGTGTTTCATGATAGTTTACACTTTTTGTAGTTGACTGTAGTTAAAACGTCTCGTTATTTGACTAGAATCCTATGATCGTGAACTAAACCTCATTAACAAGTTAATCTCAGGTCTGTAGCAGCTTTTTCCCGTGTATTTTGCAAATAAGTTAAGCGGTTGTATTTGTAACGTGGACGAATATAAAATTTGGGTTGGGAAATAAAATACGAAAGGATAACTTACTTCGAATCAGACATTTGTGAATGCAAGTAATAAAAACTGGCCGCCAATAGAATTTAAAAAATTCGCATACAAATGTGTTTGCTTTAGTACATATAAATCTTCAAAACATGCCCACAAAATACAGATAACGTAGGCAGTTATAACTTCACTCGTACAAAAAAAGTAATGGAAAATATTAAAGAAAAGATGGCAAAGCAGAAAACAAGATGTTGTCATTCATTTCAATCGAGAAATGGGGGTTCCTCCTCACAATGCTATTAATATAGCAAGTACATTTGACTGGTGTCTCCAGTCATTGAAAAGAAGCCTTCGCCAGACATATGCTAATGGTTGGAATGGCCAGTAAGGTCCTGCAAGCATTGGGAAGAAGTTACAACTCTTGATTTCTCACTTATTTTCCTATATCGATATTGGCAGGAAAGTTTTTAGGCTTATAAATTTTGCACAAGTAGTGCTTTACTTCAGCTGACATGTATCCCGATTGTTTCTAGCACAGCTTTCGCGTGTTGGGCTTTTTGCACAGCTTTGGTGTTGCGCAGAAAAGCCAACTCAAAACGGCATGCCATGCAGTGAAACTGGAAAGTTCGCATGACCTGCGGCAAAGCCGCCTTGGTAAATTTCAAATACATTCGAAAAAAAAATGAATACTTCGAACAGTAAAAGCGCGCTGCGAATCGATTCGAATAGCAAACCCTAATCCGATAACTGTTCCAAGTTGCGAACATCCCCACGCCGCGAATACTTCGCCCTTCCAAGCTTAAAGCCCTGTACACTATCGTCCTCCCAAAACACTATCGACTTTCGAAAGAAAAAAAACAGTCACTGGCGTCCCCACCCACAGTTTTTGACGCCAATCACTGAGCCAGGGAGCGGAGTGCTGGGATGAACCCCCCTGACTGTATTTATGCGTGCGTGTTTTCATTTTTATATCTATTTTTACTATCTTTAATATCCACCTTTCTGACCTCCCCTCCCATCTCTCACACGAGCACGCGTTCCGGTGTGACCCCGAGATGTGACAAATTACCCTGCTGGTGGACCTTCCTTTCGTCTTTTTCTTGACAACATTCATTCATTCATTCTAAAGACAGTAATAGGCGGTACCTCCAGTTCACAAGAGTACTCAGACTACCCACATTGGTTTTACAACTGAAGTTAAATGCTACACTCTCGAGACGCCCTTGTCACACCATGCAACGAGCCCGTCATTTTAATTAAACTTTTCTATTCAGAGTGCTCATCCCATAAATAAATGAATCACCACAGCCTAAACGTCAAAATACAAACATCCCCACATAACTGAAATAGGCATTCGCCAAACTTTACTGAATACGCCAGTCTTCATCCAGGTCTTCAGTTTTTTCTTCTTGCACAGTAACAACTCTTTAACTCGAAGTCGTAAAATCCGCAAAAAATTTCTACATAACCGGAGTTTCGAGTTAAGCAACATGCCGAAAATATAGTTGCCAGGTCACTGAAATAAGAGCTTGTGCTGGTGACAAGAGCTCCACTGCACAGCGGTGCTTTCGTAATTAAGGCAAAATAATTCCCAGGAAAGCATTGTTATTATTGCGAAAGAAAGAACTGCGTAATGCTCGCCTGTTTGGCGTTCGTATTTGGTCCCAGGAACACCTTAGTGTTGCTTGACACGTTGGATAGAAAACGGCCGCAGTGGCGGTAATTTCAAATTTGCCGCTTTCAAGCGCATTTCGCACGTAGTGGAAGCTAAGCGTTGGTACGGAGACCTTATCAGCTGCCTGTAGCGGATTTGACTTGCGTCCTCTCTGATAACATTTCGAGATATCTGTAGTCCCCCCAAAAAACGTTTCGAGATAAGGGGGGCGAATACATGACACCGATGGAAGGTAAAAGCACGGCGAGGAAAAGTTTCGACTTAGCCGTTATTTAGAGATATGTGGGCTCAAGATAACGAGGGATTACTGTACTTATCTTGCTGAAGTGACTCAATCCCAAGAAGCTTGCGCCGCCGGAGCATCAACCTTTAGTTATTGTTTCAGCCATCAAGGAGAATACTTTTGGCCCCGGAAGGGGATTCGAGTCAGGAGACAAGTCAGTGTAAATGGGTGCACATGGCTGATTCTTGGTGAATAACTCCGTCTAAGTGGGGTATCGGCTTTCATGTAACACAAAAAAAATTCAAAATTGCAGATGCACGTGCAAAGAGGTCATTTGTGCTTTTTCCGCATGCCCAGTAGGGTTTCTGCAGAACCAAAACCGACATTCTGGGCTCAAGGTTGTTTTTAGCTAAAATACTCTTCCTACCTTCATCGCCCACCTGAATGCGAAGATGAAGTATGAAGGCATCAGAGGCGCGAAGCCTTCTATGAGAATATTCGTTGTAATATTGAACATTGGAAACATGACAAAACCCCGGGCAATAGCAATGAGACTAATGGCCAAAATCTTCTTGCAGTCCTCCGACGAAAATATAGCGTTTTTAAATTTTTGGATAGGTAAAATATTCACAAGGTGGCTTCCCAATATTGGAAAGCTATGACAACATGAACATTCATTGCTGCACCGTTCCAATTGTGGTTGGGCTTGGCACATGCCGTGCATGGACTCCTTTCTATGGTTTATTTTACGACTTATTTATGACTGCTTGTTAGCCAAACGAGGTTTAAATTATTCCGGAAGCGCTTACGAATGCACATTTCTGCGCAGGCCATGTTCGGATGTGCGCCACATTAAAAGCGCAGAAGGTGACACGCGTGGCGTTGAAATAATAAAATGTCCGATAACCAGAGTGCATATCAGTGGAGTGATGCCACGTAAAGGATGGGATCTTCGACAGTGCCTTACGGGCAGAGGAAGTGGCCGCATGACGATACTTCGATGATCTCTTCGTACGAGGACTCCACCAGACAATGGCAACACTCCAACATAACGGCCTCGTTCGCTGGCTGCGCCTACAGGAAGAAAAAGTTAAGGGAGACACAGTTTTTGTCAAACGTCTATAAACCCCATCTTGCGTCATTAAACTGCAAAACAAATTCTGCAAATTTTACACTGTTGGCATGAATCCTGCTGTTCAATTTTACCGCGTTAACAATATGCAGCTCACACCTCGGAATGTTTCGTTTCGTTCGTGCGACTTCCAAAATTACCGTCCCCAATGCGCAGAGCACCGCATACCACGGAGGTGTATGGACAAACACAATCCGCTATTTTTTTTTTTAAAGTTCGAGCAAGTCCGTAACCAACCGAAGGGTTGCCAACATATTACTTTGCGTCGTGCATGCTTTGCGACCATGAAAGTACTCTCACGCTGCGCACCCACCTCCCAGCGCGGATCGGTCCAAATTGTTTTCTTGCTTAGATCCTATCTTGTTTACACGGAGATTTGTTTGCTCCACCTCAATCACACTACTCACCCCAGGGCTGCCAATCAAACACACGACTACATGTATTGAAGCACAGCGCGTTAGTCATTCGTCTTCCGTAGTAGATTGGTACATATAGGTCGAATTTAGGTGGAGCGGTTTCGTCACGTTCGTAGGTGCACGTGCAAAACAAGTCAATGCTTTAGCCAATGTTTAGCTGTTGAGGCGGAAGAACTAAAGGCCTACGTCTGATGTATGCCACGCCATCTCGCTGAAATATAAACTGAGCGCATAAGCTACCCTTTTAGAAATTAAGAGAGCGAGCCTTACAATGTTACCAAATGCCCAAACTAATAAAGCTACACCAGTTATTTTCTCGGCGGCAATTTTTACACTACAGCGCCATTGAGTAGGATTGGATTTCAAGGGAATAACTCAAATTGCAATCAGCTGGCTGAGTGATTAGCTGACGTCTAGAGTATACTGGAGGAAATTAGAAAACAAAGAAAGACAGAAGTAAGGAAATGAGGAAAAAAGAAATAAATAAGTAAATGAGAAAATACAGGAGCAAGGAGATAACAAAAAAAGGGCAGCATCTCCACTCCGTGGATGATGGCCAGGGTGCGGAGTACGGGGACTCGAAATGACATCCGAGTTGCGCCCCGAGTGGCATCCGATTTGCGCCCCGACCTTCATTCGATTTTTGCCGTGAGTTGCACCTTGATTATTCCCTAAATGAAGCTGCAACTCCCGGCTCAAATCGAATTTCGCTTGATTTTCGCTTGATGGTTGTGTGCGCATGGATGGACGCGGACGGACACTGGGAGGTCCTAAGGTACTCCGCGCCGTTACAGGCGAGGGGGTAAACCGTCTCACTCTCCGAGCCCAATATGTGATAGGCATGCTGAGCCACCAAGATCAACTCAGTCCTATTTCCAAGAAACTGTGGCATTTGTACATAGTGTGCATAGTTTGCTTGGCCGACACATGACTGGTTCCCTCTTTTGAACGCTTCTGTGTGTTTGCCTGAATTTTGATGTACATGTGCTTCTCATAACTTCAGTGTATTCTTTTGTTTGCTTGTATTGCTCGAACTGCAACGTCTGAGCGTGTTCTCTCATGTAATAAAGAAAAAAGTCGTAGCCCAATGGGTAAGACGACTGACAGTGTCTGGTCTACCAGACACAGGCTCGAATCCTGCTGGTGCGTGTGTGATTTTTCGCGATTGTAAATGCTATGCGCACGGACGCGGACGGACATTGCGTGGTCCTAAGGTACTCCTCACCTGATAAAGAAATAAAGAATTGAGAAACATTGTAAATAAAGGTAGCGTGTTGTCTTTTGTAGCATGGGAAGGCTGTAATCAACAGCAACTAAACGAGGCTACAGCCAAAATGCGCCTGTTAGTTACTATCGGCCCTCCAAGGTGGCGCCACAATATCAGCTCATTTAAGCCTACTTTCGATACTGTAAGTACGCCAGTGCCTTGCTATATTTTTTGCACATTTTTACAACGACTGGGTTTAGTAGCATCGGCCGGCGGTAGTTCCGCATGCAGTTTACGCGCGCATTCGCAACTTCTGTTTATTCCACAATTCTTACTGGTATAAATATATTCGGGAAGTTTAAAGCACAAACATCTCATTTTTCGGGCTTGCAGTGACTTCCTAATAATCGTCGTTCAATTTCGTTGCCCTCAGCCAATCGCATAAGCGTGCTGTCCCTGCCATGCGTCATGGTTTTGGAATGGGAGAGTGGTTGGCGAGCCGCCTGTATATTCTGTTGTCTTCATTGTATGGCTCATTTGAGTGATGTTTGCATGAATTTATTATGAGTGTCACTCCACCGAGGCAATCTTTTGACTGAACTGAACTGGCGTTTTTTTTTTTTCTTCATAACCCCTTTAAAGGGACCTTGCAGACAAAACGCAAGTTTGGATCATTCAAACGATTGCCTCGTTAGAATCGCTTTTAACGTAAACTTCGCTCGAATAAGCGATATAATTATGAAAAAAGGGAATGGCCATGCGACCCACTAGCTCATTTCCCACAACAGAACCTATGATGTCATTCCAGACAGCTCTGCGATTGGCTGAGGCCGGCAAAAGCAAACGCCAAGTAGCAGCGCTTATAAGCGTGTCGAACGAGCTATGTGAGCTTAAATTTAGGGCACATTCTTTTTAAAGCCCTAAGAATGGTGGGACAAACAGTGGAAGTTACGAAAGTACACCTAAACATACCAGTACCGATGCGTAGTGCTGTTGGTGCTGCGCGCACAATGCTGTTTTAGATGCACAGCCCTGCGGCACTTTAGGGTTGTGTCAGACGACACTGGCCGATCGTCGTAAGCGACGGTGTCTTACGTCACCATATTTGTCGAGCGAACACCATGTTTTACGAAACGGTTATTTTCCGACACGAAATTTTCGCGTTACGTTTTTTTTTTTTTTTTCACTGCTATGCGTGCCTACCAGCCCACTAATCATAGAATGACACATTAGACGGTTGAGCGCAGCCTAAACATTCATTTACGGCGTCGTTTATTTGTGTCAGTTTTGGTTTCGACAAAACGAATGCCGGGCGGTCGCCATAAGAGGAGGTATCACGTGACGATACCATTCTTGCCGTACCGCTGCCGCTCTGGACGCGCGAGCGAGCGAGCGCACGTGCGCGCCCAGACCGGCCGAGGCCTTCACCGTCCCCACGCGCCCGGGCAGCATGACATCGGTCCCCAAACCATGACGTGTACACACGCCGGAGCAGCGCGCGCCAACCACAGCCAGCGCATCGGCTTCGTCACGGAAACCCCGACGTCGGCTGTTTGGGACAAGTAGCAAATAATTTCATGTAGGCCGCTCTGGGCTTTCTCGTGCGTGAGAAGATTAAAATGGATTTTAAATATGTTACGCTGAACGGTTGGTGTTGAAACATGCTGGGAGATATCTCCTGATCAAAATTAAGCATTTTGCATAGTCATCTAAGCTTTGAAATTTCGTGTCAGTACTCCTTTAACAAAAACAAGCCAGTTACAAATACGATCAAGAACAGAAGCCGAAAACGGCCAGCCGTGGTATGGTAGCGCCATCTAGATTGACTAACCGCAAACGAAGCTCCCCAGCAGATATGTCATCATTGCAGACGTCACGAAAACAATATTTGGCGGAAGAATCAAACGTTTACCTTAAATTGATTGATCTGTCAGGGAATAAAGCATCGTTTGCTTCCGGACAAGCGCTGGGGGTACCACAAAACACGAAATCTTTCGAATAAAACAAATTTGTATTTTGTCGGCATGGCCCCTTCAAGTAATAAAAGTGTCCCGCTGCATGTGTTTCGGCTGCAGCACAGGGGCCCCTTACTCGCGTCTATCTTCGTTTAAGACAAAGTGACTATAGTCCACGGTGTCAACATCGTTTTTACACGTCAGCCCTACTCACCTCACTAGCTGCGCGTTGCACGAGGATGGCATCCTGCTTCGGTGCATCGCGTCTGGCAGGTGCCAAAGAAGACGCAACAAATGACTGCAAGACCTCCTCTGGGCGAGTGCTGCCGAAACGTCCGCTCGACCTCGATCCCGTGCTACTTTCCGAGATGTGAAGCATCTGCTCAGTTTCTGCAGCCAGCATGGATGCAGTTACAGGCCTCGAATGTTCCTCCCCCGCAGAAGAGCGGCGGCGATTGGCCTGGTACACGGCGCACGTTTCGAACTCGTGCACAGCGCGGCACTGGAGGCATGTGATGCGTTGGCACAGAGGACAGCTCAGTTGCAATGCGCTGACGCCAACAAAAGCAATGAAGCGGCAGCGTGCACCGGCGCAGTGAACTTGAATCTCTTCCTCCTGAATCGGTGGGTTCAACTGCAAATAAGAGTAGTGGAGGCAAGTTCAGCAATCTGATTAGCGCACTATGACACTGTGTACTCTAAAACAGTAATTTTCAAATGGGGCTACAGCGGTCCGCTAGGTCTTTGCAGGTGTCCGCGAGGACTTAGCAACACTCGCTCTTTCTATGTGTCTCTCGGTCCCTCCCATCCTTTCTTTTTTGCCAAACCTTGTCGACAACGCAAAAATGTGGCTTTTCCGCGGAAAATATACATCTAACTTCTCGTCGTAGCGCACGCTTAGCGTCGGCTTTTTGCAAGACAGAATAGCTGTGCGAGAAAGCCAGACAAACGAAAGACAAGCATGCAATAGGCTATGGTTTTGCGACCTTTAGGTGCAAGAGGGAACTGTTTGGCAGTTTACAGCAGTACAGACGGAAATAAAGGCGGGCATTGAATAGGCGTGGTTCTACAGTGCCTGCAAGTGCACGTTTCGACACGGATCAGCCCTAATCATTGTGGGGTCATCCACCTTTTGTGCAAAATTCAAAAGGTGTGCACACCCCACTCATGGTTGAGAACCATTGCTCTTGGACATGAAGGCAAGAATAAAAGGCCTTACGGTGTCGTCAAAGCAGCTAGGTGTACTGGTTCGCTCGAAACTGTGGCACGCCCACAACCTTACACCCAGCTGACTGACTTCCTATTACATATTTAGTTGGCAACGAAACTCCTTGGTAGAAACTAGCTTTCGTGCTTTGTCTTCATTTTATTATTTCATCAGGAACGAAGTTGTCAAAAGCACAAATATAACCAGGACTGCCAGTAGAACACTTCCCCCCACCCGTAACAACGACGTGAACATAAGCATATTTTTTGTCGTTCAAGGAGAACAGCGGAGGTTTGAAACCTTTGGCTTCATAATAGTCACAATCAAAAGTAAAATCCCCGATGTATCCAACTTACTAGTGACAGCGACCCACCCGCTTAAACTACCCATCCATCAGCACTCATTCTGGTCACTGACATGTCCTGCTTGGACAGCGATCTAGTTCCCAGTTTAAGTGCAGAGTGAAGAGTGTGCGCGTGTGCTTGCCTGCTTTTGATAGTCCTCGCAAGTAAGGTCTCGGTGGACGGCCTTGCACAGCAAGCAGGTAGTGTTGCGACACTTGTAGCAGGGTAGCTCCGTCTCATCCACATCAACCGATACTTCGTAGCCGCAATCCTCAGACGCGCACTGCACAGTCTTTTGCAGCCTGGGCGATTCCGCTTGCTTTCCTGCTGACTGGCTAAATGCAGCCCCAGATGGCGGTTGTACAGTGGATGGCTGCAAACAAGCAATCTATCACTCTAGGCATTGAATGCAGACAGTCGGTGTAGTTCATGCAATGTCCTTTTGTGATCGCCTGGGTTAGACACCGTATTCGATTTGGGATAATTTGAACATACGGGTATTGTTAAAGAGAACAGGAACACAAACTGTAACCTTGTTTAATTTGCACAGACTAGCCTTTGGTAACTCACCCGACTGTATTCCACATCGATGGGCGTTTTCGCCTAAAAAGAAAGGAAATATGAAAAATGTTTTGAATTTCGTGCTACACGACGTCAGTACTAACGCAATATGGAAACACTGGAAAGTTCTCTGTTAACTATATACACGTTAGCTTTTAAGTGGTACGATTAAAAGGGAAGTCGGGACACCAGTACAAAAAGCTATGTCTTGGCGGTACCTTTGCCGGGCACCTACAAACAACACAAACAAGGTCCTGCGGCGTCATAAGGACTGACCCAGAATGTGCCTGGCAAGTCACCCTTCATCATCTAATGCTCCAGTCTGGAGAACATTCAAGCAATTGAATGTGGTCATCGCACCCTGCATTTAGCAGCTTGCGCGCACTAGCGTCTAGCCAGACACTATACGCGTTTGCTTCTCTCGCTGCAAGTACTTTATTTCCCGCCCTTGACACCCCAAAGTGCCTGCCGGCAACAGCTTGTTCGTTGCCCACAGGCAGAGACACTGGAAAGATCGAAGCCCCCTTCTCAATGGCTGAACTCTTGGCAGCCGTCGACCGTGCCAAGCCGTGCACTGCATTGGGACCTGATTGCAGTCCTTATGGACTATTTAAGAAGAGCACAGAGGGCACCACATTTCAGGTCATACTTTAAGCCGTAAATACAGCATGAACTTCAGCCGCGATTCCTGACTCTTCGCGTTACGCGATAAAAGTCTCTCTCCCGAAGCGCGGCACAACACCGGGCTGCGTTTCTCGCCTTCAGCCAATAGCCCTTACCTCGACGATTGATTGATTGTAAGGTTTAACGCGCCGACGCAACGCAGGCGATGAGGCGCGCCGTAGTGGAGGGCTCCGGATTAATTTTGACCACGTGGGGATCTTTAACGTGCGCCGAAATCTCGTACACACGGGCATTTTTGCTTTTCGCCTCCATCAGAAAAGCGACCGCCGCGGCCGGGAATCGAACCCGCGACCTCGTGCTCAGCAGCGCAACGCCTTAGCCACTGAGCCACCGCGGCGGGTCCTTACCTCGACGATATCCAAGCTGATCCAGCGTATGCTCGCTACACATCTTACTTTGTGGCTTAAGCCATATTTAAGGTATCATCCTGGAAAACTTAGATTCCTACCACAACTGGAAGCCGAAGATGGGCTGCAGCATTTTTAACACGAAAGTGTTTATGCCAGGGTACACAAACATAACCGACGTCATATCCGTCACGGAACTGACATCACCAGAAAAAGTTCTATTGGCGCGGCGGCGATAAGTGTCGAGCCTACGATCACTCCGGCCGCAACGGGAGGTGTGAAACTCTCTACCAACTGAGCCATGACGTCATGCCCAGGTACGAACACGCCTTATGCCCTTCCCTCTAACTTGTCCATTGAGATAGTGCTGCTGTCTAGGAGAGGTGAAGCGAAGTAGCGCGTCATGACGCTAGTGAGCGCCGATAGTTGGCGCCTCGATAGGGCAGCGTGTAGCAGCGGAAGCTGCTCTGTTTACCCGTCCGTCGCCTATGTGGAACGCCGCTCATCTTGTGGAACGCCGCCGCTGTGTTCAACAAGCTGGGCTCGTCCCAATTCGCAAGCATATGTTGTACACGCCACGGAGCAGGACCAATGTGGTCTTACCTTTGCCTAAGCGACCAGCCAGCAGAACGTCGCTCGCCAAGCACATCCACAAGACTCCTGCCAACCCGCTAATCATGCTCCTATCGCTATAGCATATTGTGACATCACCAAACGCTTCGTTGACAACCTGTTCGGTTTCGTTCGCACGGTAACCGAGTACCTGGGGTTTCAATCGGATTTACGCAATGCTCCGACGCGTGTAATCCAGTGTCTAATGTTGATGCGTTTAACGGTGCCACACCGACGAAATATAAATAACGATGTGCAAGTTTATATCGATGCACAATAAACATTCAAATGCTCCTGTGAAGGCACATTTCAGTTTCGTGTTTTACCGATTCCTATAAAAAGAAGCACCAACCATATTTTTTTCTGATGTAGTCCTGATCGGAGGGTGCTCTTGCCTGATTTGAACTGTCATAGCAATGGATATGCAATGTCAACTGCGAAACGATGGTTCGGATCCTCCAGTAGATCAATCTCTTCAGTCGTGCTTGTACATACACAATGTCCTTCTTGCCCCCCCTTTCACTGCTCGCTTGGCCGGGAGAGAGACGCTTCGCATCGTGGCGTTCCACAGGGCTCTGTGTAGGCGCCGGTGTTGTTCAATATCGCCCAGCTACACCTAGTCTGGCTGTTTGCAGGAATACCGGAGGCGTATTACATCATGTATACTGACGAAATTGCTGTGCTGTCTAAGCCCCTTGGCCTCTCTGCGAAATAAAACGCGCTACGAACATGACAGATTCCTGGTGCGCCCAATTAGGCGGGTTGAACTATCAGAAGAAAAAGCGTCATACGTGTCAGTGTCTATAACCATTGGCGCCGTCGACTCGAGAATCAGTCTTTCCGGCGTTTATTCAACAACAACCTCTACAGGAAGACCCAATTATTGGAGTGCTGGACTTCGAAATTCCTTCGTCTGGTTATTTGGATCCATGGGTGAAGAGGGCAAAAGAGCACGCTGCACGGACCATTTACCTCATACATCGAATTGCGGCAAAGCCTGCGGGGGGAGGTGGGGGGGGGGCGCACTAGCAGTGTTTGCCTTCTTGTGAGGTCCGTGTTAAAGCTCTTACTCGCGTACTAGGTAAATTCCACCATCTCATCATAAAGGGCCGGGATCGCCTTCAAGCTATCAGTCGGGATACCATGCCGGCTAATACTAGTCTGTCCCGAATGGCCCTAATAGAACATTACAGACTTAGGACCAACTCTACACGATTGATGAGCTGATACAACAACGCCGCTCTGCCCGTTCCTGTAAAGACTCGATGATCGGAGCATCCGCTGCGCTAGTCCGGTACTTGGGGCATGTTACACCATGTACAACATTGAAAGGTTCAGCCGTTTGTCTGTGGCAGCGAGCACGACTAGCAGACAGCACACCAACGGTGGGCTCCGTCACCCAGTACCTCGCCAAGCAACGACCCAAGTCTCGGCTCAATGGCACCGGGCACGTAACAGTGCAAAGTCGCGACAGTTTTTTCGCAGCAGACATCAAAACTTGCGAGGACCTTATGGACACCAGTTTCCATGTGCAAGTGCGTCTCCTAATGTCGGCTGGTTACCCCGCAAACGTGGTCGTAGTGGTGGCCGACGCAATTCGCTCAAAGCAAAGACGGGCTGGCATCGGGCAAAGCGACCAAGATAACCAGGCGACCCACCAAGCTAACAAGGTAGTGGTTGTTCCCTACCTACACGCGGCATTTCACACAATCTTAAAAAGATTGGTGGAAAGGTTGACGTCAAAATTTTGATGTCTGCCCCGGAAAAACTGTCGCGGCTTTGCACTGTTACGTGCCCGGTTCCGAAAGAAAAGTGCGGGGTAAGGCACCAAAATCAGTACGTTGATTTCACTGCGGGAGCGGTCTCCCATTGTCTTGCCATAGGGCCTATGTTGGACAAACAGGACGGTGCCTTAATCAACGCCTCCGTGAGCATGCCAATCGAGCGGAAAAAAAGCACGGACAGGAACCTCGCCAGTCACTGCCAGAACTGCAAGTGTTCCCCTCGATTTGATGACTGTACAGTTGTCTTTCGCGATCCCGATCAGCGCACACGGGAGATTGTAGAAGCGGCTGAGATACATCGTGGGGGCGAAGATTGTGCGAGTATGACCTCCGTATCTTTATAAGCGAAAGAGCTGACCTTCCTGGGCACGCCCATGGCATAAGGAGCGTGTGCGCGCCTGTACAGTGCGCACATACTCTAGTTTAGGACGATGCGCACATGCACTGTTTTTTTTTCACTTTTGCGTATATATATATGTTGTTTTTGTAAATAAAATTTCCAGTTGAAAGTACCGCTTGTCCTTGTGTCGTTCGTCTTCTGTCTAAATTTGTTGCGCTTTAAATTTGCACTATGGAGTACCAACTAGCTCGAACCCTCCCGTTGTTAAGTTATGTCCCTACAGAGCCGCGGGAAGAGGTCATGCTTAAAGCCTCCCGGTACCACCCAAAAGCCATACTAGCCCTAGATTTAAAATGGGCATTCGATATTGTCAGCCACACAGCCATCCTCAAACAACTAAACTAACTGAACTGCGGGCAACGTACCTACACCTACGTTCGAGACTTTCTTGAGGGTCTATTCTCGAGGTGGATGACCTGAAGTCAGATCTGGTTTCTCTCGGCAACAAGGGCACACCCCAGGGTGCCGCCCTCTCCCCCTCGCTATTTATCATAGCGCTCATTGGTCTCCCTCCACTCCTGGCTGCCAGACCAGGCACAGGCCATGAATTATATGCGGACGATATTACCATATGGGCCAATAATGTATCAGTAGGGGACATGGAGAAGACTCTACAACAGGCAGTTGACATAGTCATTCAATACGCACGGCAGTGTGTACTAGAATGCTAGCGGCAGAAATCGGAGCTGCTTATCGTTTCAGCAAGGAAGAAACTCTCTCCTGGGTCGCACACCATCTCCCTGCATATGAATGACCATGTAATTGTTCCAACTCCACAAGTCAGAATTTTGGCATCCTTTTCCATGCGGATCACTCGAACATCCAACTGCTTAACAGACTTAGGAACACTCCAGGGCGTCTCCCACATGATCCGGAGAATTAGTACCAAGACGAGAGGTATGCGAGAGGAGGATGTACTCACGCTGGTTCAAGCCTTCGTCATACCTAGGGTCACTTACTCCCTCCCCTACGCCGTACTCTCCAAGACAGAAGAGGACAATCTGGAAGCCCTGATACGCAAGGCGTACAAAGTAGCATCAAAACTACCCGTTACCACCTCAACGCAGAAACTCATGCGGTTAGGAGCCCACCATACCTTAGATAAACTATATCGAAGTCCACCATTTGAGCCAACTCTTACGTCGCAGCTCTACCCCTACCGATAGAGCCATTCTGTCTCAGCTGCACCTGCGCACTCCTCTGCAACACCCGCAGGCCGATACGACTCATCCTCCCCATGAGATTCGCAAGTTCATTGATGTGGCCCCATTGCCACGCAACATGCATCCGACACATCACGAAGCTCCTAGGGAAACCCGAGCGAAAGCGATTCTCAATCAATACGGCCGAAACTCTGCCATAGTCTATACAGACGCCGCTTCATATCCCGGGCGAAAAGCTAAGACCGCTGTGGTTTCTGCTACAAAAGACCACATATTACATGCGCATCCATTCCCACCGTCCATTCTCTGCAGGTGGAGGAAGTGGACATCGAACCTTCTCCAGCGTTGCATATCACTACCTGCCAGTACAATTCTTCTCCAGCATCCTCCTCGACATCCTGTAAGAATTACTTAGGTGCCAGCCCACTCCGCCGTAACCCGCCGCGGTGGCTCAGTGGCTAAGGCGTTGCGCTGCTGAGCACGAGGTCGCGGGCTCGATTCCCGGCCGCGGCGGCCGCTTTTCTGATGGAGGCGAAAAGCAAAAACGCCCGTGTGTACGAGATTTCGGCGCACGTTAAAGATCCCCAGGTGGTCAAAATTAATCCGGAGCCCTCCACTACGGCGCGCCTCATCGCCTGCGTTGCGTCGGCGCGTTAAACCCCACAATCAATCAAGCCCACTCCGCCGTGCCTGGCAACAAAGATGCCTATCAGCGTGCCCAAGAGTAGACCCTAGGGGCAAGCCAGGAGTTCGGCGAGCAGTGGCAGGTCTGCCCCCTCTTCTCGTTTCACGAAATCACCCAGCTTTACCACCTGGAACGAACACTGTATCCCCCTGCGTACAAAACTGTCCCTAAAGAACAAGAGCGCCACCTCCGAGACATCCAAACAAACACATTTCCCCACCCCACTAAAGCCCAAATTCTTGCCCCCACCCTGTACTGTTTGCAATGCCGCTTCTGCGAGGCTCCGGGCACCCTCTGCCATATCATGTGGGGCTGTGATAATAACACCCACCTACCCCCCCCCCCCCTGCCCTGTTCCTCTCCAGAGTACTGGGAGAGAGCACTGTCCAGCTCGGACTCTGAGGACCAGCTTTGGCTGCTGCAGAGCCCAAGGCTGACTGCTTTAAAGACGTTTATTCCTCCTCATCTTCTGACCGAAAGCGGGAAAACTCAATGGGATTGGCCAAGCCTCCATTCAATAAATCACTAGAGGAGCGAGAGAGCAGAGGAAGAGCGTTGCAGAGTAACTGGAGAAGCTTTCGTACTTTATCTTATTCCTCCATCACGTACAAAACACCCATATCTAACCATCACTGCCAGCAATCAAAAGAAAACTTTCTCCCAACAAGTAACAACGATGGGAACCGGAGAAGTTTTCGGCTGTTAAAAGGATCCCGTGAAGGTATGGCCCCTTATGACTAAAGCTAAACTCCATCACATAAAAATGGCCTGGGACATCCGGCTACCGACCAATGGGAACGCATTCTACAAATCCCTTGAATAGGCGGTAACTATTCCCCAGTTTGAGTGGAATTTAAGTGTGCTCCCGTGTGCTTGCCTGCTTTTGATAGTCCTCGCACGTAAGGTCTCGATGTATGGCCTTGCATAGAAGGCAAGTAGTGTTGCGGCACTTGTAGCAGGGCAGTTCCGTCTCATCCACATCAACCGAGACCCAGAAGCCGCAGCCATCTTTAGCGCACAGTGCTGTCTTTTGCGGTCTGCGCACCGTCATTCGCTTCCAAGTTGGTTGTCTAAACGCAGCGCCAGGAGACAGTTGTACAGCGGGTGGCTGCAAACATACAATCCAGCGTTCTACACCCCGAATGTAAACAGTCACGGTATAGTTCAGGCGATGTCATTGTGTCTGCATTCGGATTGGAACATACACCTGTGGTTAAATGGATCCTAATGACAAAATACAATACTGTTTATATTAAACGGACTAGTCTTTGGTAACACACTCATTTGTATCCCAGCCAATGAAAGTTTTTGCCTAAAAATAAATATTTTAAAAAATTCTAAGTTTGTTCTTCACAACATCATCACTAACGTAACGTTGAAACACTGTAAAGGCCTGTCTGTATGTCTGGTACATGTTAGCATTTAAGTGGTAAGATTAAAAGGAAGTTGGTGCACCACTGCGAAATGAGCCGTTTTTTGGTGAAAGCTTTGTGGGGCAGCCACTAATCACACCAACAAGTTCCTGCGACTTCACGAGGAGAAGCCTAGAATGTGGCTGCTAAGTCGCTACTGCTCCATCAGTTTTTCTCGATATCTAGATTGCTTGTTCAATGTTTGCGTTTAAATTTTATCCTTTTTATCCAGAAAGAGCGCTCTTTTTAATTTACCAAACTTGTACTTTGTATCAATGGTGCCCTTAAAATGTCTCTCCATCGCGCCGCAATCTATCGTCAAGGAGGGCCAAGTAATCCAGCAACATATTTCGCGACATCTGCATCAAACTTTCGGCAAATGTACTGAGGTGACATTATTACAACTTTATGCCCGTATATTTGTCTACTGCGTTGGGCGTCTTAAACATAAGCTTCTGCTTGCAGTCACACCAGCTAAAGTGGCAAGCGCCGAGACATAACTTTTGTTCACGACAGCAAGCTGGAAAGAGCAGTTATTCAGCGTGGAAACTTGCGTTTTTCCCTAATATAATGCGTGCGGCGAACGCGCGAGTTTATGTTAGAAGCCATGTCAACTTTCACGTCTGCTTTTCTTCCTTCCGTTCACCACTGTAGTTGAGGGTTGCTGCCACTTGAAAACCGCCTTGTTGTATTCGAAGTGTGAGTTACCACAGTCGCCCAGTGCGGCTTCTTAGTCGTGTATTTGCTTATTCAGCCACAGCTTCAACTACACTTTTTTGGCCCACTTGCGAAGCTTATTCTTGCTCCAAGACCGTAGAGAAGGTTTAAAGGTTACGGGCTATTCATCAGTTTCTTTTCTTTCAGACTGGACGCCGCCCGTGTACGAGAAACGACAAGCACCGCCTAGTGATTACCTTCTTAAAGCGATACACGTACGCTTGTTTTGCTCCGGGTCAACAATCCCGGCAGCTCTTTATTTGTGCACTCACTCAGCATTTCATCGCTCCGAGTCTGACTCCAAAAGACGATACGTGCAAAACAACCGCAATTTTCTGAGGAGAATGCGAAGCCGGCCAAGTACAAGAAGCGACAAGGAACATTTGGTTTTTTTGCTGGCCGAATAGAATACGAACATATTCTGTATAAGAAGATCCACTCGACGTTTTATTTGCTTTTATTTCTTTTTCTGGCTGTCAGAATATCCCAGGTATAGAGTGCTGCCTAGACCGGAAGCAACCATCACACCGTACACGAGCGTCGGCAGGATTTTGTGTTGAGGGGGGCAAACCCGTTGCTTTAGGGGGGAGAGAGCGAAAGTGGGGGGAAAGGGCAATTGTGCTTGTGTCGGTTCGGAGGGGGTAGTTGCCCCTTTTCAACCCCCCCCCTCCCCCGCATAAGCCCGCATATGCCCCCCCCCCCCCCCCCCGCATACGTGAGAGGCTAAACTAGATACCGTCGATTCTCGATAAAGTCGCCTAATTGAAATTTTCGGAGAATGGAAGTGATGTTCCGGTCTTGGCAATTTTACATGCAATTCAATAGAAGGAATTGCACAATAATTCGCAGCTAAAACCCAATATGTCAGTTAAATTGAAGTTATTTCGAATAAAAAGCATCGAGGTCACCATCACCTCGCGATAAAATACAAAAATTTTCAAGTGCCAAAACTCCGTCATGCTCTGCACTGTCGGTGTCATCGCAACTGAGACAACGCACAGCGCAAAGTGGCAGGTCAGTTGAGACTCGCGCCAGCGTATTACCGCTTCCTCTATTTTTTAGGTCATCAACCTTCTTTGTTGCGCACATCTCCGTGTGAGCAATTAGCGTAGTCGACGCTTCGGGCTTTCAATTTAGCGATAACTCTGAACTACCAGGGCAAACCGCGTCGCACGCTCAAACTGCCAACGAAAGTCGCGATTCTGAACAAAATCAAGAAGGAAGCAGTCTTGCGGACTAACGGCAATACTATTCTTGTTCTTTCTGTTTGAATGGAAGTTCGGTAAATTCGAAGCTTCTTTTTCGGTTCCCGTTGAATTCGTATTAACGAGAATCAACTGTAGGCAATGCTAGGAAGGCTCTATGGGACACTAACAGCACTCCCTCACCACAGTAGGATCCGTCCACCCTGGTGTGGTAGTTCGCCCCCGTCTCCTATGATTGACCAACCCAACTCGCGGCACTCAGTTCCCAGCAGCTGTAGATCACCTGTCCACGGCGGCGGCCAGAACAGCGATACAGCAGAGGGTGCTAAGAATCTCTGGGTCCGGACAAGCCGCCATTGGAACTTGACCATGGCAACGTTCAACACACGCACTCTGTCTAGCGAGGGAAGCTTAGCTGTACTGCTAGACGAGCTCTAGGACGTTAAGGGAGATATCATAGGGGTAAGCGAAGTTATAAGAACAGGAGAAGGCTTCACGGAGCTCAATAGCAGGCATATTCTGTGCTGCAGAGGACCCCAGGAGAAGCAAGAACACGTGGTGGGATTTTTACTCCACAGAGAAATAGCAGGAAACGTGGAGGAGATTTTCAACATTAGCGAGAGAGTCGCGACGGTTGTGATCAAGTTAAACAAGCGACACAAGTTAAAGATGGTACTAGCCTACGCCCAAAAGATAGATCCGATGATGAGCCCACAGATAGCTCCCATGAAGACTTCCGAGTCAGCAACACATAATGGAACAACACAATTCACGATTGTGATGGCAGACTAACACAAAGGTAGAGGAAAAGAGTAGGTCAGTGGAAAACTTGGGAATGGGCACTCGCCCTTTCTCAAGGAATGAACACATTGTTCTACAAACAAAATATTAGAAAGTGACACAGAGAAAGTGACACAGTGACAAACTCTGTGCTTCTCAGCCTGACTTCCTAAAATTGATGCCGGCATTGGGTAGCCCGTCTGACTTTAGTCGCCGCTTCATTGCCATCGTATGAAGTGCAATGTATCTGCATGGAGCCATGATAGTAGCCGCGGCCCCCCCTCAGCAACAATCTGTAGTCATCTGATAGGAGTTTTGTCTAAAAAAAAGTATTGGAAGCAGATTACAGGCAGCAGGTATACCATGCGGGTGGGAAAAAAGTGAACAATAGAGAATGCCGAGGTTTAGAAGGCGAGTTACGATGACAAAATTTTGTGGTAAACACCATTTTCTACTGCTGGAAGATACGAGTGATGGGAACACAATAGAAGGCTGCAACGACGAATAGACCGGTGCATGTAGCAGAAATTCCCCAACTTTCCAGAGCCCTAAACCCATGCCTCTGTTTGAGGATATTTTGTGTACAAGTTGGTTTTTTAACCACTTCACTACGGCTAGGATCACGGAACAATGCAGTCCTATCCCATCAGTTCGGTTTTTACATCACTGTCCGCTTTAGCTAATATGTAGGCTGTTAATCATGGCCACGCCGCAATCCCGCTGCTTGTTTTACAGCAAATCTGCTTATAGCCAAGGTTCTGTGTATTTTTGTGTCCGCCAACAAATTTGAGGCGGCAAAACAAATTGCAAAAAAGCAACTGTACCGCACCCTTCACTTGAAAACGGCTGTAACTCGTTCTATCAAAACTTTCCCAACAAAACTTATACGTTAAGGCGACTCTATCCTTGCTCCAAGTTTAATTTAGTAGTCGTAAGTAGTTAGTTCCGTTGAAGCTGTAAACGTTACAGAATTACCGTCTGCTCTCAATACGTGGACATCTACATAGTGGTATGGTTACAGAAAACAGCTGTATTTCTGGTTTCATAGAAACTTTCATAACAGCAATTATATAAATGGCCGCTAAGAAAACTATCACGACGCCAGATTTTATTTACTCAACATAATTAGTCCACAGTGAATTTGCAGAATTCCCAGAATTCCCGCCTGATTTCAGTACATGCGCATTACGCGAAAAAGGCCCATTGTTCGCTGCTAAGATAAAACTAAAGCCCTACCAAGTTTTATTGAGAAATCACAAAGCTGTAGTCCTTACCATTTCCAAATAACGAGAAAATATACAAGTATGCATTCTCCCACCATGTGTATGGTGTGTATTTTATACCGATTCACTGGTCACCAACCTTCACAAGCGGGAATGGCTGCTAATTTATAAAGCGAAGCTTTCTAAGAAATGCCTCACCGATGGCGTCGTTCGTCACGCAAAACGCACTACAGGAAAGCAGCGAAATTTACACAAGCATGTCAAGAAAAAAAAGCTCTTCCCATGATCGGAATCGAACCTGGGTGTCTAGCGTGGCGTTATGAAGCTGACGCCTATAAGATTGCGCTATTTCGACAAAGTCGAAGCAATTTGGATTTTGTTCTGACTTTGACATAGGTTGCATGGGAGGAAGAGTCACGTTTTAACGATCTTTCCCTTAGAAAAGGGGGTTTTAGTTTTTTAAACCTAGCTCTATATGAAACAATATATCACATTAAAGCTAGAAGAACGGATCTTGATTTGATTGTAGGGTTGAACGCGCCGACGCAACGCAGACGATGCGGCGCGCCGTAGTGGAGGGCTCCGGATTAATTTTGACCACCTGAGGAAATCTAAAGTGCGCAGAAAGCTCGTACACACGGGCGTTTTTTATTTTGGCCTGCATCAGAAAAGCGGCCGCCGCGGCCGGGAATCGAACCTGCGTCCTCGTGCTCAGCAGCGCATCGCCATAGCCACTGAGCCACCGCGGCCAGTAGAAGAATGGAGTTGCCAGCAAGAGAAATAAAGACAGCATTGAATGTTGCGTAATAGTTCATTACAATTACAAAGATAATTTACCTTAGTTTGTGCTAATTTATCTTAGAAGAGGCATGAGCTAAACAACGCCCGCGTCAAAATTGCGCTTTATGCGTCCGCCCTTCAGCAAATTTCGACTTCCAAAACAAATTCCTTCGCATGGCTTGAAATAACGCAGCGCGCGAAGCACACGCAAAGATTTGTAATATGCACATAGATGATTGTACAAGGACATCGGCATTAGTCATTTTCTGCCCAATCTCGCCGAACAAAGAAATTTAATGAGTGCAGTTCCTGTAGCTGCTTTTGTACCTTGACTGGAGAATTCGGTTTGGCTGGGGTAACAGGACTGCGGGCCTCTTTCTTTGGACTCGTTTCTGTCGCTGTCCTTGCCGGAGAGCCAGCCGCCAATGAAGCACTCGGAGATGCGGTGTGCTGTAAACGAAATGGTTGAAGGCAGGCTTGTACTTCCTCGCAAGCCGGACGCACGAACGGAGATGAGATGGAGAGAATGGTGTTCAATGGTGCCGGTGAGGTTAACCTGGCAAAGGCGCCTTGCTTGCTACACCAGGTTTATAAGAAAACTATAGATGGCATTCACCGAGGAGTTTAGTTGCCAATTTCTTCGTTTGGCAACATCGGAAACGGCCACGGACATGGCCGAAGCGCCACGGACATGGCGCGGCTTGTGCCACAGCGGCAGCACGCCGCAGAAAAAAAAAGCCCCGACGTGCGTCGTCTGCTCAGTTTAAACCCGATACTAAACGGTAGTGTCAACAGAGATGTTATTAATTGCACTCACAATGGAGTCGAGGCACTACTTTGCGTTCGGTTGGGTAGTGTTTAAAACGTGAAAAACAAATCATGTGCTTAGCACGGACAAGTACCACAATCCCGCGGAGCCCGACGTAACAAGGGACGGCGCACACACATGGTTGTCTGCATGCGTGCCACACCAGTGAATACAACCTATACCACAGTAGAATTAGAAGAACGGAGTTACCACTGAGAGAAATTGGGACAGAGTTGACTGGTGCCAAATAACTAGGGACAATTGTAGTGATAATTTATGATAAATTGTGCTAATTTATTCGGAGCAGGCAACAGCTTAAGCAACGGAAGCAGTGTGAAGAAATTGAATACGGGATATTATCTAAGTCTGCGTTTATACCTTGACTGGGGATACCGGGCTCCGTGTCTCTCCGCCCACACTCGTTGGTGGCGCTGCCATCCCCGGAGAGGCGCCCCCCAGTGAAGCCCTCGGAGAGGGGGACTGCTGGGAACGAAATGGTGGTAGAGAAAGAAGCTTGTACTTACTCACCAGCACTGACAGTACCAGAAGCAAGAACTAAGTAGACTATACCACAGTAAATGTACAAGAACAGTTACCAGTGAGAGAACGTGGGACAGCGTTGGCTATTTCGTAAGAACCGGTGAAAATTGCAACGATTATTTTTATAATCTGGCTGTATTAATTTTGAAAAAAGGAAGGAAAATAGGCTGCTCGGCGCTAAAGGATCTCATTACGTGCATCTAGCCTTCTGTATTTTTTAACTTACAAGGCGATAATGGCTTTTGTCAGACAACTAAAATCAAGGCAGCGTGCGAAACAAAGTGAAATATTTGCAATCCGCAGACATGTGATTGTAGAAGATATTTCTGTCTGTCACTTTATACCAAATCTCAATCAGCGAAGAAATTGATCAGTTCAGTTTCAGTGTCTTTGTTTATACCTTTACTGGAGGATTTGGGGCAACGGGACTTCGTGCCTGTTTCCTTGGACTCGCTTGTGCAGGTGTAATCCCCGGAGAGGCCCCCGCCAATGAAGCTCTCGGATACGGGGACTGCTGTGAACGAAATCGTAGTAGAGAGAAGAAGCTTGTACTTCCTCACCAGCACTGACAGTGCCAGATGCAGGAACGAAGTAGACTATACCACAGTAAATGTACAAGAACAGAGTTGCCAGTGAGAGCGTGGGACAGCGTTGGCTGTTTGATAATAACCGGTGAAAATTGTAACGATGATTTTTTATAATCTGGCTGTATTAATTTTGAAAAAAGGAAGGAAAATAGGCTGGTCGGCGCTAAACAATCGCATTACGTGCATATAGCCTTCTGCATTTTTTAACTTACAAGGCTATAATGGCTTTTGTCTGATTACTAAAATCAAGGCAGTGTGCGAAGCAAAGTGAAATACTTGCAATGTGCACACAGGTGATTGTAATAGAACATATTGGTGTCTGTCATTTTATACCAGATCTCAATCAGCGAAGAAATTGATCAGTTCAGTTCGAGTATCTTCGGTTATACCTTGACTGGAGGATTTGGGGTAACGGGACTTCGTGCCTCTTTCCTCGGACTCTCTTGTGCTGGTGTAATCCCCGGAGAGGCACCCCCCAACGAAGCCCTCGAAGATGGGGACTGCTGTCAACGAAATCGTGGTAGAGAAGGTTGTACTTCTTCACAAGCACTGACAGTGCCAGAAGCAGGAACGAGGTACACTATGCCACAGTAATTGTACAACAACAGAGTTACCAGTTCGAGAACGTGGGACAGCGTTGGCTGTTTAATAATTACCATTGGAAATTGTAACGATGATTTTTGATAATCTCGCCTAATTTATTTTGATAAAATGAAGGAAAAGAGGCTGCGCAGCGCTAAGCAATCGCATTACTTGCATCTACCCTTCGCAATTTTTAACTTCCAAGACCATAATGACTTTTGTCAGATGACTAAAATCAACGCATTGTGCGAAGCAAAGTAGAATATTTGTAATGTGCACAAAGGTGATTGTAATGGAACATATTGGTGTCTGTCATTTTATACCAGATCTCAATCAGCGAAGAAATTGATCAGTTCCGTTCCAGTGTCTTTGTTTATACCTTGACTGGAGGATTTGGGGTAACGGGACTTCGTGCCTCTTTCCTCGGACTCGCTTGTGCCGATGTAATCCCAGGAGAGGCACCCGCCAGTGATGTCCTCGGAGATGGAGTCTGCTGTGAACGCAGCGGTGGTAGAGAGGCTTGTGCATCTGCACAAGCACGGACGTCGCCGGAGGCGCGAACTGGGGTGTCTGTAAGCAGCATCATACTCTGGGTCCGGAACGTTTCGCAGTTAGTGCCCTCGTGGCACGCATCGCAGGAGCGACAAGTCACGTGGCGACAGTTGCCGCAAACGACGAATTTTCTTCCCTCCGCCGGGAACAAAATTACCCCGCAGTTGCGCCATCGGCACACCACACGCTCCATTTCGCAAGTGTTGCCGACGACCTGCGCGGAAAAAATAATTTAGTGGGAAACTTTAGGCACAGATCAAGAGCCGAAAATAGCGGATTAAGTAATAAGCATTATTAATTTGACCGAAAATATACACCATCATACTAGGCGACAACAGCCACTGGAGTTGGTAGAACCTGACGACAACGGCACGTTTTGTCTTTTGACAATTTGGAAGGAGGCAAATCTTGACGGCGGAAGTGTTGCGACGACACGTTATGTACGAATTTGCCAACGTATCTGAAACGCACAAGGCAGCATTTAACGGGTCGTTTTATGTTGGTAGCTAGAAATTAGTGTTGCTGTAATTTCTATTTGTGATGCCATGCTCCACCTCGCAAGGCACTAAAGGGAAGTGTGGATAGAATTTTTTAATTTTAAATTTGAGTTTCACGTACCAAAGGAACACCTAGGTATCAGGCATAATGCGGGGCTCCGCAATAATTTGGACCTCCTAGACACCTCTAACATGCGCCAATATCTCGACAGACGGGCGATTTCTTTTTCGTTTTCAGGGAAGGAGACATTCGAGGTGTATTAGTAATATATAAGCATGAAAAGCCACTTTCTTTTTCACAAGTAGGCCAGGGAAGCTGGATCATTTCCCCACAGGGATGAGAAAATAAGCTCAAGTTTGCACTTCTTAGCTGCCCTCTCAAAACTTCCGTCATGTTGCTCTTCTTGAAAAATGCAGCATGAAACGTACCGCAATTTGGAAACGGACAACTTGGAACTCGGTAATCGACATTGGCGGGAGTTTTTCTTGCCATCTATTTTGTGCTTGGGCAGGTACAGATCGTCTGCCAGTGAATTCAGCATTAAAATAATCATGATAACAAGTGACACGTTTCGCTTCGACTGTCTGCTTGACGTCTCTTGTTCCTGTGTCAGGTTTATCGGCAACGATGTATAACTGGCACAAAAATCTGCAACGTTACGCTACACATGAGTGCATCGATTGCAGTGCTATCTTAAAGGAATCTGCAAACCACCGTTGCAGAAAATTCGCACTAAACAAGGTACAAAATACACGTAAAATACGCGGACAGGGCAAGCAACAAGTTACTTTTTTATCGATAGATTAGCGTGAACATTTAATTAATATGGCCTCTCTGCTCTTTCATAAACAACGACAAGTTTAAAATAAACCACAGGCCATTTTTGCAGCTAGCTGTATTTGTAACATCCGGAACAAATATTTTTCCAATCTTCTTGAAGACCTCGGTTAAACTAAATCAAATTACGTGCAAACAGCAGTGTCAAATATATTTGCTAACTCTCAGGAGGCTGTTCTTACGATTTCTGACCGAATATGCATCGCGTCTTCATTCAACATATGTGTCGTCGTCCCCCTCCCCGCAACATTGCAGTAAAGCGGAGGCAAAAAGTTCCTGCCATTTTGTAGATATGATGCAAGGAAAGCGCTTTAGGTGGTGGACAAACGTTTGGAAAACCGTAGAAGGTCCAATGCTAGCGTTACGGAAACAGTGGCCCCCGCTCTAAATAGTAAATAAAAAATGGCCACGTATCTGCTCGCTTCACTGCAAATGTCGTTGAAAGACGATGTTCGTTTGCCGCCCTTGCCACGTCAGCGCCTCTCCTCTCCTCTGGCCACCTCTCATGCTGTGCCACTCCCTTTCCATCCTCCCAGGATAAATGCACAGGAGGTTTTCTAAAGTCAATTCAGTTTTCCCGCGTTCCACTGCCAGCGCAAAACTTGTTACTGCTGAACTTGAAACGCTACCACGAGATACAGGTCTGTGCATCCCCCACAAACAGATGCGCAGACAGCATCAATGCATTTGGACCATGTTAATTGACTGGTCAGTGTTACGTCCGAGAAACAAAGGCTTTCAGGTAGACAAATTAAACAGTCATTTACACAGTGTCAGTATTCAAAAACCCATTTTTTGTTAGTAACGCGCATGAACTCTCTTATCAAGAATAAGTTTCATGTACCGCCTATCGCACCAGTTGCAAATAGCGCTAATACTATCACTTAACATATCATGGTCATTGTTATTTTTAATTTCCTTGTAAACTAAGCAATCATCGGCAAACAAACTTATGATGACTTTCTCATCAATGCACGTCCTAAGACCATTGATGCATATGACGGCAAGCAACAGCCATAGAACGCTTCCTTGCGGGACCCCTGAGTTGACTGGAAGGCAGTCAGAATAGAGCCCGTCTACATCGACGATTTCCGCAGTTTTAAATAGGGTGATATTCATGTAACTAGGTTGGAAGGGAAGTTTAATTTGTTAAGTTTTTATATAAAACCAGAATGGGAGAGCCGGTCAAAAATTTTACTGAAGTTCAAGACTAGTATATCAGTTTGGCCAGATTTATCGAGAATTGACGCGAGTGCACGAACGGTAGAAACAAGTTGGGTGCATGGTGGTCGAGAAGCCTTTACGAAAACAGTGCTGAAACGCTGTTAAAATATTATTATTAAAATATTATTATCATCTTCGAGAAGTATAATCGTGAAGTTTCCAATACAAGGCTTCTACAGGTTGCAAGATTTGCGTGTGAGCGATATCGGACGATAATTTTCTATTTCCTACCGATAACCTTTTTTATATACCGCGACAACACGAGCGACCGGCCAGTTATACGGTACAGCACGACGAGAAAAAGACAACCGAAGGATGATAACAAGCAAATGTGCAAGTAATCCGGCACAGCGGCGAAGAAACGCGTTAGGCAATCAGGGCTACATGACGATTTGGGCTTTAGGTTCAACAGCATCAAAAAGCTGCCTTTATATATAATGAAATCGGTGCTAAGGTGTTCTGTATTATTCTACGTGTCCCATTGGTTGGCTCAAGAAGCCGAAGAAGGACTACGGTCTTTAAAAAATTAGCCCCATCTTCCCGAAGGGAACGCTGAGTAGATGCGGAGCATCTCGGGGTTCCGTTGTGTTTCCCAGTTTGTGGGGTGGTGCTGACGCTTGCTTGCGCCAACCCACTAACTGACGGGACTGTTGCTTCCATCACACTTCATCGGAAGAACGGAGTGAAGTGGAGTCAACCGCAGCAAGCGCTGAACCAGGGGAGTGAAACTTCCTATACCTTGCATGGGACGCGATATTCGCTCGCAGCGCCGGATAAACTCCTGGTGTTTGGGGGCGGTACTAAAAACATGGCGGCGCGTTGCAGACATGCATTAGGAGACGCCATCTTGATGAGGACTGAAAAGCCGAGGGGGGGGGGGGGGGGGGTGATTTAGAACCAAATCAAAAGGCATTCAGATGGCCAGCGCACGACCTTGTTCCTGTTGCGCAACCCACCACATTATCAAAAGGGCAATTGTTTCGTTCTGATTGATGAACTTTTGCGCGTCCACTTCTTTTTGCACCTCTTATTCTAAGTACGACGTTGTTTTGGTTTATTAGTACACACAATCCAGACAGGAATAAAGAGCACAGTTTTTTTATGTTTATTGCTTAAATGTACCATTCGTACAGTAAAAACACAACTTGGATTTTTTACGCTTTTAGTTGCATACAAAAGTGTGTGGCCCATGGCAGCATGCTAATAACTAGGTATCCAGCCAGTGCATATCTGCCCAAGGTCCGCGTAGTCTCTGCTGGTGAAATGGGCAGGACACAGCCGGTAGCTGCTGTAGGTCTGACGAGGTGGTAAATGAGCCAGGTCCTGCCTTCTCGCACACTGGAGCCAAATGCGAGATCTGGAACATCAACAAGAACGTGTGCATATTTGGGTTATAATGAATACTAGCTTTATTGCTGCTTTCAAGCGCACATACGATAGTTTTGAGTGAAATCGTTGTGGCATCTGTATTCGAAATAAACGTTATCTGATATATTAGGAATCTTCCTTTCTTAAATTGATTTTGGCTACAAAGACGAATTGTGACAACGCCAATCGTAAAGGCAAATTTTAAATTAAAATCAGCCTCTATTATTAAGATACACGGATACGTTTTTTTATCTGTGCGATTACAGTGTTCGGTGGAAACGATCCACCCTTCCTCCTAATCCAAAATATATTACTCCAGACGAAAGCAGCCATCCCACACCAGGATTTCTAAGCTATTATTAAGGCATATATACTTTCGCGCGCTAAGTATCCCTCAGGTGTTTCTCGGGCCCTGCAGTAAACCGGTTATTAACACCTTATTTAAAAACCTGTAATAAATTTCTAGAACACGTTAAACCTCCATTGTCTCATTATTTATCGGCTTATAGCTGTGACTCTGTTCTTGTGAATATATCGTTCCAGTACTGAAAGCTGAAACTCGAAGCACGGAACTGAAGCGGAAATTATAAATTATAAGTGGTGGAATTATAGTTATGATTGTATTATAAACATATACAGCAATTGCTTAGTTTGTATATTGATTGCTACCAATTCATTCTGCTATGTGCCGTGGATTCACGTGGAGACAAAATGCGGAACACACAATCGAAACGCAATAAAATAATTAATGTAGTCACTACTTAGTTAACATTGCGCTAACAACCCGATATGAACCTATATGGACCCACCCTTTAAGTCAAAAGTGTATGGGAGATGCCTTCCTCCAGCTGTGGACATAAATAGGCTGATAATAATAACGACAACAATAATAGTGATAATATTTATAATAATCGCAATAAAATTAATAATACAATAACAACAACGCATGCTACGAAAACATGCTAAACGCAGGCAATCAAAAGATAATAAAACAAGTGCAGATAAGCTCACACTGTTGCATTAGTTATTGTATATGTTGCCTCATATACATTTTGCTGCATACCGTGCATTCACTTGCGCTAAAATACAAAACGCAGAATCGAAACGCATTAAATCAATAGCGCACGTATAAACAAACGTGTGTAGCTAATGTAGTCATTGGATTAATTGGCAGATGCTCTGCCACGCATTTCATGCGTAATTCAAGAGGGAAAAAAAACAATCAGAATGTAAAAAATAAATAGTGCGCGTGTACGCTCACTTCAATTATAAATCTACTGCTGCAACCGCATCCTGCTATGTCGTGCAAACGTAGAAAAGCGAAAGGAGCAGCATGCAGATCGTACCTTTCGTCCGCCGGGATCCAAAAGAATTTCATGTGGCCTGGCGTGAAGAATTTTGACACCACTCAGTACAGCACAATCTGTGATGACGGCGCGAATCCATTCATGCGTCTGTTTCGATGAAACAAACTTCACGGTGGTAAAAACGGCCCTCGGAACACCGTGGATCGCAGCATACCTGTGGGCGCGACAAGAAACGCCCCTTTTCTGCGGTGCGAAGCAAAAAGGCGCGATTCCGGTTTTCCACTCCGGGTGGCGCTCGTATTTTCGCAGTCTAGAACGGCAACTTTTAAGTTCACTTGCATATTCAAAACTCCGTAATTAATAAGTAACCTGGTAATAAATATAAAATGCAGCAACAACGTTCATTTATGCACGTATGTAGTACAGCCCCCAAACGTTAGGATCGCTGCAGTCACGGGACAGAAAAACGGCAGAGTTTCATCCCCCTGGCTGAACTGAACGCGCGCAGCGCGCTACCCGATTTACATTCAAGGTTAAAGGAGAGGAGACGAGAGGAGGAGAGATGCGCAAGCGCCGAGCATGCGCCGCGAAATCAGAAGCGAGAACGCGGGAGAAGCGAGAGCGAAGTGCACGCAGCTGGTACGAGAGAAGAAGTGGCGGGAGTATCGCGCAGCTGTGGGAGAGAGGGAAGGAGGAGAGTTGCGCATGCGCAGTGAGACTGCGGACGCCGACGCGGGACATGCCCAGACTATAAGATGCTCCGCATCTGAAACACGAGCGTGATCCCAAGGGACTTGAACCCGGGTCAGCAACGTAGCTGCCCAATGCGCTACCGCTGCTCATGTCCGCACGTTTGAACCAGCGTTGCAACAGAACACCCGCTACTGGCTCGCGTTTTGTGCGTCTGGCTTTACCTGAAAACTAACCTGTTGCACAAAAAGCCGACTTTAAAACACGTGGCACGCAGAAAAGCTTAACGCGCGTGCCATGCAGAAATGCCCTTTTTTAGTGGCAAAGCACCTTAGGGGCTCGTGCCTTCGGCGTCTCCTTGGAATTATTTCTTTGTATTATTTACCCATAATTTTGATGCGTCGATTCTTTGCCGAGTACCCTACAGCCAGGACCGTGTAACGCCCTGGATTTCTGCCAAAATGCAGATATCGCGGAAGTTTCGCCCTTAATGGCTACAATGGCGTAAATAGAGATAACTGGTCGCACGAAATTTTGAAAAACTAAAAAAATAAGAAAAATATAAAATTATTACGAGAACTGGCGCACGGTGTAACGCCCTGCATTTCGACAAAAATGCAGATTTAGGGGAATTTCCAAATAGAATCGTTATATTATTCTAAATGGAGATAATTGGTCGGACAAAATTTTAAGAAACTAAAAAATAAAAATATTAGAAATAACGGAAAACACGTGGCATTTGCACAATAATGCAGATTTCGCGATAGTTTCCCCCGAAATTGTTATAATAGCGTAAATGGAAATAATTGGTGGAAAGAAATTTTCACAAATTAAATTTTAAGAAAAATATAAAATATTTCCGGGAAATGGCGAACCGTGTAACGCCCTGCATTTTCACAATGGAGCAGATTCGAGAAAGTTCCGCCTGTAGTCGTTATAATAGCGTAAATGAAGGTAATTTGTCGAACAAAATTTTGAAGAAAAAAATAAACAACAAAAAATGCAAAAAATCGGAAAATGGCAAACCATATAAGAACCTACATTTCAACAATGCATATTTTGCGGAAATTTCACCTACAACCATTGTATTAGCGTAAACAAGATAATTGGTACAAAGAAATTATGAAACACTAAAAAAATAAGTACAATATAAAAAAATTACGGAAAATGGCTAACCGTGCAAAGCCCTGCATTTCCACAATAAGCCATATTTCCCGGAAGTTCCAAATGTAGTCGTTATAACAGTGTACATGGAGATAATTGGTAGAACGAAATTTTTAAGAACTAAAAAATACGAAATATATTAAGCAATTGCGGAAAATGGCAATCCGTATAACGCCCTGCAGTTCCACAGTAATGCAGATTTCGCGAATTTTTCACAGGGAATCGTTATGATAGCGTAAATGGAGATAAGTGGTTGGAAAGGATTTAGAAAAACCAAAAACTGATTCTAAAAACTCACACTCAACACAAACGGCATAAGAATACTACGCATTAGTAGACAATTCTCTGAATTTCTGCGGAATTCCCTTCATTTCTTGTCCGAATCCTAGTTTACGTAGAATAAATGAGTTATTTGAAAAATTCTCTGCATTGCATGCAATTCAGAAATTTTGCTCTAATTTTGAAACACGTGTAAAAACTCCGTCTTGGATTTTTCTAAGCTTTCAAAAATCTTCAATGTTGTACTATCATATTCTCCAGAAACAGAAACATGTCGGATTGTGTAGTATTGTAGCTGTAAATCACAAGATATGATCTTGTTGGCTGTGTGACGGGGACATAATAGAATGGTTTCTAACAAAGTTCTCACGTCAACGTAAGAGGGCAAATGGCCGGTCGACACTTGTCCGCTGTGCGCGTACATGGTGATCAACTAAGGAAAGCTACGGAGCGGGAGAGGGTATGAGAGAGCAACAGGAGACTGGCTGTTTGGCCATTGTTCGCCCACGCCTTTGACAAGGATTACACAGGCGACGCTGCCTGTATGAACAGTATGTGGCATAATTTATACCTGAGTGATACGGTGTTTCTTCTGGTTTTCCGCGGGAACACATTTGTAAAAACTGTGAAGGAAAGTTCCCCTAATTCTGGTCGATTTGTAAAAACTGTTCCGCGTTTGGCGCCCCGAAGCTATGGCTACGAGGTGCAACGTATAATGCAGGGTGGCAGGAAAATTTTGAGCAGCTGGGAATCTTTAAGCAGCGTCGAAATATACACACGTTTTTAGTTTTCGTCAACATCACGAAAGCAGCAGCCGGGGGCGGCAATCGAACATACGTCTTCATCAGTGGCTCAGCCACTGAATCACTCCTGCGAGTCACGCTTGTCAAGTACTTACACTTCTTGTGTGGAACCTCTTTGAGCAAATTATGAAATGCAACAGGGAGGAACTTTACGGTATCGGCTTTATAACCTTTCGCAGTGCATCTATCTTGCATCATGTGTACCGTGGCAGCGATGGAAGGGCAAAGTCGCTTTCATATCGCCTACGGGATACCGAAAGTGTGTCTTATCGAGCCTCGCACTCTGCACGCACGACCAGCAGCAGCATACCATTGAAACGCTGCCGGGCATAGCTTTCATAATGTTGCCACCATGTATAGAGCGCTGATAGTGTTGCGACCGCTCTGAAGGGGAAAGGTGCGTGAGAGGCGACGGAGTTGATCTCCAGTGAACGAGAAAAGCCCTGAATGACATTGAACGCGTATTATCAAGAAGCGAGGGGGGGGGGGGGTCGAATCGTTTCGGCGTGAACCGGAAACCATTATTTTTTTCGGTGCAGTTCCAGTTTGCGTTCAGCGGGCTAAAAAAATAACGGCACGGGTTCGGATTCAGTTCAAAAATACCGCCGAATCGACATCCTGATATATATATATATATATATATATATATATATATTTATAGAGTAGACTCTCGATAAACGTAACTTCAAGGGACCGTGAAAATTAGTCCCGTTTAACAGGAGTTCTGTTTACTGAGAGAGATGTTCTAAGGTGCAAATTTATGTGCGTACACACTTCTAAGGGCATTTCATGGAACTCTAACCACTAAAAAGTGACTGTAGCTGATAGTTTCCAGAAAGCAAGAAAACTACAAGAAGCGTAGGCACAGCATTCACAAAGTTTATTTGGCAACAATGAGTCGCTGTGCACTACAAAACGCGTCAATTATTTTTGTTTGAGTCCTTGCAACTGCATCTTCACGGAGGCTAGAGGCCTCAACTTCGCGAGTGCTTACGAGCCACCGAATTTAGAAGACGGCAACGTGGTAATGAAGGACGAATAGCACAACGATGGCACGAACGAGGCGACAGGAGGTGAGCCCTGTAGCCTCGGCGTCTAGAATAGAGACCGAACGACTGGAACAAGAACTGCGATGTTGCATTCGTTGCGCTAACACGGCTAACCACTTACGAGACGAGGCTTACGAGGCCAACAAGGCTAAAAAAGCATGGAGGAAAAAAAAACAAGAAAGAAACAGCCCGAACCGTAAAAAGCTGATTCTCATGCCAGTGGATTCCACAAGAAGTTCCATTTCTGGTTCCGTTTACACGTGGATGCGGAAATTTTAGTTCCGATTACCGAGAGTTTTTTTACGTTATCTGAATACAAAACCAACCAAATTCCAGGCAACTGTTCCGTTTAAGCGATTTCGGTTTATCGAGATTCTACTGTATATATATATATATATATATATATATATATATATATATATATATATATATATAGTCAAGAAGACAGCCGATGCGCCAGTAGCTGGTTGAGGTAGTTTATTCGCAGGGTGAAGCCGATGGGAACGCAGGATCGAGCGTTGCGACCGCCAAGCTCGTTTTCTGGCGCATGCACCTCTTGGGGTTCATCGTCTTCCCTGACCTCTTTGACGCATATCCCCGAGTGTGGGCGCATACCCCGACGGTTTGATGGCCTGTCACGTCTGTTCATTTACCTCGCTACCATATATTTATACCACAAGTTTTATTTTTTATCAAAGAAAAGTAGCCTCGCGAATTGCCCGATTGCGGAGGCTGGGGCGGGCTAAGCTAAGTGCTAAGCACTACAACGCAAACACGCGTCTCGGCGGTCACGACGGCATGAGTCATCGCAGCACTCACGGTGCGCCATATTGGGAACGTCTATCAGAGCGCGCCGCATATATCACCCCTGCCGTTACAGTCGGGTTGGGATTGCTACACACCGGGTATAAACCACGCGGGCAGAGATTTCTAGGCACATGGTGCATGCATGAAAAGAATCCGGGACTCGGATGCGAAAATTGTCCGTACCCGCACAATGCGTTCAAGGGCATGAAGGGGAGGAATCGACCATTTAGAGCCTCCTGACAGCAGGGCTTCTTATCAGCGGCCAGTATTACATAGCGCACGATACACGATTCTACTTGCGGGTGCGACCGGGGGCGGAATGGCAAATATGCGGCACAGACAAAAGAGCACGAAACTGAAATGCGTGTAGATGCAAGCTCTGTCGCTACTCGAAAAATAAAATCGGGAATTTGACATTCATTTAAGCTATGTAATGAACGGCACTCCGCGCTACTACGAAAGTATACCCCCTTCAATGACAAAAGTCAGTGATGGGAAGCGCTTTGCAGCGTCTTGTGATTTAGCAAACGGAAAGTTATCGGTCGCACTCAAAGCCCCTCCCCCCTACCCCAAACTACATTACTCCAATTTATTCGCTTAATAAGGCATCTTGAAAAGCCATGAGGATTTAACAGAAGGACGACACACATAGGGAAGACAACAGGACGAGCGCAATGAGGTATGCCTTCCTTCTGTCAAGCAATGAAAGAGAACCCACTGTTGGTCAAATTTGTGCATATTTCGTAAAACTTAGAGCGCGAAGCAACAAGGACGACAGAAAGGCGAAAACACAAGCGCTGACAGGCACTGGCTTGTGTCACACCGCTCTGGTGTAGCGAGTAAGAGGTGAAACATTACGCGCCGGAAGGGTTTCATCATTCTCCCTCGCGGTGCAGAAAAAACCGAGTGACACAAGTTACACGCGCAACCGCTTCTTCAAGCTCATGAAAGCGCAACTATACGTGGGAGGGCCGGACGGCGGAATCGAATCGGCGTGGAAAACACCCAAGGGCACGTACTCACCTTCAGTGCATCCGGATGGGCAAGGCACAAGTCTAGAGACTGTTCCGATTCCTACACGTTAATTAATCCGTGTTTATAAGTGTGGGGCACTGAACGTGAACCCCTCGTTGGTTGTTTTGCGGGGTGCAGCACAACTTCCTTCTCGTGCGTGCCCGACGGACCGATTTGCTACGCTCTCGTCGCAGCCCTGCTGATAACAAGACAGGCGCGACTGGGAAGTGGCGGCCGCTAACGACGGCATTTGATAAGTGGCGACGAAGCCGCGCTGCAGCCGAAGCCGGCCGCATTGAAGCACAATTGAAATATGGGCGAGTTGGTGATACATTGGGAGAATAAGCGCAACAAAAAAAGACATCGGAAAAAATACGCGCCGTCCTGTGTGTGCTCTTCTACGTGTCGTCTCCTTTCGCGCTTATTCCCAGAGCGCATTGAAGCGTAATCGCGGGCCCTAGCGCTAGACTTTGCCTGGGCGCGACTATGCAGTGACGGGGTCGCAAAGATCGTTTCCGATTCGCTTTCGTCTTTCGAGACGGAACCGATAATGTGATCCGTACAGGCATTTCAAAAGAGGGCGACGATCTGGTAATAGCCGAGAATACGGCCTCATGTCTGCCGGGTGTAATACGACGCGGGCTACGCATGCCCAGTGGTGGGCCGTCATAGCGAATCGCTCTGTGACCGGCCTGGATGAGTAGCGATTGTGGAAAGACGACTTCACATGTGGCGGCAGACTCAAGGAGGTGGGAAAGTAGAGCGACCAGTAACTATTAGGGAAAAAAAATCTGAGTCTGGAGTGACGTTTTAATCGCAAAACCGTGCAGCTGTCCACGTCAGGTTCACGGTTTGCGTGAGTGCACCTCCTTGCCACTATGTTTTCAGCATTTCATTCGGAATAGAAATTAACCTTTTTGTTTTATCAGCGCCTTATCGCGGGCCCTGTGCCTGCGGCTGGGACATTCCCCCAGAAAATACCTTGCTATCCTTCCCCTCGAACTTAAAAAGAAGACGAAATTAAGGTCGAAACTGACTTGCTTTTGACGCGTTTCACGTGCTGTCACGGTATAAATTGGTTCGTGTAGACCCATCAAAGTAACTGAAACGAAGTTTCCAATTCCTTCCAATCCCAGCGACATTGTGACCGCTTTCAGCCTGTCAGTACAGCGTGAACTCATGTTTACACTCAGAATGATCAGAAATGTTTCTCGAATTGTTAAAGACGATAGACTTTCTTGGGCTACTTAAACGCAGAAATTTTCGTCTGTCTGTCTGTCTGTCTGTCTGTGTGTCTCTGACTCTAGTCAGCCACTCGGCCAAAGTGAAACAGGAACTGCGCAATAGTCTTATATACCCACAGCGAAATCTAAACGTCTAAGTCCGGTGTTAATGTTTATACGTGTCAACATTTTTGAACAAGAACAAGACATTGCGCAAATATAAGACATAAAATCAATACATGAGTGATATTTGCAGTGTTCCTTTATTAAACAATAGACGGATGCTTGGTTTTTGCGATAGCAAATAAAATACTATATCAACTGCAAAAAGCCATCGCCTGCTGTTGCCCGCGCTACCTGGCGGCATTTAACAAATCCAACAGCAACAGTAACGAAAGGTCCCACTAGATAGATTCCACGTTCCGCTCGTAACGCTCTTGGAGTAGGGAAACGTGGTTCTATAAACATTGTAGTAGGGTGCCTCGATTCACGCGTGTCTCTGCAGTACGGCAGCGCTGGCATCGAGGCACCCGACTTGGAGCAGTGGGACGCGGTAAATTTAAATTGACTTGAGCAGACCTCTAGCGTGTTATCTTGGGAGGAACGATGCGGGAGAGGAACAGCATGAGAGGTGAGCAGGAAAGAGAAGGGAGACATTTGCTTGCCACGGGCGCCAGTCGACTATCGTCTTCGGTCGACACTTGCAACGAAAGGAGCAGATATCCGGCTAATTTTTCTTTTCCGATCTTTCTGTTTCTTCGTTTTCCGGGCAAGGTGGTGTCGCTTTTTTTCGACTGAGGCCTTACACAACGTCCTGCAGGCAATGGCAGCCAGGGGCGATCACAGCAGCGGAAACTGTCATGGTCCAACGAATGCAGGCAATGACGAAACGTGAAATGTAAGGAATCATTTCCCTTCCCTACACTACTCACTGCCGTATCACGTATAAGATGGAAACACCAATTCGCCGAATCCTCAAGAAGAGTCGCGTTGCCGTTTTCGTACTCACAGAAAGAAGCCAGAAAAACGAATAAATTAGCTTAAAAATTGATATAACCTCCCTCTGGTCCAAAGTTCAAAAACTCGCTAAGTCATGATCATATTCTGAGTCCTGCTGAATTTTGTATTTCTTGAAGAATGATACAACTAGGGTTGGTATAATAACAAAACTATGTATAATACAATAACCTTTCCCGCTTGAACAAAACGGTGTTGTTACCTTTAAAGTCTGCCGTTTGCATTGCCCTGTCGAAAACAGGCGTTCAATTTCGGCATTTTTTTGTGTGCTTGCTTTCACTTCGCGGCAAAAGCGCGTTCAGTAAAATATTCAAAGGATGTACGTGCGCCCAGTCGCCACGAGGAAAAATTTATTTTGGGGGTATAGCTATCCTACCTGTTATATATATATATATATATATATATATATATATATATATATATATATATATATATATATATATATATATATATATATATATATATATATATATATATATATATATATATATATATATATATATATATATGTATATATATACAAAAGCATAGGCACTTTACCACGATGGCACGAACAGATGCCCGAATGCGCACGCCTTTCTCGATCGGGCTAAGGTCACGTAAGTGTACAGGAGCCACTTTAAGAACGCTTGTTTCATGGTCTTCACATGTGGTTCTGAAGGCAACGGTTTTCTTGCGAAAAAATAAAGGGGCGTCCATTCGTTCGTCCACCTGCACTTCTCCTGCGTGCCGCGTCACCCGTTTCTTGGAGGCGTTGGTTCTATCAGATAAATGCCATCTCTTGTGTGAGCAATCGTCACACCGTCTTGAGAGCAATTGGCTGTCCATCGCACTCCTCAATAGTTCCATCAACTTCTTTTGGTCGTCCCCTAGCCCTCCTGTCTTTTACTCAGAGCAACTTTGTTAGCTCTTCGATAGGGTAGTCGACTCTCCTGATTGCGATGCCGGACCGCCTCAATCTACGCTCACCGTCTGTTACTTTCGCTACTTCTTCAATGCCGTCGTGAAAAACAATTTCCTTTCCTCTCTACTCCCAATCCTCATCTCACCATCCTCATCCCAGATATTTTCATACTTTCGATGTGGGACGACACGATGTGGAGGGATCTGGTTCCGTATAGCATCGCTGGCCTTGTTACTGTCCCGCAAACCTGGCCTCTTGGCTTCATGTGAAATTTCTGTTCATTTCTGCTGTTGTGCTTTGATTTTACCGTAGGCTTTTATTTGTCACTTCTTTCATTTCGTAAAACCCTAACTAAGGTTATTGAAAGCTTGGTCTCCTCCTCTTTACTGGCAAGCCGACAAGCAGGACATGACCCCATTTAGGGGTACCTTTATGTCAATCCTTATGTTGTACTTTGCTTCAACTCAGTTTCAAATACGTTTCTTCGAGTATTGGTATTTTATCTTCAGCTACTTGCTCGGCGTTCTACAGAATTGCTTCCAGACAAAGTGTGTCTGCATACAGCTTGCGCCAAGTAACTTCCTTTACCTGCCCATGTTAACATCCACAACTGAGTTAGAAGGGGGGGGGCTTAGCCTTGATCCTTGGTGGAGCACCAGTGCTGCCTCAAAGGTCCCTGTTTCACAAAAGGAACTGCGAACGCTTGTCGCATATCTGTACATTTCTGGTAGCTCACGTGCGTTTTTTTTTATTGAAAGCTTTTAAGAATTTGTTGCGCTAGCACTCGGTCATAAGCTTCTCCGGATCAAGAAAGGCCATTGAGAGTTCATGGTGTTCTCAGAACTTTTTTCACGCTTGTTCAAGGCTTAAACATTGCATCCTAAAAGGACCTTGGGCTACATTTATAACAAGTAAATCCCGATTGATGGGCCAAGTGTCGATAAAAAGGATAATTGGTGACAAGAAGTAATCCCGACACTGAAACCCTCCCTAAATCAGTGATTAATGACGTAAATTATACCGTAAAGCTGATCAAACGCCAATGAAAAAAGTGTGGCGCTTCGTTATCGTAATCTAAATGAGCTACAGTAGATGGTTCTATTGCAATTACCGTTAATTCATTTCTGAAATCTTTGAACAGCAAAGCTGTTTAATCCGAGCGTCATGCGTCCGTCGCGCCAACAAATCTCGCGGAGCGATGACGTCTCCTCACGTTGCATAGCAACCCCTGGCGCAGCTGTGCTTAGCTTTGCACTCGCTTCACTAGCCTAAACATGGTACCGCCGAGCCTCACCGGCGCCCATCAAGCCGTGACGTCACTGCGCAACACATAGTATAAAGGCTCGTGTACAGCGTCGTTGTCCAGACTTGCGCGTGGGCTTGCGACACGTGAGGAGCTTGCGAAAAAATACCGAGGAAAAATACCGAGCGTCTTGTAAGGAGCGTCGGGCGTCGGTCAGCTCGACCTTCGAGGACACTCTGCCAAACGTTCGTGGCGTGACCTCTCGCGTGCACTTCTCTCCGCCAGTTCACGCCGAGTTCGTGAAGCAGGTTGCCGCAGGTTCCCGCGAGTGCTAACGTGGTCCACCTTGTGAGAGATGTGAAAGCTTGCGGACTTTTTAAACCCACCCGGGCCTGCCAGTCATGGAGACCTTGCAGTGGCAAGTTCGGAAATATATGTTTGCTGCAACAGCCGGGTCTCCGACGAAGGGAGAGGGGCCGCCAGATTTGCTGTTTCTCAAGCCTAGCACCACTAGTTGAAGCTGCGGCAATTTTTTACACCAGTGTAAGGCTGTATATCTTCGGCGTACTTCGATACAATTCGCCGTGCCGTTAAAGTTGAGTTCTGTTCGGTATTTTGTTGTCGTTAGTAATTTGAGTTCAATGTGTCGTCAACCGTTTGGAGCGAGCCAAAGCCGCTAGTCATACCCTTTTCAACTTGCTGGAACAAGCATTGACTACGGCATTTCTTTATTTTTTTATTATGTCAATATTTCTGAGTTCATTTCAAATCGTTAATTCATAAGCCTATAACATTCGTCCCCACCTAGTCTGTTCATAAATAAATATATAAAGTTACCCTAGTTCAACTGCAATGGCAAGTGGTGATTGCTAATGGTGGTGAGGTTATTGTTTTGTATTCAGTAATCTTTTAGCTTATAAATGTTTACGCTTAGTTTGGGTGCACGGCCTATGTTATAGAGATTTCGGAATCAATCTAACGCGAATTTACGTTTACATTATTGTGCTTTTAACTGAGAGCTCCTCCGTCCCACTTTACTCCCAGTAACCAACAGGCTCATATCTGGCGCTGGCTACAGACCTGTACTTACTTCAGCCACACGGTTCTCTCCCACATTTCTCCATCACTCTTCCAACACGACTGCCACGCTTGCCATGTACCTCTCACTACTTACCACTGGGTGCACTCATGCCCAGGCAACCCTAAACCCTTCCCCAACCCATCATCTGAGCAGTGGGAGTCTGCGCTGACCAGCTTGGCTCCGAAGCAACCACAAGCTCTGGTCGACCGGGTCGCGGAATCGGCGTGGGCTCGAGACATCCTAAACATACGACGCTGACCACTTCCAGTCTTCCTCCTGTCCCTTTTAGCTCAATAAACGTTTATTATTACTACTACTACTACTGAAACCTCCTCTCCGAAATTCTATATTTGATCTTTGATGGCATTGGACCATTCAAGTTACTTAATTGGGCAAACCACGGTATATGCGATCGTGATTCGAGCAATACGAAAAAGAATTCAGTAACTATCGGCAGCAACTACTCGTCCTAAATCATGAACACGAAAGCCGAAACGTGACCAGTATTTTTATATCAAAGAGGAAACGACGCCCTTCAGAAGGCAGAGCTAAACTTTTCTCCGTCGTTTCGAACATCGTAATATTACACGATGAGGTGTCCCTCTGACGTTAAAAACTTTATATTTCCACAAATACCATTTTGCGTATGAGTGCTACTGCTCAGTCCCAGCATGACTCAAGAAATCATCAAGAGTAGTGCAATAGAACATTAGTTGTGCAATAAAACCGTCAAGAGCGTGACCTGTGCGAAGCCGAAGGCGGCGCGAAATTTTAAGGAGGCATAGCGTCAACAACGTAGCAGGTTTCACGGGCTTGCACCAATAATTCTGCTTCTCTCTCCCTTAAAAATAAATAATAAGAAAGTGTAAGGTTTTAGCGCTGCTCCTTAACCGCTAAGAGATGGTGCAACATATCCTGGGATTTCGGCAGCTTCGGAAATGCAAATAAATAGATAGAACTCGGTTGTTGTCGGTTGGTTCACCTTGCTGTGCGTAGACGAAACCGTATATCCCTGTCTCAGCCTCTATAGAGCAGCTATCGCAAAAAATTTACACCATCTTCACGCGAGGGGAACCATGGGGTAGATGCGACGCATCGGGGTTTCCGTTGCGTTTCCGTTATGTTAGCGTGTCCATTGTTGTTGTGTGTCCGTATTTTACGCAGCATGTTCATCCCCGATGCGTCGCATCTACCCCATGGTTCCCCTCGCGGGAAGATGGTGTAAATTTTTTACGGTTGCGCCGACCATCGCGATAGCAGGCCTGTTAGTCTCCATTCAAATCATCGGTGGTCATCGGAGGATGTCATCGACGGAGCGGCGGCGGAACGACTGAGCGGAGCGGCGCAGTTACCGCGTTTATATGCACCGGAATGAGAGAGAGCAGCGCATAGCAGCGCATGCGCATGTGTTAACCGAGCGTAAGCTGCGCGCTAACCCGCACCCACGCACCGCTGGCACGGTGACGGAGCGAGCGCCGGCGAGCGCTAACACGCAGATGGCGCTGCGGTGAGAGCGGCGCTAGCGCGCAGCTGGCGCGGCGAGGAGAATGGAGAAGGGATGCGGACTACGCCGGACGACGCCGGAGGGACAAGGCGAGTGAAAGAGATGCGTCGCATCTAAAAAGAGTACGCTTTCACAGAAGCGAGGTGTCGCCTATGCTCTGTCGACACCCCACTGCAAAGTGTTTTGATTTTTTTGCAGTAGAGGTACCTGATCGCAATATAACAGTGGGACACCACCTAAGGCCACTTATAACGCCGCATTCTGTACCGCCCGTGCAGGTGAAATATTGACCAGTCGCCCACAGTCCTGCTAAGCGATTTGTTATTGAGCCGTAAACTAAATGTTGGTTCTCGTGTGCGTTGAAGTCAAGGATGTGACGGAAGCCTGTCTGGTCGGGATGCATTAGATTCGGACCAAGGCTTCCATGTTGGAGCCGAAATGTTAATTTCTTTCTTCTAAACTGAACTGACTTGTGGTCGTGTGCGTTGGGTATCAAAATTTAACGCGATATAATATCGAATAAGCTGCTCTGCAACAGACAGCGAAGTTTGCGTTTCTAAACAAAAAAAAAAGTTAACGTAAGGCAGAAAAGTACCATGGTGTTAAACGACGTCGACTCTCTTCCTTGCTTTTGAGTAACGGCATTTGGGGCGGATACCTCGCAGATGGCGAGCCATATAAAATTATGCACCCCTCTGTCTAACGAAGACGGTGGTTGAACGCAAAGCTTTCTCGTGGTGGATTCTTTAATTGGCCAATCCACGGAGCAAGAATTACTGAGGAGGCGCAACAGGGCTTGCTCCTGCTCTATGCCGGCGGCGCAATAACGTCACGGCGCCGGGCATGGCACCGACGCGCTCTCTTTCGCGTAGCGCCAAAAGGAAAACGCGTGCGGCACGCTTTCCGGAAAGGCTCGCATGTTAAAGGTCAATCACTGCATGGCCGGCTGCTGTCATGGGCAGACGACGCCGGTGAATCCCTCACGCAACTGGACTTTCATACGACTCGGTTTGTGGCGGAAGAAATCGTTGCGTTTCAAACATCGTTGTCGTTAGACGAAGGGGCCTTGATTATTTTAGAATGCCATACCTACAATAAAAAAACATGTGGTTGAGAAGCTAGGCATGATTAGTTCCAGTGAATGATGGTGCTTGTCCTCTATGCCATTAGTTTATGTTTAGACTGTCCAAACTTTTCCGCTCTGCTTGTGCAACATGAAAAGCGCGCGAAATCTGAGAAGCCCGCGCAGCCCGCGACAGGCCGGAGTGGCGAGAGTGAACCACTCGTGGCGAGAAGGCGGCGTCGGCAGACGTCGTCTGCTCCGGAATTCCTTCTAGTGCTTCATTTCAGGCGCGCTACGGCTTGTAACTAGGGCAGTATTTATTAATAACTGCTGTTAAAATATCCAGTACTGCTATTTATTTACTTTCCAGAAAAAAATCTGGCAATTTTTACAATATATTTGATGATATTGCAATTTTTGTGCATCGCGTCCGTAGAAGAATGTGTAAAATATGGCAACGCACTTGACGCGTCATCTGTTGTGCTGCTCCACAAGCTGCATTTTCTCCCCGCCAGAAAGTTACATTAACGCGCCGCCCGCCCGCGCACTCTTAGCCCCACGGATTCCCCTTCTCAAATACTTCTTTCTCCATGGGCCAATCCCATACTGCGAGTATGTGCGACTCTGGAGGTACGCACCACATTTCTAGAGAGAGAGAAACTTTTTTTGAGCAACTGGGGTTAGGCAAGCGTGGTGGCCCCCAGCTGGAGGTCGGCGGAGAGTATGGCAGCTCGTTCAACCAAGGTCATCTGAACGCCCGGGTCGGCGCTACCCAGCGCACCCACCCATCGCTCGTCACGGGTGACTAAAGGGACCGAATTGGAAGGACAGGGCAACATAGAGTGGGGAAGTGTGGCGCGCTCGCCACATGCGGGGCAATGAGGTGAGAGTTAGAGGGAGGGGTGGATGTGATGGAGCACCACCCTGCTGGGAAAGGAATGAACCTGCAGAAATCGCCAGGTGCGCGCTTGCTCGTGGCTGAGCTGGGGATGCGCCAGGGGTTATTTTCGGCGGGCGAGGCGGTAATGCGCGAGTATGTCATTATACGTAATTAAGCGGTCTCTGGCTGATCGGGCCCCGTGGTAAGGAACTAGACTGGCTCCCTCTGGGATTTTGAATCCTCGAGCAGCGTCATGGGCCACCTCGTTAGCCCCGAGTCCCGCATGTGTCGATGTCCATAGTACTACCGAATAAGTTTGGGGATTTCGAGCGATAATTTTGAGTGCCAGTGTCGAAATCAAACCACGGGCGAAATTTTGAACGGCCGTCTTTGAATCAAAGATTACGATCGTGGGGGTCGGCCTTTGTGACATGGCGAGCGCAATTGCCTCATCCTCCGCCGTGGCAGGGCAAGGGGTACGACCTGTAATGGAGCATAGCATAACTTGGGGTCGTCCGGCCAGTTCACGATGGCCAGAGCATAAGCATCGTGGTGACGGTATTCTGCCGCATCCACGTATAAGATATCCGGTCTCACAGGTAGGCGTCGCTAAATGGCCTGCGTTCGTTGCATTCTGCAGCCCGCATGATACACAGGGTGCATGTTCCATTGTAGAGGACGGACAACAAGTCCAGCGTGAATAGCGCGATGAATGGGAGATTTACTGAGCGGGCAAAGTAGGGGCACGAATCTCTAGTCGGTCTAGGATGTGCAGACTGGTTGAAGTAGCGGATAAGCGTGCCATTTGTCTTTCAAATGCGCTCCATAAGCTCCTCAGCATTATTGCGGATACCCAGACGGTCAAATTTGGCAGTGAAAGAGAACAGGGGCATCTGAAGTGCCGCTTTGTGGGCTTTTTTTGATGAGGCAATTGATTTTCTGTAACTCAGCAGCACTGGCATGACGCAGTGGAGAGAGTATGTTATTCTGCTTATCACGAGGGCCTGAATAAGTCGCTATCTCTCACTCTCACGCAACATATGCCGGTGGTTGGCAATTTTTTTGATGTGACGAATTGTTTGTACAACATGCTTGGTTAACTGGGTGACAAATTGCGTATTGTTTCGAATCCGTTGTATAAGGAGCCCGATAACTTTTAGTGTGGAAACTTCCGGGACTGAATAACCACTAATAGAGATGGAGATATCTGAGGTTGTGAGGGCTGCTCTTTTGGGTGGTAAGACGAGCAGCTAGGACTTGCTAGGTGAACATGCAAGGCCTGCTAACTATGCTTGTTTAACTACAATATTTGCACCGTTTTGCAGGGTTCTGCTGCCTCCAAGACCAAACCACACCTGTCCACCTCTTCTTCTTCATAACTTGTGTCTTCACTGGGCTACGCGCGTAGCATTCACGTGATCGGTCACTCTGGATTCGCTGCAGGGAAAACTCATCACAGACTTACAACAGATCGGCCATCTGAGAATGGCTGCGTAGAGACAGGACTAGTATGACAAATGCGGAAAGTCCTTTGAAGGGACGATGCAAAACTCACCGAATGGCGCTGGGAATAATTGGTTAGAGACAAATTGGTGGCAGTTAGCACAGGACCGGGATAACTGGAGATCTGTGAGAGAAGCCTTTGCCCTGCAGGGGGCGTAGGCATGATGATGATGATGATGATGATGACGACGACGACGATGATATAAAAGAAACATTTGTACTGCAGGGTATGTGATGGTAGGGTTGGGGGTGTACGAGGTAGAGGAGGAGTAGGAGTAAAGGAAGAGAAGAAGAAGAAGAAGAAGAAGAAGAAGAAGAAGAAGAAGAAGAAGAAGAAGAAGAAGAAGACCAAGAGGAAGAAGAAGAAGAAGGAGGAGGAGTAGGAGGAGGAGGAGGAGCAGGAGGAGGAGGTCTCCCACTAAGTTTGCCGTATGTCGAGCAAAATTTTGAAGTATGTTTGATTCTTAACATTCACATTTTCCCTCTTAATTTCTATTACATAGAATTCAAATTTTCCCCTGTAGCACTCATCATCATCCCTTGCCTAAATATAACGGGCCTCACATGCCGAATGAGTTTATATGCACATGAGTTCATATGTAAGAACATACTTTATATTTCCGCTAGTCAACAAAGACAGTCGGTTTATAATTTCCCATGTCTTCCGAAAGTTAGACGTCCTTTTCCTCTACAAACCATTAAGTCTGTCAAAGCGAAATTGTGTTTAATGTAGAATGCTCTCTTCATACTGCTGAGTATTCCCAATACTGTCCGAAATGACGTTCAGGTGAAACAACAAGAAGAGAAGAGATTTCGTATGAGTTGGGGAATGTGTTATTTAACTCAGGGAAACTCAATACAAACTCTTGCTAAGTTTTTGTTTTTTGTGGTGAACTTTATACGTTATGCATGCAGACCGAAGACCTCCCAAATAATTCCACCCTTTCAGTTCTGCGGAAAGAGAACTAGCTGTGGAACTTGGCAAACAGGCGCACCATGTCTTGACTTGTCTTGGCTTCGCTTGGCTTCACGTTTGAAAATATACCCTCGCAGTGTTCGGGTTCTTTAATCGGATTACCGCGCGCATACCTAGGGTACGCTTCGTTAGCGATTTCACCGCGGGGTACGTCTTCCCTTCCGACACTATTTTTGGCGAATTCTTCTCCGCCCTTTACTTGTGCTTGCCGGCTTTTCATTCATGTTTATGAATCATACATGCAAGCTTTTTTTTTTTTTTCAGCGACGCAAACTTCTGCACCGTTTCACAGTGCTGGCTTTGTTCAGAAGCCCTGGAGTATGTATACGTATAAAATGTTGATAGTGCACATATTTTGACTGCATGCATAAACAGTCTTTTCTCATCGTTATAGTTCGCCAAACGCGTAATTAGCTGAAATGCTCCAATCCGCTTTTTTTTTTTTCAAATTTATCAGTACTTCTTTTTCACGGGTGATAATTGGTACGCAAACTTTTAAAATAGCAAACCGAAGACAACTTTATAACTGAAGAAACTAAATACGAATTTGAACACACACAAAAAAATCATGAGCCATTCTACTCTGTAAAAGTGGATAACCAGGGAGCCCGAACTGCACGTGGATTTCCCATAACGGCGACAAAAGAAGAGGGAAATTCAGAACGGAGAACGGCACTTCGTCCGGACGCCGCTACATTCGCCCGAGGAACCGGAGGAAACTAGCCACGCGAGCACTTAAAATCCCCACAAAGGGACGGCAGTGCGAACGTAGCAACGACTTGGCGCTCTCTCGGTAGCCTTCCTGCAAGGTGAAGCTCGCCATAAATTATTGCGGTGAGGGCGCGAATCAAAAGCATCATACCCGCCACCACGCAAACAACTCACTAGCCAAGAAGCCCAACTACTGAGATTAATCCAAAACAACACTTTTGTTCACAGAACCGGAGAGTCCAAAACGTTACGCTACAAGAACCCAGACCCGGACGAACACTGAAAGTTCTGCCTAGAAATAGCAACATTGTTGCACGCAACGGGGTCGGCACTCAACAACTCCTCTTGAATCATGGGAAGCAGGCCAAGCCAGCATAACCCTATGCTCAACCCGACCTGATAAGGAGGGTCAAAGCAGGAGCCATTGCCACTGGAGCCCTAGACTTGGGGATTCCGCATGGGATTTTGCTCATCTGTACGACCCGCCGCGGTGGCTCAACGGTAAAGGCGTTGCGCTGCCGAGCACGAGGTCGCGGGTTCGATTCCCGGCCGCGGCGGCCGCTTTCTGATGGAGGCAAAAAGCAAAAACGCCCCTGTGTACGATATCTCGGCGCACGTTGAAGACCCCCACATGGTCAAAATTAATCCAGAGCCCTCCACTACGGCGAGCCTCATCGCTTGCGTTGCGTCGGCGCGTTAAACCTTACCATCAATTAAATCAATAGAGGATATCCTAATTGCTATAAAATCGCTGATCAAACAACACCCATTTCCCTCATTCCTCATTTTTTCATTCGTCATTTCCCCTCGCAGCTACCCAATGACGCAAACAGCGGCTGTTGTAGCTGCTTGTTCGCGTCACGATAAACTGGAGGAAAGCGGGGCAGTGGTGATGTTTAGCCGTATGTATAGAAGCAACCGAATACAACGCTGCCACGTACCTAGCGGTTTGGTCAGAAATCTCGGTGAAATCAGTCGTAATTTTCTGGACTACCGCGTCCTTTGCTGCTCCGCACCGTCAAGTAAAAGGTTTCTTCGTGATCAGTATTGACGCTTTGTTGAAGAATAGCTTATTCCCTTTTTAGGCCGAGTAGGTTGGCGTCGAACCAACCGCACGCCGTATGGCATAATGTTACCGCCGACAGCGAGGATGAGTAGCGCGATACGGCGGCAGCCACGGACGATCGACGTTGCGTACGCCAGACGTTGCGCTTGCTTAAAAATAGTGACTTCAGCCCAAATAAGCGTTCCTGTGTTTTTTTTTTTTGCTTAACACAGTGAAGGCATGCAGAGGGCCATAATATAAGTGGAAAGCTAGCACACAGTACTGTACAAGAGTCACAGTTATCTGGCAGAGTATTGCTCCAGGTATTGCTACTAAACCGAACCGAGCTTGTTGGCGTTTCGGATCGCCGCGTGGGCTAACGGCGGGTCTCCCATCGTATTGTTTCAAGCTTTATTTTTGTTCTTCCACGTTCAAACCCGACACGCATTGCAAAAAAAACTTCCAGTCAAGTTTTTATAAACTTGTGAAAACATTGTAAGAATATTTCTCACGGAATGTTAACCCCTTCCCGTGTAAGCAGCGCGGTATAGCCCGCGGTGGCTAAACCGTCCTTCACGTTTTCGCCATTTTATACCTCGTTTTAACAAACCTAAACGTAAGGGCGGTATGTTCCTGTTCTCGATGAGCTATTCTATCTATCCAGAGCAACTTGTATTTTGTTTTCGGTGTTCCTTTGAGCCATTTTCTTTCCAGCATATGTAGAGAACGTAACAGATAACGTTACCTAAAATTTTCATTTGATTCTATTTAATTTAATTTATTTCCACCGTAAATGCCAGACGGTATCACATAATGGCTATTGGCAGAAGTATACAGCGTATAAATAACAAACAAGGGTAAGGCAAAACGAGACAAAGACATTACAAGATTACAGAGGTAAAACACAATTCCTTGGAGCAAATACACATGTTTAACTGTGGAGTTGAAATCACAGAAATACTGGTAGCGTATAAATTTGACTTTTTACTTTTTCACGAAATGTTTTTTATTATTATTATACAAGAAGCGATGTCGTTCGGCAAAGTATTCCAAATTGCTATTGCGTAAAGAAAGAAGGAAGAGTTCATTGATGACGTACGTCAGTTCATTCAGGCAATCGGATTATTGTGATTCGAGAGGAGTGAGGTTCGTGGCGGTGGTATCAATAAAGCTTGTCTTGTTTCAGAAGGGCAGTAGGAAGCGTGAAGAAGGCACAGGCGGCAGTCGAAAGCAAAGTCCAAAACGTCATTGCATGCGACACTGCCTCTGCGCAAAGCTAAAAAGCAAAGTCCAGAATGGCGATAAACTATCTGGGAAAATTCTTGGGTATTATTTTAATAGGTTCTTTACAAACATTGACGTACGAGCTGGGGAAACTGCTGCTCTCCAAATACCTATTAGTGGTCCTACTGGAAGCGTTTTTTTTTTGTTTTTAGCATGCTGATAATTACGAAGTACAGAGAACTTTTATGAGCATAAAAATAGCAAAGCATTAGATATAGACAACACTCAAGTTAATCCTGTCAAGTATATCTTAGAATTTATTACCCCAATACTAACTCACAATTACAATTTATTTCTTCAGAATGCGGTGTTCGCGGATAAAATGAAGTGAGCTAGAGTAACGGTAATATTTAAGCAGGGAGATAAAAATGATCCTAAAAACTGCAAGGCTATATCTGTCATACCAGTCTTCTCCCAATTTTCGGAGACATAAATCTTTTCGCGTATGTTTAATTATCCTGAAGCAAAAAAATATCATTACGGATGCACAATTCGGTTTTCACAAAGGAAGGTTCACTGAAACTGCCTTGCTATTAAAGAGCGCATATTGTCAAATAGAGGAAACAATAGGTTTACTTAAGCACTTTTTATTGATTTTAGTGGAGCCTTCGACTGTCTGAACCATAATATTTTAGCTGAAAAATTATAGCAATCAGGAATTCGTGGGAAGCCCCTAACGCTAACGAAATCGTATCTCGAAAACAGAGTGCAGTCAGTGCATATTTCTAGTGAGCAGTCTATTTTTCTACCGATTTTAAGTGGTGTTCCTCAGGGCAGCGTGCTAGGTCCCCTGATTTTTAATTTATATATAAATAATATTACACACATTGACCTAAAAGCAACATTTGTAATATATGCCGATGACAGTACTATACTTCTTTCTGGTCCGGATGAAAATGGTATACGCTCAAATGTAACGCGATTTTGGATAATTATTTCATTCGTCAAGTTCAAACCGAATTAAGGTTAATCCGACGAAAACAAAAGCAATTCTATTCCGAGCTCAAAACAAGAGTTGAACTGAAATATGCGCTCAAATATGCCAATCATAATGTAGAATTAGTAAGGGATCACAAGATCCTCGGTGTTACGTTTCAATCCCAGCTTTGTTGGAACCAACATGTAGATACCACCTGTAAGAAACTCTCTTCGGTAGCCGGCGCGATAACGCGCACGCTAAGGTTCTTCCCAGAAAAAGTTAAACTGAACATCTACAATGCTTTATTTGCCTCGTATATAAATTACTGCACCCTAGTATGGATTACCACAACTAAAAACTGGCCACGTATCAGCTCCTTTCGTTGCAAATGTCGACGCAAGACGATAGCCGACTGGCGCCCCTGGCAAGTAAATGCCTCCCTTATCCTTCCCACTCACCTGTCCTCCTGTTCCATTGCCGTCTCTTTCCTTCTAAGCTAACACGCTAGAGGTTTGCTCATCATCATCATCATCACCAGCCTATCTACGCCCACTGCAGGGCAAAGGCCTCTCCCATAGATCTCCGATAACTGAGCTCCTGCGCTAACTGCGACCAATTTATCCCCGCAAACTTCTTGATTTCATCTGCCCATCTAACTTCGTGCCGCCACCTTCTACGCTTGCCTTCTCTTGGGATCCACTCTGTTACCCTTAATGACCAACGGTTATCTTGCCTTCGCATTACACGCCCTGCCCACGTCCATTTCTTCTTCTTAATTTCTACTAATGACCTTAACACGCGTTTGTTCCCTGACCCACTCCGCTCTCTTCTTGTCCCTTAATGTTCTACCTATAATTTCCGTTCCACTGATCGCCGAGTCGTCCTCAATTTAAGTTGAAAAGGTTTGCTCAAGTCAATTTGAATTTACCGCGTTCCACTGCTGCAAGTCGGGTGCCGCGATACCGGCGCTGCCGTACGGCGGATACGCGCGTGAATCGAGGCACTCGACTACAACGTTTATGAAACCACGTTGCCCAACTCCACGAGCGTTCCAAGCGGAACGCGGAACCTATCTAGTGTAACCTTTCGTTGCTGTTGCCGTTTGATTTTTTCGAATTCCGCCAGGTAGAACGGACAACAGGAGGCGACGGTTTTCTGCAGTTGATGTAGTATTTTATCTGCTACCGCAAACGCAAACATCCGTAATTTTCTAATAAAGGAACGCTGAAATATCCCTCTTGTATTGATTTTCTGCCTTATACTTGCTTAATATTTTGTTCTTGTTTAACAATTCTGACAAGTATGAACATTCACATTGGACTTAAACGTTTAGATTTAGACGTTTATACGTTTACGTTTAATGCGCAGCACCTGTTTTACTTTTGCCGGATAGCCAAATCGAGTGACAGACAGACAGGCCAAAATTTTCCCGTTCAAGTAGCCAAAGAAAGACTATCGTCTTCGAAAAACATCAGTAAGCTACTCATCTTACAAAACAAAACCGTTTGCCATATCGCAAACCTAGATTATTCCTCTTCCACCCGGACTTTCTTCTCACGTTACAACATAATCAAAGGTACATGTACGATTCCCAAATTCTCCACTACTTCTACTTTTCTTCGTTACCATTAAAACAATTTCTCATACATTCGGCATCACTCCAGGCCACAACTCACCCTATAAATTATACACGTAACACGGACAACTGGCACCAGCGAGAATTCCGCAATAACTACAAGTTGCGATCACTAGAGCGCAACTTGCCATTAATTCTAAATAGAAACGATCTTGCAACGAATTTTTCTTTGGGACTGATAAAATGGTTTTTTGCCAGTAAAAAATAAACTGGGAACACCCATTTGTTGATTGACAAACGTAAATAATATTGCCCCTTGCAGCGCAAATGATCTTGCTGATATCCCCTTTCTCTGGTTATTTTTCCTTATTTTATACATTCCCTTCCAATTCCCATTTATAGATTCGCTTGGTGCATTTTTATACAAATTTATACAGCTGTATACATTTCATGTTTTATACTTCAGAGCGTTATGACGTTGTATATTTTTATTTTGTTTGTATTTGCGAAATTTTATTTTTGCTAAATGAGGCACTGAAACTGTTAGCTCCTGTCTATTACATTGTGTAAAATTTCTCTGCGTCATACTAAGCGTTCATGGGCCCAGTCGAGCGGTTAAGTCTGCTTTTACCCATGGACCCCTCCGGATGTATTTCTGCGAAATAAACCGATTGATTGATTGATTGACAGATAGTGTGACGAGATGAAAACATCCCAGGCAGCACAGGACTGTTCGGCCTAAGTCCAGCCGGTGTACTCTGGCCGATGATATTTTGTACGGCCTTTTTCCAGCAGCCGTGTTCGGCCCGTGTCCAAATGTGGGCCTTTTGGCCGTATACGGCCGTACTCCCATGGCTGTCCAACGGCCAGTGTCCGTCGGCCAGTCGACCGGCTTACGTTCATACGGCCATATTCCAGCCGTAGGGCACCGGCCATTTCAAAGCCACCCGTGAGCGGCCGAAGTACGGCAACCGGAGGACAGCCGAGATGCGGTCGTCGGACTCCAGCCGGAGTAATTAGCTGCCGGAAGTTCGGCCATGCTGCGGGCATTGGAGTTCAGCCACAGTGCGTTAATTGTACTGAGGCCGGTGGACGACCACTGCATGCAGCGCAAGCAGATGACTTCGTCGCGCTTGGCAGCAGCACAAACCCACCATTTTGAGTCCACTGCACCGACATCAAAGTGAGCCCGTGCGCCACCTCCCTCCAGCCATACAGCCTTCATCGCAGCCTTGCTTAATTATCAACGTTAGTTGACAACAAAATTCATTTATTTTCAAAATTCAAAATTTATTAAACAGTGCTCACAAATTGTGGTTCCTTTAATTGATATTCCTCTTTTACTGTAGCATACAGAAAATATTCATTTCTTTGCGGAGCTGGAATAGATATATTGTCCAGGTCCTGATATCTTCTCTGGGGCGGCTTACCTGTAATAAATGGGGTAGGAGGAGGGGAGGGAGGTGGAAGGCGCATACTTCAATGGATGGAATTTCACAAAGATGAAAGTGCCGCTTTCAGCCAATTTCTTTTAAGACAATCTTCCTGAACGCTTTCATGCTCTGACTAAATCAACTATTTTTACAACAGTTGCTTGACCACTTTTGTTGTATATAAAACCAGCGCGAATGCCTTTACGTTTGGTACTCCCCAAAACACTCAGCAGCATTCAATATAATTTCCTCCACACGAAAAGTATGTTCAGTTTTCGCTCATTTTTCTTGCAAAAAAAATTTCTACTCGAATCGAAACCGCGACCTTTTGCTCAGCAGCGCAACGCCTTATAGCCACTGAGCCACCGCGGCGGGTAAAATACAGTCGGACACAAAGTGCTACACTATAAAGTAAAAGAAACAACAATAAATGAATAAGAAGTAATGAGAAAAAAAAACTCGCGCTGTGGTACGGAACGACAGCTTCTTTGGCTCTTCAAACAGAAAAAAGTTAGGTACATAACAATGTTATAGGATATGGCAGAAGAGAAAAAAAATGTAGAGTGAATGAAAAAATGTGATAAGAATGAGTGGGAAAAAATGCCCGAATGCAGAGTCCCCTGTTTGAACTCAGCAAGAGTTGCATCTCGATGTTAGAGTCAGACAGACGAACCCATTTTTTTGTTAACACTTGGTTGGCAATGTTGAAGAGCCGTTCAACGGAAGCGCTTGAGAGTAATGACGTGTACTTGAAGAAAAGTTGTTCAGCCACTCAAAGTTCTTCGTGTGTGACAGCGGGTAGTCAACTGGTACCAGGAGGTACCGCGACAGCACATCCTGTACCTCGTCTGGAAGCGTTTGCTTCCCAAAGAAAAAGAAATCCTCGGGCGCGGACAAGGTGGCAAAATCTGCGCTGGATGGCTCGGTCACTGCAGCCACCTTTGTCTTCATGTCGTTGGTCACCTTGCCTCTCATACAACTGTATGGGATTCATGATAGCTTAAACCTTGGAATGAAGAAACTGGCGACAACGAGCTCGCGCTTTCCTTTGAGGGTTCAACCTGCAATCCCGGTGGCCCGGTGAGCTTGCAATCCCGGTGACCCTTCGAATAACCTCGGAGCGAGAGCAACTCCCTCGACAACAACGCAGCCGCGCTTCGCGTGCGCTAATGCGGTAATTACCCCTGACAATATATGGTGGTTTCACACTGTACCTGCCGTGCCACTCGGACTTAGAAACTTTTCCCCGGCAGGGAACAATTCTATCGGCCAGACACGCATCCTGGCCTCCCCAGACAAACGATGAAAGGTGAAAAGAATTCTCGCGGCTGGGCTATTCAGCCGTCGAACGCCGCGTAAGTTAAACCGGCATCGAAGCAAACACAACCTGCTGCCCGCCACGTTGTTATTCTTCTGTCTTTGACCTTCGAGGAAGCGCGTTCAATTGAAGGGCGGGCAAATTTGCCAGCTTATAGGAAGAGAAACAAAGTAGTTACATGTCGATTTTTGTCCTCGAACCTTGGTATCAAAAGCACCCAGTTCCTAGCGATGTAATGTTTGCAGGAGTAACGCCGTTCCTGCCGTTCCTTCAAAAACCTAACGAGTTACAATTACAGTTCCACCGACCCTTAATGGAACGATGGCGTTCCTCCGCTCCTCCAAAAAGGAACTAGTTCCAGGAACGCCGTTCCTTGGAACGCCGTTTCGTACAACACTGCCCGAAAGCAACAAAAGCAACTACGATAACATTTGGCATGCAATCACATCAGTAAGCACAATAAGCATATTATGGCATTTGAAATCCTAGGGGCGCGACGCCGCAACAAGGCAGTGCTTACGCGTTCGATATTTCTTGTAACAGCGAAGGTACCAAGCCAGGGATGTTAGAATCGCCTTTTTCATGTTGCGCGGGACAATGTCGTTCCCCGAACTTCCTGCGTGCCTCTCCAGTATTATGTACTCGGTGGTCCGGTCCCGGGACAGGTGGCGTTGCCAGATAGGTGGGCTTGCCAGGTGAAGACCAGTTTGTGAGCCAGAACTGAAAGTTCTGTCTTGGTTGTCGTAATCAGCTGGTTATCGGTCAGCGACTCCATGAATTCAAGGGCATCTTGATCCGTGGTGAATGATGACCATCCATTAAAAGCGCATTCACCCCCGATGAGCCAGTACGAGAAAACCTGGAACGATAGAATTGCATTCAGCATGTTGCGGCAGACGATGTCGTGGTGGTGCGTGTACCAGCATCATCTCTCTTTGCACCCTCTGGTCCCCTATACCTTACCTCCTCCACGTTGTGGCAGTTTCGAACCTGTCTGTAGAAGGACAATGGCTCTTTGGGCGGGAAGGGCGGAGTGGAGAGAAAGGGTGGAGAAGGTTGAAGATAGCCATGAAAGTAGTTGGTTTTGGGTTCTTTTGGAACAACCTTTAAGGTTGGGGGGGTCTTCCATGGGTACAAAAAAGAATGTTCACAATGAACAACTACATACCCTGGCTCTCAACGGACGAAAAAGCGCCTGATGACATGAATGACGTTGTAATTCATGATTGGACACACTGGTGAGTCTTCATCTGTGCGCCATAGTTTCTGGGCGAGTAGGGTTAGTAAAAGTGACAAAAACAAGTTTTATATAGGTCTCCTTTAATGAACGGATAAATTCGATTTGTTGCGCCAGGTTAACCAGCCCTCAAGAATTTCAACTGTACGATATCGATCAAGCCACTCCGAATAGTTTCTAAATAACCGCACTTGCCCAGACGAACGCGCATACACGTCTCTAATAATTACTCGTTGATTGACCCTTGCATTTCTACGCCTTAGTCTAGACACCGTGTTTACTGCGAAGCAGTATACCTCTACCAGCCAAGGAAATTTTCGTATCCGCGTCAGCAGAAAACGCCAGGCTAAATGAAAAAAATTACTCGCACCGCCAGGCATCGAACCTGGACCCGAATAGACAAACGGAGCGACAGCCCGTCGTCTTACCGTCGTCTTACCGTCTGTATCCCCGTCTCCTGCAGGAGACTGGGAGACAGACGGGGTATTCAACAAGCACAGTGGTGGGTACTCAACAAGCACATCTGCGCTCATGGAAGCCCTCCTGAGAAGTGAAAACCGCATTATGTATGGTAACGGCGATCACGTGGTTTGGATTGGGCGCACGGAATAGCGTCCGGGGAAAGTGGTGAGGCCTTGGCAACGACACATGAAACAAGAGTGAGAGAGGGGCAGTGAGAGAGATGACGCCCAAACCACGCATGCCGACCCGCTCCTCACTCTTCGCCAGACGCTCCTCTCCATTTTCTTTCTGCCGTCGCTGCTGCTTTCGCTCACTCAATTATGCGGCCGCTGCCCCCGCGAAACTCAGGTAACGGCTGCCAGAGTCTCTGGTTTCACTCTGTCTAGAGCCACGTACGTCAATTCAAGTGACATCGCATGGGTAATCGTTGTGGGTGTCGTTTACAGCTTCGCAGTTCAACCACCTTCACAGCGTAAATTTTAGCAAATTTTTTTTGTAGTATGCTTCTTCCGTGTTACCTCCATTATTAAACCGAAGCCTTCAGCCTCTCGCTGATGTCTGCAGTCCACCCAAAAAGCATTGCACTTTCTCTGACGATAATGATGATTGTGGAAAGTGAGAAAAAAGTGTGGTTGATTCCTCTGTCATAGGAATCGGTAAAACACGAAAATGAAAGGTGCAGCGAAAACTGCAGCTGAGCATGATTTGCAGGTCGGCGGCTGTCTTGTGGGTGGGCTTGGCAAGCGACGTTCTGCTCGTGGGTCTCGTCGGCAAAGGTGTACTGGCGTACTTTCCGTGACGAATATGACGTCAGTGAAATCTTGGTGTATTCCGGCATAAAACACTTTCGTGATAAAATATAACACCCTAAGACGAACAAACCCATGTATAACGTACTCTTTAGTACTAAAGGTTGCTTCCCCGCAAGAAGACACTGTGTGCAGGGGTGCAGCCTTTACAGGCCGCTTGCTTCGTTGTAATGGCGTCATTTCCGCGGCGGATATGACGTCAGTGAAATCTTTGGTATCCCGGAATAAAACACTTTCGTGTTAAAAAATGAAAACGCCGTCCGTGGTCGGAATCGAACCTGGGTCCCTCGCGTTATGAAGCCGACGTTGTCCCATTGCGGCATTCCGGCATGGTCTACAGAGAGGTAGAGAGAATAAAATTTATTTCGAGGAATATCAGTGATGATGCATCTTGAAAGCTAAGCTGGTGGTTAGATCGCGTTGATGGCGGTCAGCGTGAACTGATCAGCGGCCTCGGCAGCCCTGACGACCAAGTGGGCCTATATGTCAAGGATCCGAACTGCGCAGCGCGCCCTCCCTCCGTTCATCGGAGGGTATTTCGGGAAAGGGGTTTTTTGGGCAAGCCCAGATTATATGGGATGGTGTGGCATGACCGCCACATAAGCAGCAGGCTGAAATAGCGTACAGAGTTGGGCGGATGTGCGTCAGGACGGCGGGATTTCTAAAGGTGCCTGTCTGAAGAAGTCGCCAAGTGTGGGCCTTAGAACTGACTAAAGTTTTGTCCGTCGGAGGGTAGCTCAAGCAGGAGGGGCGGTAGTGCATATTTATGTGATGAAAAGAGACCAGGCGATCCGGTGCAGATCGTGCCCCGTGGTAGGGATAGAGGCTGGGCCCAGCCCGGATCGTGAGTCCTCGGGTGTGTTCTTACGCCACCTCGTTCCCTTCGAGGCCGCCATTCGCGGCTTTCCAGATCAGAAGAACTGGTTGTCTTAGGGGCCGGGAAGAGTTTCCTGTCAAAATTTCGAGTGCCGGCTGTTATAAACGTCCGGTGAAGAAATTTTGAAGTGCAATTTTAGAATCAGAAATAATCGTGCTGGATGTAGGGTCGAGTATTTGGGATCATTCTGTCAATAGGCCCTTACTTTAACTTTTATTTCGTCAACTTTACCGGCCTAGCTTTTATGCGAGAGTATGACGTAAGACGGTGCGCTCGTTATGCGAACACCTGTTTCTAATCGGGACGGTTTACTGTACTGCGATTGTGCTCTCTAGTGTTTTACAGATACGTACGGGCGTTCCATGGCTTTCCCTAGCATTCAACCATCGTCGTCGTTAGACGGAGGGCTGCATTTTCTGTCTTATTTTGCACGTCCATGCACCCCTCTCCCACTCCAAACTGCATGGACGTGCAAAATTAGACAGAAAATGCGGCCCTCCGTCTAACGAGCACGATGTTTGAACGCTACGGAAAGCCATGGGACGATATATCTGTAAAACACTAGAGAGCACAATCGCAGTGCAGTAAACCGTCCCGATTAGAAACAGGTGTTCGCATAACGAGCGCACAGTCTTACGTCATACCCTCGCATCACGCAACCTTAACATATCCATGAGGTAGGAATCGCGTTACCAACATACTAATCATCATAAGTAAATAGGGTCCGCTCGCGTTTGGGTTGGCTCGTTTGATGTTTGACTTGATTTTGGAAGTCTTCGCGTTCCCGCATCATTGTCGTTTCGACATAGTTGATGGTTTCTGTTATATACTATGTTACGCCATTGTGTCGCTTTATACCATGTTGCTTTTGCTATTTTTTCATTGCTTTTCTCACCCCTGTTGCTCGATGTTGCAACGGAAACTTGTCAAGTAACCTGAATAAATCAGTAAATAAATAAAGATGTCTCCCTTGGTTCCGCCGCACCGCCATTCAGACAGCTGCTTCGCGACCGTTACCCTATCCGAACCTTACCATGCTGTTGGCGCCTTCCCATAAAAGGAGACGCCCATAAATCATTGTCCTCTGAATCTGACGGCTCCGCCTTTGTCGTATACTCTCTTTTCTGGTGCAGCGCCCCACCTTATTAGCGTTGTTTCTTTTCCTCAACTTTCGTGGCTTCGCAGCTGAATGAAGAGGGCCGTACGAACGAGGAAGGGGGAGTATGTTTCTGTTTTTACGGGCGTATTTTGACTTGCCTTTCAGCTGACCTCGCGGGTTTTCGACTTTTTGATCTGAAGCTGAGGTCGAGAGACATACTGAGGGAAGGGGAAAATGGAAAAGTCGTACGCAGCCCCCACTGCTCCAGAGTTTCGCTCCAGAGTTGTGGGGGAAAACATAAAAGCTAGGCCGATAAAGTTGGCGAAAAAAAAAAAAGGTAAAGTAAGGGCCTATTGACAGACTAAGCCTTCTGCCTTCTTTCTCACCCACTTGGTCTCTCTTGAGGCATCGTGCTTGCGGTTTTTGCCCGCACCTTTATCAATCCGCGGATAGACTGAAGAGCGATGTCGTTTTCGCTGGCAGATTTTTTTTTTTTTTTTGTGGTTTCGGTCCGTTGCTGGGGGATTGAAACTGTGGAGTCCTTGTTGACGAAAAGGTGGTCGAGATCGATGCGCATTCAGCGCAAGGTGTGGACCGCCGACACGTCCGTGTCAGCGGCCCACGCAGCAACTCTTGAACCATGAAAATCGATATTTTCAAGTTTTTCGTCGGGCTGCTGCGCGTTTCTTTTTCGCTACTTGTTTCCGATATTTTGCCGGAAAACGAGATTATCATAAATATTTGGTGATTTATTAGTTCTTTGTTGTTGGTGAATAAATTGCTAATAACGTAAGATCCGATTACCGGTATATTCATAAATATCCACATATGTCAGTAAGGAACCGGTGGAACGGATTTGTTTCTGTGCCTCTCTGTACCGAAACTTGTTCCTCTTAAGCCTCGCTAGGACTCAAAGGGTACAAATAGTGAGTCACTTTACTGTCTACTAATCCGCCACTGCCTCTAAAGGAAAGCCAGGTTGCGCTTCGCGTTAATTAGGAGCTAAACGGATGCGTCTTACGTGCGCAATAATCATCTCGTCATAATTTCGCACCATCACGTTAATGAGAGAGGTCTCCCTGGGTTGATAGCGAAGTGATGGCCACGATGCGTGCACGAATGTAAGGAAGCGTTCTCCCTTAACGCCAGCAAGCAAGGCACTAGACAAAATCTATTTCATGACAAAATCTATGACATGACACAATTTCATGACAAAAATCTTCCTCCTTAGGACCTCCATACTTGTGATACAACACAAGCGAGAGTTACAAAAAAAAAGACACCTCTAAGATCTTCGCCGGCCTTGGATGCTACGCCGCTACGGAGGGTATAAGGATTTTATTGGCTAATTTGTGGTGAAGGAGCTTCGTTGCGTACATACGTACGAACCAAATTTTTTTTAAGTTTGGAGCCTCTCGTATCACATTCCCTGACAAAACGGCAGTTTTGGCGAAGTCGTCGTGCATAACGTCTGAAAATGTCCCTTCGGACCGAGCAGATCGGAAAGCAAGTGTGTGAGCTAACGAGTAGGCAAGAAAGTGTTACCAAGGCCAGTAAGTTTGTTTTTACTCACGATGCGACCAGGGTGTCGCCACGAAAGGTTTTTTGTTCTGATTTATATTTCGTTTATAAATAATAAATTCAGTTCTGGTTCAGCTTGGCGACGAAAGGAAAATAAGGGTTCGTAACGGTACATAACGGTTCGTGGTAGGCTGCAAGAAAAATTGAGAACTCTGCAAGCACTTGCGTACAAGTGCAGCATGATTTGTAGCTGCGTTCATTGAGTGTGCTGCTGTAATGCGTGGCGTTGGCTGCAATCTGTGTGTGCTTGTGTAATCACACCAAACATTGTATTTTCTCTTTTTTTCTGTATTATTACGTCTTGTTTCCGAATTTTGTATTTATTAATGTATAGCTCTCCTTTACAACAATGCGTCAGGAGAATGTAGGTTAAATAAATAAATAAATATATAAATAAATAAATAAATAAATAAATAAATAAATAAATAAATAAATAAATAAATAAATAAATAAAACAATACAAAAACACGCCCACGACGTCTGCTTCGCAGCCAACGGCGGGCGGCGTTCCCGCGGTGAACTAAGCACTGACCATTGAGACAGACGTAGTGTTCTAGAGAGTTCTAGAAAATGGTATCAGACGGAGGGAGTAGGATTGCAGGTAGCAAACCTGCCAACGGAGAGGCCGCGCCAGCGTAACGAAAGGTGATTTATATTCCAGCGAAGCGGCGGCAATATCCCACCTCGCTGGATGGAAGTTGAGAGGAATGCTGAAATACCTGAAATTTCCACTCGAACCGAGAACCGAAACGAATTTGGTTCGGTTTTGCTCTTGAGCGCAATAATAAATAGCATGTCGGTGCTTGTTCTTGTTCCAGCCAAAACTACCGTTTCTTTTTTTTTTCTATTCCAGTTTTCGTTTCCTTTCGACACCCTGGATGCGATAGTCTGTATGGGAAACAGCTCGAACTTGGGCTAATTTGGGAAAACAAGCGCAACAGATGGCCCGCTCGTCTCCACAAACATTGTTCTACGTCCGCCTCTGAAGTGCCCGGAGATCACGTGAACACGCGCCAGAAAAATTGTTCTAAAACTATTCCACAGCGTCCAAAAAGTCTAGACCCGATAGTAGTGTCACGCAGAACAGAGCCGCCTCCGCTAACCGTAAAACGTGGCGTATACCGCTGTCGTATCCTGGCTCGAAGAGGTTAGTCAAGGCAGCAACGTGTGGCAGCCCTGAATTATGTCCCGCGTCATTAGAACTACTCCCCGAACGCCACCAATGAACACAAACTTATCATACTGAGCAACCTTATGTATTATACTAAAAAGATTTTTATGCACTTCTGTTTACGATATGTATAGTGATTTTTTTGGGTTATGTCGAGTATGTTTTTGTTGAATATGGTTCTGTTAAATACGTTTTACTTATGTTTTTAACGAGTGTCACACTGCCTACAGTGCTACCATCGTATACGGGGCTGGAGCCTTTGTCAAGCTGGATCCACAGCTCCAGGCTCCTCCCCCAAAAGGAAAATACGGAATTGAACTGAATTGAATTGAATTGAAAAAATGCCACACGTACTCTTGTATCAATTCAGCTATGTCACGACGCCCGTGCAATCATTTCAAACGGTGCTACTTCAACTCATTGGGCAATTCACACGACTGGCATTAATGATGCTCAAAATCGTGGTTTCCAAATGCGTTTCCCTTGCCCCAGTGGGTGCGCGAGGAAGTGTCAAAGGTCCGCTAAGCCTTTTCCCAAGCTCTTAGTCTCCCCTTTTATTTCTGCTTTTTTGCCCAACTTTGCTGCGAATGCAAAACGGCGGCTTTGCTGCGTGACTTTACGCTTAATTTCTCCGCATATACCGTGGTTTAGCGTTGGCTTTTTGCACAACACACCAGCTATGCCAAGAAGCCAGACACAAAAAACGGCTGGGTGAGGCTGCAAGAGCAAATTGTTTGACCATATGACACGCACAAACATAAAGAGAGCGTTCCATAAGTACGTGGGCGGCATTATGAAACGATCTGCGTACGTTATCGTGGGGTCCCCCATCATTCTTTCAAGAGCCCGACAGGGGTCCCCATCACGCTCATTGCTTGGAACCTCTTATGTAACTAAACATAACTGAAAGCTTCGGTTTACGTTGTTTGACACATATGCGTATGGGACAAGCCAATTTTCTCTTTTCCGACCCCTACAATGTCATGAAAGTTTGCTTTACACGTGCAGTCACGACTATGTGCTAGCAGGTGGGCAGACGTTTTCACGGCCCCTGTTGTTTAAGCATCGGCCGGTTTGGCCTACGTAAAGGCTCCGCAGATCGAAGGAACTGGGTACACCACATCTCTTCTGCGTTTAACGTATCGGTGCGGGGACCTGTGGGCGCCGCCTTTACCCGCACATGCCGTAAGCTAACATCACGAGTTAGCGCAAGGGATTTTACAGCGGAGCTGTTTGTTGCTAGTGGTCCGTGGAGTTTTCTTCTGCATTGGCGTCATCTCACGTTCCGAATTCGGTGCAAAACCGTTTGATACTATGCAAAATCTTATACGCCGCATCCTTTGGGTATGCACTTTGGATAGACTAGTTATTAATACGCACGATTTTCAAAAGCAGTAGACTCTCAGACAGATCGTAATGGTTTCTCAAAGATTTGACGCTGTGCGATCCACATCGACCGTATCTAGGTTCCCGCCACCCTGCCTATGTCAGCGTTCCTAGCGCTAGCGTGTCTGTGTAGTTACCTCCGTCTCCGCAGGGCGGAAATCCCGACGCCAAGAGATACCGTGTTCAATTTTAACTGCTGAGCTGTTGTTCAAGCCGAAAGTTGGCCGTTGCACGTAAAAATAGCAGGAAAATGAGACGCCCTCGTGAGCGCGCGTCTCGCGGGGACCGCGGGCTGTTCCCGGCATGCGCAGTGGCTTTAGAAGAAAAAAAACAGCTGGCAAAAACCACTAGCAGCGAGAAAATGCCGAGCACTCGTGAGCGCGTGTCTCGCGGCGACCACCGAGTCCCCGGCGCACGCAGTGGCTTTAGCAAACAAATTTTCCCGCACCTCCCCGAAGGGAATCGTGCAGAAATGCGAATGCATTGGGTGCACCGATGAGTGTGTTGCGAGTAATGGCGTAATTAATGACGAGAGTGTGAACGTAATCATTTATTCATCAGCACCTGTTTGTGTTATCGTTGTACCTGACGGCCACAATCACTGCCTTGTGATCGCTAAAGTGCACGGTCAAAGGGTCTTTGAGAAGCATACGCGCGTCACAGTTTCGCGTAAAGACCAGATCAATGCAACTCCCGTGAATGGTAGTGGGGCACGTGTCGAAGCCGGCAGAGAGACAATGCATAGAGTGCCTGGTCTGCATGTACTCGACCAGCCACTCGCCACTCTTCTTGCGCACGTCAACGTTGAAGTCGCCAACCAAGACTATGGTGTCAGAGGGTTTGGAGCGCACGCGCACACTTTCCATAGCCGCGTCCAGCTGCGCGGCAACGGCGTCTCGAGCCCCCGACTAAGAAATGCAATCGCATTTACGACGACGACGACGACGAAGGCAGAACTACGAGGCGCGCGCTCACGTGCGCTCGCGCTGGAGGAATGCAGGCGCACATTCGCATGTATGACGACGACGACGACGAAGGCAAAACTACGAGGCGCGCGCTCACGTGCGCTCGCGCTGGAGAAATGCAGGCGCACGGCGGCCAACGGAGCAAGACAACCCCCGGCTAATAAATGCATTCGCATTTAAAAAAAAAAAAGACTCTCCAGCGCCGTCAAGCGCCACCTGGCATGGAATGCTTGGCATGAGGAGCACGACGATGTTGTTGCATATGACGGTGACTACTACTAGCACAGTGCGAAGCAACGGTGGAACATTTAAATAGGAATCTTAAACTTGTACAAATTCGGGATGCAGTGTCCTTCACTGTCCACGCATAAAAAAATCCTGCAACTTCGCTATGGTTCGAGCCTTGCGCGACTTGGTGCAAGCTTCGCCAGTTGAGCTGGTGGAAGTCCACACTGCTGAGGCTGACTTTGCATCCACCACTCGCCGCGAAGACGGCAACCTGTTCGATGCACATGACGGCGATTACTAGGACTGCAACTGTGCAAATAAACAATGACACCGAAACTTAACTATGTGTGCGGCAGTGTTCACCTACAACAGCTTTGCCATTCAAGTCTTGCACGTGCGTGCAAGCTTCCCTGATTTTTTTTTTTATTTCACTTTTGTTCCGTCGCCGTAATGGGGAGGCCACGTATACTAAGTACTACCGCTTCTCTGGTCATCTCCCTTTACGCATCGGAATGGCTCATTAACTTTTTCGGACAGGTTCAAGCCTTGGAGTGTACGTTAAAAAAAACACAAAGAACAAGGACACCACAGAGGTCGATACGATGAATCGCCGAGTATTTAAGCTTCTGTTTTGCTGATTGCTTCAAAACTGCAAGTTTCATCGCAGTTAGTTAACGACAATTATTCTTGTTTCCACAACTTACGTTATATACTTGCTTTCACTCTTTTCATCCTAGCAAACAGTTGTAGAACGAGGTTTTAGTTCGAGAATTTTCGCGATCTTTGAGCAGCTCCATAACGTGAATTGTAAGTGCGCAAGCGCACGACGCACACAGGAGCACGTCCGCTCAGTTGCAGCGGTGCCGCAAGACAGATGATGGGGCCTTAAAGTACAACACGGGCTGCTTGCTTCTTTGATGGCTAGCTCATCGACTTGAATTTTCGCTAGACGATTACTGCGTAGACATTCTCATCAAACCGCCGTCTAGCACAACCACGGGATCTTGTGAGTTTCGGATGAGTGTGTGTGTGTGTGTGTGTGTGCGTGTGTGTGTGTGTGTGTGTGTGTGCGTGCGTGTGTGTGTGTGTGTGTGTGTGTGTGTGTGTGTGTGTGTGTGTGTGTGTGTGTGTGTGTGTGTGTGTGTGTGTGTGTGTGTGTGTGTGCGTGTGTGTGTGTGTGTGTGCGTGTGTGTGTGTGTGTGTGCGTGTGTGTGTGTGTGTGTGTGTGTGTGTGTGTGTGTGTGTGTGTGTGTGTGTGTGTGTGTGTGTGTGCGTGCGTGTGCGTGCGTGCGTGCGTGCGTGTGCCTGTGAGTGTGCGCACACGGGAAGAAAACAACAATCTACAAGTGACCAGTCTCCCAATCAAAATTGACGCCAGTGGGCGACGCTGTCTCAACAAAGGAAATGCCGGAGAAATGGCGGAAGCACATCATAATCCGCCCACTCCCGAAAAATATGCATCCTGTTCACCATCAGGGTAGGCGAGAAGCAAGAGCCAAAGCTCTGGACAAAAAATAGGGATCTTTGCCCACAGGCCTACAAAGATGCAGCCGCATACCACAAAAGATAAACCAACGTAGTGGTGGTGACAACGAAGACAGACCTCGTCGTCGGGGCAACCCTGCCACGAGACTCAGCGCAAGAAACGGAAGAACTAGCCGAGCCCTAGCTTTCTCACAAACGAAGGCAAGTGTCATAATTACTGACTCACAAGAAGTATGCAGGAGTCTCACGTCGGGCTGGGTGGCTCCAATGACATACCGCATACTTTCAAGCAAGGGACCAGACAGGGTAGTCGAAGTGGTGAGGGCGCCGGCCTACTCCTCCATGGAGGGCAATGATCAAGCCCTCCTCAAAGGCCTGAAGTTTCGTCGACCAGGCCGCAGAAGGCTCACCTGAACCTATGCCACTCAAGACCTACCAGGGAATTACAGAGCGCTGTAGACTCGGTCGCAGAACACTTCCGCTGCCCCACCCGCAACTAACAATGACACAAGAAGCTACGTTTAGACTTGTGCGAACAAACACGTATCCCCACCCAACACTGATGCACCTTATGTTTTCAAATCAACACGAAGCCCAATGCAAATTCTGTGCGCAATCAGGAACACTTCGGCACATTATCCTTGAATGCACCCAGTACCCTGATTTGCCACCTCCGCCCCCTCCCCATTCCCCCGATCAGTGGGAGACGCTGCTGTCCAGCTCCCCGTTTTGTGGTCAGCTCCTGCTGGTTGAGAGAGCAGTAGCATCGAGGACGGCACATGGCTACTGGTAAGAAGGCTCCACTCCCACAAGGCTCTGCCAAAGGAAAAAGTTTTTAGGGGCTAAGCACCTTAAGGCCGAGGATTGTCCGGCGTCCGGCGTCCGGCGTCCGTGCTCACGGCCTAGCACTGTGTAAATCGAAAGTTCACAAAAGGTTAACAAGAACAAAATAAAATCGTTCACGAAACGTTAGAGAGAGAGAGCGAGAGAGAGACAGAGAGAGACAGAGAGAGACGCACAGCACCAAGTAAATCGAAACATCTGTGAACAAAAGGTTCACAAAAGGTTAACAAGAACAAAATAAAATGTTCACAAAAGTTTAGAGAGAGAGAGAGTGCTCCTGGAGGTGGATTTGGATTGGATTGGATTGGATTGGAAATTGTAATACAGCAGTAAGCACTCTCACAGGTGATTTACGGTAAGAACGATCCCCAGTGCTTCGCCCACTCATCATGATTCACTTCGTGGATATGCGTGAATTTTTTTTTCTCTCTCCCCCGTACACCCTGCTTCATCAGCTCACTAGATCACTCTACACTCTGGCCTTCTGCAGAGCGCTTGGCCTTTCGTCTCCGCGGTGCTTTCCGTTGTGGGAATTTTGTGTCCTCCTAATCCCTTTTATTGTAAGCGCGACAGCTATTGCAACAACTGCGACAGATTCGGGCAATTTCTTAACCTTTACAAAAATCATTCATGTTTCCCAATACGGCCAAAAAATGGGACCAGACAGTGATCACAAAACAGAAATGGAGTCCAAAAAAAGTCGGCCGCCAATATAGAAAAATGGGGGGGAGAGGGGGGGGGAGGGCGGGATATTGCCTCCTTTATCGCTGGGACGTCAGCGTGAGACTCAGGGAAAAACAATAAATAAGCCCCCCAAAAAACAAGAGAGGTCGTAGGGAAAGCCTTGTGGGCAACCAGCCTTCGCACACGCGCCAGTGTTTCCACCTCGCGGGTGATCGAGGTTCGTCTCCCTGGGGATCCCGCCGGTTCGTCGATTGGCCAGCGCGGCGATCGGCTGGGCTGAGTGCAGAGGAATGGTCGATTGATGGAAGCACTTTGCTCAATGAAAGCAGCTTCGTTTTATCAGACACGATGTCCTCCGGGCGCGCACGACACATATAAAAGATTTCGAAACAGGCCGAGATCGCCGCCAGAATCTGTGGTTTCCTATTCGCATCCTATTTCCTATCGTCGCGCGAAGCGGTCGGCAGAGAATCTGTTGAAGAGATCAAAGACACCCCGAAACAGTGTTTTACTTGCGGGCCGGTGTATACCAAGTAGTGGGAGGTCCTGCTGTGTCATAAAATTGGTCCAATATATTTGTTGTCAATGGATCTTTTCTTTTAAGTGTTTTGTAATAGTTCAGTGTTTGCTTCTACGACTTGTTTTTTTTTTTTTTTTTTTTTTGCAAGTTGGCTCTAAAGAATGAGGTGGCCGGCCGAGCAGAGTATCGCAAGTACCCCGAACAACGCCTGCACAGATGGTCGATTTCTGATTGCTGCGGTCGCATTCGAGGTTAATATACTCAGCCTAACGCTTGTGTAATTGATATTTTCCTCCGGTCTTCGTTACTAACGACGGCATGACGTCTGCGGCATTCGGTGGACAGTGGTACTGGGAAGTTGAGTTGAAATGCAGCCCCATCTTGTTATTGACGGTCTGCAAGTGTGTTAGGAAGTCGATGACACGCTGTCAGTCCTGCGCAATTTGAGCGAGGTTCGTCGACGTAGAGTGCCATCGGTAAAATGGCCTCCCCGGTTCGACGCCATTTTTTTTTTAGGAGAAAACATAAACTTTATTGTTGTGTGATTTTTATTGGATAATTCTACGATTTAAATTCTGCCTACGTTTTCTTTTCAAAGCACTAAACAACAATTTAGAGCTTTCGAAAAACGTACGCAGCCGTACGCAAAGAGGTAGCGAACGCTATTTCTTTGCGTCGTTCGCATTGCGCATGCGCCGTACGCTAAGCCGGTTCTGCGTTTAGCGGATGGAAGATGAGCGGACACCATTTCAGCAAACGCGAGGCCGCTTGCGTTTCCAACATGGCGGCAAATAGCGCTACAACCATCCACGGTTCCGCTCTTTTATGGACAGTAATTTGCTTCCGATGGACCAAGTTCTTTTATCCTGCGTTTTTAAATACGTCGAGGGGTTATCGCGTCGCCCTCGCGCAGTTCTGCATCGTCGTGATATCGCTGACTGCCCGGACAAAGCTTTGTAGCCACGCCAGCGACCGAAGCTGTGTGTGTGTGCTGTGGACGCGTACGCTTCGCGATGAAATGCGACGTTGTGCTTCAGCATCTGGACAGTGCTTGCCATGCTCGGGATTATATTCCTCGAGCGACGCACGACTCAACCTCGCATCGGGTATGTGCAGTGTGCGTGGCTAAAAGCCTTCGCGGCTTGCGCGCCAGAGTTAAGTGACTTGCTGTTATGTCCGCGCAAACCGCGAGAGCTGAGTGCCGAATTTACGACGGGCAGGAGGAGGCAACCGATCGCCTGTCAATCACAGTTCATGCTTGCAGCTCATGCTGTGACGTTGTGTTCGTTCGAAACGCATGTCTGGATTGTTTTGAAACTGAATAAAATGTATGCGTCAAAACCGGACATTTGGTTCAGGGCGTTCTGTGCGATTGCATGAAAGAAGTGCTACGGGGCTTCAACGCATTATTTATGGAACGTACTCAGGTAAGATAATATTCATATCATGTTATGGATGTGTTGCATTCAATGCTAACGGAAAAGCATTTGATTGTACTTGTCTGGACAGTCGTAAATTGTCCAGGTACTCAGGCACTCTGCTGGCAGACCAGCCGGCGAGTCATTTTGCAAAACATTCGACAGATGGCGCAGTAAGCATTAGCGTGTCGCTACGCAGAAGTGATGAGACAGTCCACAAAAACTCGCCTCGCGGTGTTTACGTAGCGTGGCGCGAAAAGTTAGCGCTTAGCAGCGGACGCAAAGGCAACAAACGCTGTACTAAAACTCCATAATAACAGCGGGAGCCCTTCGCGGACGGACGCCAGGTGAATCACTGCAATGCGATTTGGGGCAACCTCACTCGTTTCATTTTTGTTGCAGACTTGGTTAATGGGTACTGTTGAACCCTTCGAAAGCTCAAGTGCATTTTTCTCCATTGTTTTGCGTTATCTCTCAGGTCTACAACCTGTTATCTGTTCCATAAGAATAGCTTTAAAATACTTCCTTTTTGTTGACTGCCTTGCCATTTGTGACTGGTGCCTAGTGGGAAGGTATAAGTGCGGTCACTCCAAAGGCAGGGTTTTTTTTCACTTCCTTTTCTAACATAAAGTAACAACAAAAAGTTGACTTCTTTAATTGTAATGCTAAAATAAAGAAACAGTTAAAATATTTCCCTGGGCTTTTCTCTGCGTTCGAGACTGGCGGCTTTCATTTCTGTATTCTTCAATGAACCCCTCATAAATCTTCATATAAATCTGCAAGCCTAGCGAGGGCTTCGGTTCTGGCAGCCTTGATGCCCCAGTGTAGCCTACGAGGGTTTCCCGTCATTCCACTGCTCTCGGCAGGCTGTAGCCGCTCGGTTCAAGGCCCGGGGGTTAAAAAGAAGGTCCTCTTTACCCCGAGTTGTTGGAGTGTTGCTGACTACCAACCTCAAGCGTAAGATAGAGTAGTATCGCACATAAATATCCCGGAAGGTAGCTGAAAGCACAGTCGCCCAGATAGACCTATTAATTGGTAACGCACCCGAAACGTAATCGCACAGCGTGGGTTGGGTCCACCCTCTAGACGCGTATCTTTCTCCACTTTTTCCCTAATGACTTCGGCAGTCGTAATACTAAAATAAAAACATTCAAACTATTCCCCATTGCTATTCTGGTGTTCGTTTTTCTATTTCTTCAATGAGTTACCTAATTAATATTTTAAGCTGTGTATATATATATATATATATATATATATATATATATATATATATATATATATATATATATATATATATATATATATATATATATATATATAGAAATAAGGGTTGGCAGTCGAGAAAACCTCGGAAAGCAAAGGGGAGGATGTGGTAGATCATTGAAACAGATTAAGAATTTGGAAAGAAAGAAAGAAAGTGAAGAAAAAATCCCACCTGGCGGGCATTTTTTCTTCACTTTCTTTCTTTCTTTCCAAATTCTTAATCTGTTTCAATGATCTACCACATCCTCCCCTTTGCTTTCCGAGGTTTTCTCGACTGCCAACCCTTATTTCTGTGTTATTTTCAACGAGCCCCTCATTTCCTATTCTGATTCGCTATATATATATATATATATATATATATATATATATATATATATATATATATATATATATTCCAATTTCTTTCTTTCTTTCCAAATTCTTTATCTGTTTCAATGACCTACCACATCCTCCCTTTGCTTTCCGAGGTTTTCTTGACTGCCAACTCTTATTTTCTGTGTTATTTTCAACGAGCCCTCCATTTCCTATTCTGATTCGCTACATGCATAGCGAGGGCCTCTGTTCTGGCAGTCTTGGTGCCATAGGAAGCTTAAGAGGGTTCAATGCTGGTCGACCACTCTCGACATGTCGTAGACACTCGAGTCACGGCCAGGGGATTAAACAGAAGGTCCCCTTCACCCCGAGTAGTCCCCTTCACCCCGAGTAGTCCTAGTGGCGCTGGCTACCACCCCGAAGCACAAGAAACAAAAATACCTAAACATAAATACCCCAGAAAGTGGAGGGGAAAATTGCCCCGCCGGTAGCGTAGTGGTTATCGCACCAGACCGGTATTATGGAGGTCGTGGGTTCGTATCCCACCTGGCGGGCATTTTTTCTCCACTTTCTTTCTTTCTTTCCAAATTCTTTATCTGTTTCAATGACCGCCCACATCCTCCCCTTTGCTTTCCGAGGTTTTCTTGACTGCCAACTCTTATTTTCTCTCTCCTCTCTCTCTCTCTCTCTCTCTCTCTCTATATATATATATATATATATATATATATATATATATATATATATATATATATATATATATATATATATATATATATATATATATATATATATATGAGAAGAAAAACTTCGAACAAGGTAAAAGCACGACTGTGGCCTACGTTTCAGCAAAGAGAACTTGCTTTCCTCGAAGTTTTTCTTCTCTTGTGTTCTCTACCATCTTCAAAGTTCTACTACTCCCTATATATATATATATATATATATATATATATATATATATATATATATATATATATATATATATATATATATATATATATATATACGGGGCGCCGACGCAACGCATGCGGCGCCCCGTAGTGGAGGTCTCCGGATTAATTTTGACCACCCCTGGGGATCTTTCACGTGCGCCGAAATCTCGTACACACGTGCGTTTTTGCTTTCGCGGGTGCTGCTGAGCACCCGCAACCTCATGTTCAGCAGCAGAACGCCTTCGTCTATATATAGAAATAAGGGTTGGCCGTAAAAAAAAACCTCGAAAAGCAAAGGGGAGAGTGTGGTAGGCCATTGAAACAGATAAAGAATTTGGAAAGACAGAAAGAAAGTGGAGGGCAAAATATCCCCGCCTGTAGCGTAGTGGCCATCGCACCAGACGCGTATTCTGGAGGTCATGGGTTCGAATCCCACCCGGCGGGCACTTTTTCTCCACTTTCTTTCTCTATTTCCAAATTCTTTGTCTGTTTCTTTATCTGTCCCCTTTGCTTTCCGAGGTCTTCTTGACTTCCAGCACTTATTTCTGACTTCATTCAACGAGCCCGCCATTCCCATTCTGATTCGCTATATACATAGTGAGGGCCTCTGTTCTGGCAGTCTTGGTGCCATAGGGTTTAACGCTTGTCGATCACTCTTGACATGTCGTAGACACTCAAGTCACGGCCTGGGGCTCGAGCGCCTTCCTCACTCGGGCCTCGGAATAAACGGTCGCCCTGAACATCGACCTCTCCGGTGAACCCTGTCCTCTCAATATATACATATATATAAGGAACAACGAAACGTTGAACAAGGTAGCGACCTCGATTGTTGCCATCGTTCCGGCAAAGAAACGCGACTTCGTCACGGGGCCCTGACGAGGGCTTGGTCCTAACTATATATATTATACACTAACGTATATTCAGTCAAATGCATATTATTTCGTTCTTGGAATCTCCGTTATATTCAATTACCTGCGCGAGCAGGAGTTATGCGGGCACCCATAACTTTTAAAAGCACGTACAGTCTTGATAGCGTCACAAGGTACGATTCCTGGAGGACGCATGAGGGCTTTAACGGCTCGTCCATATCCTCAATTGTTCTTGCACCATTAAATGAACATGGACAGCTTAATTACGTTAATGAAACGTTGAGCACGGTCACGAATTGGTACATTTTGCCTACTTATTCACATTTGCGATCGTAAGAATAAAAAATAACCCGTAACACAAAGTTACAGCATAGGTCCAAGAAAGATCGCTAGGAAAAAAATTAATGGAGGACCTTCCGATCACACCGGAAGACGGTTTAGCATAAAGGGTCAAATGCGGAGAAGCTAGCTGAGAAGCGCTACGCTTTCGTAACCAGTCAAGCCTGTTCGCATTTCTGAATTTTCGTAAGTGCTCAGACTTCGAACAACAACACTAAACTTACCGAATGAAAAAGAGAAACTAAGTAGTCTTCGCGCGCTAAAATTAGGCTTAACTCGTTCACGTCGCAGTAATTGTGAAATTGCCGTGGAAATTGTTCCAACGCTACCAATACCTTTCATTAGAGGCCCGCATATACAGTTTCTTCTGTACTAAGCGTTCGTTGTCTTCCCTTTTTTTACTGGACGAAGAAGCATTAGTTTGAAAAATGAGCTCGAAATGGGCCTTTCGCTCCGCCGAACATTAATCACCACGGCGCCGAAAGATGCGGACCGAAAGAACAAGAAATTCACGGCTAAGTACCAACAAAAGAAAACAGTAATAAAAATAAGAAATAAGGCTTAAGACAGATGCGTCCTTCTACTAAGTGTTATTTAATCTTTGTGAAGCTTACATGCATCAACTTCACGCCTACGATGAAGCGACGCCGCGAGAGGAGGGGAAAAGACATGTTAGGTCGCGTACGCTGCTCTTTCGCTCGTCTGGGATTCCAACGTCAGTTATAACAGCAGCTCGAGAAAGAAAAGTATCATTTTGGAATTACAGGCATGTGAAATAGTTTATTTTTAGCGGCCTAGAGGAAAGTAACGCCACCTTTTTTTAGGCGTCTCGGGAGATAAATGCACTGGCGAGTTGACCAGAATAGCGGGCTCAATACTGCAGTGGAGATGATAAAGTGACGGGCAGCGTCACAGTAGTTACTCCGAAACTGGTAAGCAACAAGTAAGTTAAACGACGTTAAACTAAAGCCCTCATTATAACGAAGTCCAAGGGACAGGAAGGCAGCTTCGCTTTAAGAGACATTTCGTTATACGCGGAGATTATTCATTTTTTGCCGACATCCGCAGTGGGAATGAAACAATTCGTATAAACCTGAATTTTAAAAGCGATTTCGTCGTAACGAAGGTTTGCTTAGAAGTAACCAACAGACAAGGAATGACCTAACTGGCGACTTTGATGACCTCATCTTTTGTAAACAGCATTTTACGTTTGAACGCTTTTTTTTTTTCCTGTGGCTCGATGAAACCAATGAACCATTTTTTTTATAATTCTTGAATATTTAGGGGGGGGGGGGGGGGCAGGGTGTGAAGGGGAGGGGGATAAAGATTGCGTAATAACGAACCGCGGTGTAATTGGCATTTTAACTGCAGAGCACTTTAGGGGCTCGCCTTGTTGTCGTAGCTCGCTCGCTGGGCCAAAATAGAACCACACTGCGTTCCACCGTCGCGGCGTAATCCAGAGGCTTCGAAATCGAAGCTGTTTGTATACTCATAAGCGTTCTAAACTCGTGAACCGCTGGCGCTTGTCATACATCTCCCGTTGTGTAGCGCAAGGAAAGGTGTGGGTACATTTGAGGCAAAATTTACGTAATTAACCGGCAGCATCTACGTTCATTTATTTAGGAACGCTCGTTGGGTTGGTTTTTAGTATAGTAGGCAAAAAAAAAAGTGGCAGTGCAACGCCGGCACGTGCGGTAGGAAAAGCAAGCACAAAAAGAACAGGACACCCGCTGGCGCAGTTGCAGGCAGAGGGCGCGCGAGCACTGCGAAGGCGGGAAATTTGATTTGCATTTAGTGGTACCAGTGAGCGGATAAAGATGCTACATCCCATTATGGCGAATCACTGCTCGGCACTTCCGACAGCTTTCACATTCAGTGGAACAGCTGTAATTTTTGTTTATCATTCCTTTGGGCGTATAACTCACCGTTACAGCAGCAAAGACATAGCAGCCACCAGCTAATTTCAGGTACTGGCAAACCAAATCCAGAGGTCCCACTCTTCATCGTCTTCCCCTATTCTCCCCCCCCCCCCCCCCCTTAACTTCGGCTTGAAGAATCTGCCGATTGTATCGAGCACGGCCGCTCGATAAAAAATCCAGCGGCCAGGGTTACAGAGAGAAGCATCACGACCGTTGTAGTGAACAAAAAGAGATAGGTCAACGCCTGACACGTTGCTCCTTAATTGTTCTAGAACAGTGCGATTGTCGAATGAACGTTTTATACAAAAGCATTTTAGATGCTACTGCATCCATTCACTCGCCTTGTCCCTCCATACGGCGTTGTTGTTGTCCGTCCTCACCCCTCCCCCATTCTCCTCGCCGCGCGAGCTGCGCTCTTCGCCGCTCACCCCCTCTCCTCTCCGATAGCGAACACTGTCTCGAGAGGGGCATTGGATTGGATTCGATTGGCTTGGCTTGGCTTGGCTTGGCTTGGCTTGGATTGGATTTGGATTGGATTGGATTAAAGTGGATTGTGTTGGGTTGTGTTGCGTCATAGCCGCGCCACGTTGCGTCATAGCCGCGTCAGGGGGTTCACGGCACGTTTCACGCGATGGGAGAATCAACCTAACGGAAACAACGGAACCCCCTGTGCGTCGCATCTACACAAGGGTTCCCGCGAGGGGAGGTGGGAGAAATTTTTTCTTTTGCTCCACTATACAAAGCGAAAAATTCGACGTACCAGCAAAAGGAACACCCCAAGGCTCAGTGATCTCGCCTCTATTATTCAACCTCGCAATGATCAAATTACCAGAATCACTAAAGACTATCACAGGGCTTCGACACGCTATCTATGCGGATGATATTACTTTCTGGACGACGACAGGGTCAACCGGCACACAACAGGATGCACTACAGGAAGCAGTAAACCACACGGAACAATACCTCAGGAATTGTGGCCTTTCCCTAGCTCCGGAGAAATCAGCACTTCTAATACTAAAGAAACGGACAAGAGGACGACCACCACCGGAGTCCCTCGACCACGAAGTGACGCTTCATGGGGTCGTCATCCCAAAGGTAGACACGCTGAGAGTCCTGGGACTTGTCTTCCAAAAGGACGGCGCAGGATCAGCCACTCTCCAAAAATTACAGTCTACCCTCTCCCAGGTCACCCACCTGATCAAAAGAGTGACCAGCAAAAAGCACGGGCTAAAAGAAGAAGACACGATAAGAATGATCCAGGCACTAATCATAAGTCGAATAACCTACGGAACCCCTTACCTAGGACTGAAAACAGCAGAAAAAGAAAAATTAAACGTTTTAATTCGACAAACATACAAGATGGCGCTTGGATTACCGGCCAAAACCTCAACCGAAAAACTCCTGCAACTAGGGGTGCATATTACGTGGGACGAACTGACAGAAGCGCACCGGGCAAGCCAACTGGAACTGCTCAAGCTTACAAAAACGGGCAGAGCTACCTTGCGCCGCCTAAACTATCAGGGCCCAATAGAAACAGAAAATCAAAAGCAACGCATCCCCCTCGATTTAAGGACGCACATCGAAGTAGCAAGCATCCCACGAAACATGCACCCCGTCTACCACAAGAAGCGTCGCGAAGCCAGAGAGAAAGCACTCCACAGAGCCTACAGAAATGATCAAACCTCAAGATACGTTGATGCGGCAGTGTATCCAAGCCAAATGAATAAACGAGCCCATACAATAAGCGTTGTAGACTCCAAAGGTTCCCACCTATCATCGGCAACAATCAAGACGGGAGACACGGACTCGGCGGAGGAGGCAGCGGTTGCGCTTGCCGTCACCACAGCGCCGGTAACCAAAGAGCGAATCACAGTGCTCACGGACTCACAAGCAGCCTGCAGGAATTACCAAAAAGGACGAATTTCTAAAACGGCGCTTCGAATATTATCCAAGACTTTTCAATCACGCCGAAACCCAATAGACATATACATCGTGTGGACACCGGGGCACGAGTCCCTAGAAGGTAACGCAGCGGCCGACGCCGTAGCCCGAGACCTCTCACTCCGGGCAGTTGCCTTGACGGGAACACACATCTTGCCCGGGATGCCACACAGCCATCCCATCGCCAAACGAAGCAAAGACATCTTGGAACACCTCAGGCTTACAAGAAGGAAATACCCACCTCCACATCCAAAGCTCACCAGAGAAGAATCGACACAACTACGAAGACTTCAGACAAATTCCTTCCCACATGCCACACAATTGCATATGATGTACCCCACATTATACAGCTTCGAATGCCAGTTCTGCAGCGGAACGCCCAACACCCTATACCACATGGTGTGGGAGGGTAAGGGCGTCAAGGAACTACCGGAGGTCCTGGCGCCATCACCGGAGCAGTGGGAGGCCGTGCTGACCAGCGCGGTCCTGGAGAACCAGCGTGGTCTGGTGAACCGGGCTCTTCGTGCTGCGGCAGGCCATGGCATCCCGGACTAGGGACGCCAACCAAAGGGGGCGATCACCTCAAGACCAACGCAGGAGATCATCCTCCGCTCCTTTACCATTTATGGCAAATAAACGTTTATACTACTACTACTACTGCTCCACTATATGTATAGTATCTCGCCGTATCAAGTTTCGCTCGTTCACACTCCGCTATTTTTATATTTTCCAAGTTCGGAATAACGACGGTTTAGCCTTATCTCAAACTTCCCACGAGACTGACATTATTACAGAAAAAGTTAGCCATGGTGTCATTTCGGTTGAGTTCTGAAATGTGACAGGCTCTCAGTATGTTGTGTTACGCAACAGGCTTTGCGCTATCGTTTCAACGTGACCTCGTTAAACTGACGCCCTCCGTTGCCTCACACGTCCACAGGCTGTGTGTTCAGATTTAATTTCTTGCCGATTGTCGCCTCCGTCGTGTACGGCTTGGGAACTGTACCGATTGCAACTTGCGCGCTCTTGGAGCGTTGCAAAAGGTCGGCGCGCTATCACGCATCTTTCGCAAGAACAAAAAAGCTTTAATTTCTCAATCGCATGCGGCGCACCCTTTTAAACATACCCTGCAAACCCGACGCTGACGAAACGTTGTGCCGTTGACCTCCGCGTATGCGCTATTTGAAACCGCTTTCCATCTCCAAAGCTATAATCTTCGCTCCAACGGGTGTGCGGATTACGCGTATGCATAATAGGGCACGTACGTAGACGGGCGACAATGGCTTCTAAGCCCGACAGGATGGACGTGTTCACGCGCGATGTAGTATCGTCATCGCGGCAGCCGGTTCATTTTCGTAATGCAAAACCAGCCTTTATATATTTTCTTCTATGACGGGCATACGCAGTAATGCGTGGGATCCTGGACATTGATCAAAAGATCCCCGCAATAATCTTGGTGGAGCGTGGCGTCCAAAAACCGACCCTGTGCGCGATGACCTCGAAAGATGCATCGCCTGCGATGCTCGCCGATCGCTCTCCAGGGAGGGCCCGATTCGTGGCCAGTGAGCCAAGTCGCATCGGCGTTGTCATGATAGCGAGCAACAGCTTGAAACATGCACCCGCTTCATGAACTTCCCCGCGCGCTGTTTTCCCCTCCTGCATGTTTTTTCCTGGGCTAGTGATTGACGAGATTGGCCGTCCTACGATGACGTTTTCTGGTTGCGGCCAATCACCGTGAAGTATCGGCCTTCTCACAATGACCGGTTGCGCCTTGGCTGTGGCTCGCGGTGGTGCTTCTGCATGACCGCTCGATCCTCTCCAGAGCGTGATCGACGCTCTAAGTACAACTTCGTGTGGCGCCGAGGGACGACCCCTTTTTTGCATCCTCACAGGCCTCATTCATCAAAAAGAGGGGCGGTGAAAGCGGACCGAAAGGGGGGTTCAAGGGTGTCATTTTAAGGGATGGATGATGCATGCGTGGCTAATTATAGAAGGCGAGTTGGGTAAGTTGGTCGGATATGCTATCAAAATCTAATGATGTCAGACCCTTTTGGGCAGCTAAGTGACTGAGCCGTTGTGGCACAGCCCGAAGACGCAGATTCGATACCGAGCACTATTGCTGATTTTGTTTGTTTTTCTTTTCGACAGAGACAAGAACCGAAAACGCCCACGCGTCGAATTTACCGTAGCCATCACATGCGTAAGATTCACATGTCGATATTCACAAGTTGAAGATGCCCCATGATGCAAATTAATACGTAGTCCTTTTCCACTGTGACGTGCCGCATGACCAAGTGCATCTATGACGCGTAAAAGCGGTAGGTTTGGATTTAGATTGTACCGTATAGCCTTAAATGGGCCACGTAGACAAAACGTAAGTTTCCTTCATTCGAAAGATTGCCTCGTTAGAATAGCACTAGGCCGTGTCTGGAGTGCCGTCCGATGGTATTATAAGCACTCCACTTGTTACAAGCACTCCACAGTTTTGTTACAAAACGCCGTGCCTGGCCCTACATCCCTCTAGATAACGCAAAGCTAGGCAATCTAACCTAAACATAGCCTTACATGACCTAACACACACAAAGAAATCATTTAAAACACCAAAACTAACCTAAGCCAAATTATGGTTCAATTTAAAGATGTAAAAAAAAAACAGAGACAAGATCCGGTCTCGAACCACTGGCCTTGTTGTCAAGAAGCTGAGTTGGCCCCCCTACACCACACTGACAGACGCTTAGGGCGGTGTTAGCCTAGTCCTAGATATTCGAATGCCGTCGGACGGCACCCTAGACACTGCAATAGCACTAGCACCATGCACTTTTAACGCAAACTTCTCCCAAATTGTGTGTTTAATCTGGAGAGAATGGCCATGCGACCAAGTAGCTCATTTCCCGCACTAGAACCTATGACGTAGTATTGCCGCCACGTAACAGTGTGGACAGCTATGCAATTGACTGTGCGATTGAACAGAGATTATAATCTTGCAGAACGAGCTGTTCGCGCTCAAATTTTGGCGCATTCCTTTTATAGTAGTGATAGTGGTGGGATGAACAGTTCAAGTTACGAACGAACACGTAAACATCGAAGCAGTTAGTGCATCACTTTGCCGACGGCACTGCCTTACACAGCCGTCAGACGCGGACCTGTCTTACACAACACTGGCCAACTGATGTATATAAACGGCACGGCCACTTGCGTGTCCATGTTTGTCGAGTTTTTGCTTTAAGAAACGATTGGTATCAACCCTAATAAAAATACAGCAGGTATAGGGAGGCGAAGCTAAAGTTTGCCGGGCGAGGGCAGCGCTGATTCTATCGCGAAGCGGCGTCCTTTTCGTTTCGGGGGAGTGAGCGGCGTTTCCGCCGCCCTTTGTACGTGCTGGCTTAAGTGGCTCGTGCAGGCGGCGGTCGCTTTGTTCGCATACCGGAGTAGGGGGGACGGGTCCTTCGAGTGGTCGGGGAAGGCGGAAATGGATCCGGGAGTGCGACAGCGTGCACAGCGAGCTAGCTGCACGTGCGGTTGTAAGACGAACCGCGCGGGCCGGCGGGCGTCTCCCTCGGATCGGGTGCGCGGGGCGAAAGAGCGGACGCTCCCGCAGTCGTTTCGCGATGTCTAAGGTGGTAAAACTGAAAGCCCAGCAAACCCTGATATTGTTGCATGGTCCGCTGCCACGACATTAACAAGACGGCGAAAGAAAAGAATCCATCCGTTAAATTCAACGAATTCCCGGCGAAAGCGTGCCAAAAGGAAAGACTTAGGTAAGCATGGATCGCTGTGGTTGGAAAGGTGAAATAAACTGGCCCATTTTTGTTTGTATGTGTGCACTTTCAGTTTACATTTCCCGGATTCGAAAATGCGAACTAGTGTTCTCTCTACTATTTTTTTAAATGCGTGCTGCCAATAATTGTTTTCCGCTATAATAAATTACCTTGGGCCCTCTACTATTTTTTTTAAATGCGTGCTGCCAATGATTGTTTTCCGCTATAATAAATTAACTTGGGATTGTTTAGCTGGTGCCGTTCGATACCGTCCATATATGGCACAACAGGTTCATATTTTGCATGGGTGAAAAAAAAAATACTTTCTAGCAATTTGACTGGCTGTAGTAGCTCCGTTCATTCTTCTCATTATAATTTGTGTTCTCGACGGGACTGCGTGTTGTTCGTTTTTTTTTTTTCTCCCACATTTAAAAATACTGGTAATTAAAAGAGTTATACACCAAATTCTGCGTATTAATAGTAATTAAAAGTTATACACCACAAGCTGTTCTGTTGTTTCCGCGAACTGTCACTCTAACCCATACTTGTACTCCAAGCGGGTGACTAACATTGCGAACAAAAATTCCATCAGGGACAACTGAAATGGAAATGCGGCGCTGTGTTGCGCACCCCTTAATTAGCCTGTGCCTTTTTAATGCATTTTTATAAGATGCAGCTGATTGTTTCAAGAGTAAGAAATAACCTATTAACCATAATCAATCACGTTTATCTTACATTTCTTGCAAGTCTCAGCGTTGCTGCAGTCCATAAAATCCGAATGTCCGAAGCGCGAACACGCGAAGGAAGCAACAAAGAAGAGAAAACTACGCTGTGACAAGCTGAACAGCTGTTGCCTTGCAGACGAAAAGACAGCAGCCACCGAACAACGCGCTTCCGCCCTTGAAATCGTCGGGGCAGTCGCCGGTCGAGCGGCGGGTAGCAGACGGCGCGTCTGTAGCAGACGACAAGACAAACGCCGACAAAAATGAACTCACTATATACTCTACGTTTAAACCGAATTTTCTGGACACGTGCTGACGCGTACGGTTTCATAAGTCGAAAGAAAGTTTTACCCAGCCCTCTTCCTAGCGCGAGAAATGCAGCACGCGCACAGCGAAAAAAGCACGTGCCGAAGCGGCGGCCGCCCCGGCGTACTCCCCCGGAGGGGAGAGTGCAGCGCCACCCGGCGATCGTTCCGGAGCCTATAGAAGTCCGGCAGGCATAACAGTGTGGCAGTGGAACTGCCGCGGCTTCGTCAAGAAGAGGGCAGTGGTCCAGCAACACATTGTGCACGCCGCGCGCAATCCCGACGTGCTTCTACTTCAAGAAACGCTAACGGACAAGCCGTCCCTTCCAGGCTACATGGTGCACGCGGGCCCGCCCGATGGCAGAGGCCTGTGCACCCTGGTCAGGAAGGGACTCACCTTCGTTGAACACCGGCTAAGCAACGTCAAGATCGAACACACGCTCACCGAACTCATACCGACCAAGCAAAGAAGAAACAGCATCTTCATTTTGAACATCTACAGTAATCCATCACAGAGACTGCAGAAGTTCAAATCCATTCTTCACAAGGCAAGCACGACGGCCGGCCAGAACACGCTGATTGCGTGCGGTGACTTTAACGCGATGGATACGGCGTGGGGCTACGTCAAAAGCAATGCGAAAGGCAGAAACCTATCCCAAGACGCGGCGGAACTTGGCTATGCCCTCATAACAGACTCGGCTCACCCAACGAGACTTGGTAACTCCGTTTCCCGAGATACCACCCCCGACCTAACGTTCGTCAAGAACAATGAACCGATCACGATCACGTGGAGGAACACGGGGGTGGACCTCGGCAGCGACCATATGATCGTGGAAATCGTTGTACCGGTCCCGGAGCAGAACAGTAATAACGTCAGGAAACATACGTGGATCGATTGGACCGCTTTCAGAGACACCAGAAATCAGGAGGAGGAAGAAAACACGTAATCGACGACATCGAAATGTGGACCAACAAGGTTCTACAAGACGTTCGGAACTCAACCAAGAGCATAGAAACAGATCTTGAAACGAACAGAATGGACAGCCGGCTGGCCCACCTCATCGAGGCCATGCAGTCCATTCTCAACAGATGGAAAAAGCAACGCCTCAATCGTAGGCTACGGAAAAAGGTCGCAGAACTCAACAAAGCAATCGAGGAGAGAGAGAGAGAGAGAAAACGTTTACACTGTCGCACGCTATGCGCGCAGCAGTGGAACGAGATATGCAACGCCGCCGATGGCCAGATGCACAATGGGAAAACATGGAACTTGCTTAAGCATCTGCTCGACGAAACTAAGGCTAAGTCGCACCAGAGGGACCGACTGGCGAAACTCATCCATCGGGAAGTCATGAAACACGGAGCCGACACGGTGATGAACCGCATCAGCGACAGATACCTGCTGACTACGTCCACGGAGCACCACGGGCCGTACGGGGGGCTACCCAACGAGCGCCTCGACAGAGACATCGACGTAGAAGAGGTTCGCACAGCGCTGCAGGACCTCAACAGCAGGTCGGCGGCCGGACCGGACCGCATCACCAACCAGGCACTCAAGAACCTCGACGACAAATCCGTGGAAAGCCTAACGGGCTACTACAACAAATGCTGGAAAACGGGGACGCTGCCGCAGCATTGGAAGAAGGCCAAGACCATCCTGATCCCCAAGCCGGGCAAGCCACCCGGCACGGACAACCTCCGGCCCATTTCGCTAACGTCTTGCGTGGGCAAGGTGCTGGAGCACGTTTTGATGAACCGGTGGCAGGACTACCTGGAGAGGGAAGGACTGTACCCCGCCACGATGATTGGCTTCAGACAGCGCCTGAGCACACAAGACGCGATGCTGCAGCTCAAGAACGAAATCGTGGACGACACCGGCATCTCGCGAGACAACAAGACCATCCTGGGGCTCGACCTGCAGAGCGCTTTTGATAAAGTGAAACACTCGGCGATTCTGTCCCAAGTCTCCAAGCTCAACATGGGCGAAAGGAGTTACAGTTACATCAAGGACTTCCTGACGGACAGGACCGCCGAGCTGCGGGCTGGCGACATACAACTGCAAGACAAGAAGCTCGGGTGCACCGGCACACCGCAAGGGTCCCTGATCTCGCCGCTACTGTTCAACTTGGTAATGATAGGAGTGGCCGACAGGCTCGCGAAAGTGGGGGTCCGACACACCATCTACGCCGACGACATAACGATATGGACGACCGGCGGCAGCGACTCCCAGATCGAGGCCAAGCTGCAGGAGGCCGTCAACGCCATCGAAGACCATCTCGATGGCTCCGGCCTCGTCTGCTCGCCAAGCAAGTCGGAGCTCCTGATAATACCACCACGAAGAGGCAACACCAAAAACAGACAGCGGCGAGAGCACGAGAAGATCAAGATCGTAACGCGGTCCGGGCAGACGATCCCCGAGGTCAGCAAGATCAGAGTCCTGGGCATGGTCATCGAGAAGCACAGAAGAAACGGCGAGACCGTCGCCCGTCTCACCGCCAAGGCGGCCGACGCGATGCGTCTCGTCAGGAGAATCACGTCCCGCAAAGCCGGCATGAAGGAAGACAGCCTGATCAGGCTCGTCCAGTCCTTCGTCGTCAGCCACATTGCGTACGTAGCGGCCTACCACAACTGGCTGCAACACGAACGGAACAAGATCAACGCCATCATCCGAAAAGCATACAAGTCGGCGCTCGGCTTGTTCGAGTCCACGAGCACGCCCCGATTCTTGAAGCTAGGGGTACACAATACGCTTGAAGAGATTGCGGAGGCGCAACGAACGGCTCAGCTCGAGCGCCTGTCAACAACCAAGGCCGGGAGGAAGATACTCGAAGACCTTGGTCTCGGACGTCAGGACGGGGAGAATGCCAAACTCTCCATCCCCGACGAGATCCGGAGCAAGATCAGGATAGACCCCTTACCGAGAAACATGAACCCGGAATACAACAAGGGAAGAAGGAATGCGCGAGCCAAGGCCCTCATCGACCTACACGCCAAAGACGGACACGCGCGGTACGTGGACGCGGCCGAATATCAACGAGAGGCTTTCGCCGCAGCTGTCATCGAAGCGTCCACGGGTGCCGTGAGGACGGCGGCGAGCGTCAGATGCACCAAGGCGGAATGCGCGGAGGAGGTCGCCATCGCCCTGGCCATCGCCGACACAGACTGCCGCACGGTGCTGAGCGATTCGAGAACGGCGGTGCGCAACTACGCCAAGGGACGCATCTGTGAAGAGGCCGCGCGCGTGCTGCGCGGAGTCAAATTGTAAGAAAAAAGAGTGAGGATCAAGTGGTTCCCGGCGCATGCGGGCGAGTGCGCGTCGGCGAGAAACGCAAACCACAACGAGACGGCACACGTGGAGGCACGAGCTCTAACCAACCGCGCCCCCGCGACCGACCGTCCCGCGTGGTTCGGAGCCAAAGACGGCATGATGGACTACGGCGAAATCACGAAGGCCTACCGCCTGGCTCGCAGAGTTCTCCCACCCCCGCAACCGGGGCTGAGCCGGGCGGAGGCCGTACTTCTAAGACAGCTACAGACCGGGTCGCTACCCACCCCGTCCTTGTTGCATCGTATGTACCCTGAAGCGTACCCGACCGACAGGTGCAAGATGTGCCGTAGGGAGATGGCCGACCAGTACCATATCCTGTGGGACTGCTCAAAACAACCGGAGGAAGCGGCATCGAGAAAAATCCCGCCGCGGCTGGAAGAAGCCGCGAAGAGCTACGACCGCGAACATCAACTTTAGGCCGTCCAGCAGGTCCTGAGGGCGCTCGAAAGGCACGAGACTCGCGAGCCGTCAACGGCGAGCGGATGGCTCGGGCCGAGTAACGGCTAACCCCTAGGACGACGCCGGGCCCGCGTCACGGCGCACAAAAACGCCGATCTGCAGGCACAAATAAAGTTTACTCCAATCCAATCCAATCCGGCCAGGGGCCCTATTCTCCATAGAGTTGCACAAATTGCCGGCATTTCGCTCATGTTTTTTTGCGTAAGCACGACGTAAGCAATTAGTGACGTGCTACACCTATAGCTATGACGACATGCAGTGTAATTTGACGAGTCACTCATAAAGATCGCTACCAAGGTATCAAATATTGTCCAAGAAAGATATAAAAAACACTTGGCATGTACTATAAAAATTAAGACGGTAGCTGAGGCTGACAAGAAAAACACATTTCTGGAGGTCAGAATTGGCGTCAACACCACAAGGCGATCGAGTAACGTTGATCCAAAATCGAGCGAAAGGCGGATGTCGAGCTAAAGAGCATCACACAATTTTTTTTACCGTATCTATTTATTTATTTCAATCGCTTTTAGTAACATAGCTGGGCTCTCTGCTTCAATGCAAGCTTTGTTGCGTTATCACCTTCCCTGCCGCCACCGCCGCCACGCCATCGTCTGCTGCTATGTTACAAGTTCATGGCGTGATCACAGAAAAAGACGGCCGCGATCATCGCTTAAGAGCAGCGAAGCGCTACGCCTGATAATCGCGGAGCGCACCGATGTCGCCGATTGACTCATTCGTCAAGCTCGACTGCAATCAGCGCTGTAATGAACCAAATCGTCACTTTTCTTTGTTATTTTTCTCTTGAGTTCGATCATGTGACCCAACAACTTACTAGGACAAGTATGGACAAATGCCAAGCATTGGGTTCTCTTTGTCATGGAGAGGCTTGTACTGCCCTCTTATGTTGCGGTTACGCCAAACAAATAATTTTTATTTTATTGCCAAACATAAAAGCAAAATACTGCATGTTATTTGTATGTTCCTAGATCGCTGACTTGGAAGTAGTTGAAACTATAATTTGTTTCGGTAGGAAACATGCTTTAAACAGCGCGCATGCGAAACTGCGCCTGCTGCAAATTGCCGCACATTTCGCGGCGCCGTAAGCCGGGGCAATTTTTTGCCCTAGTTTGCTTGTATTTTGCGACAAAAACAGCCGCCATTTTCAAGCTGTTACGTAGCATTACGTCACTTTTACGCAGGCTGAAGTTGCCAATGCATGACGTAATTGTTCCCGCCAACTGTTTAAATTACGTCACGCCTTCTCAGCCAATCACAGAGGGGGCGTGTATTACAAGCAGTATTGTTGTTGAATAGCAAAGACAGGCTTACGTTGTCATGTCCGCTGCATTTAGTCTGGTTTTTCATTGCCGGCCAAGAATCATGCGCCTTTAGTAACGAGAAATAAGGCAAACTTTAGAACTGGTGTACGTAAACGACATGAAACGTCAAAATGACGACAGCACACACAACCGCTTTGTCAACCGGAAGCACGTGACCAAAATGGAAAGCCAATCAGAAAAGACTTCCGGAAAATTGCCTGAATTGCCGGCAATTTGTGCAGTCGAGAATAGGGCCCCAGAAGCAAAGTGCGAACACGAGCGCTTCAGCTAGACAGCCTACATGTGCGCGCCTCCGTTAGGCGTGCACATGTAGGTACCCTAACTTCAACGGCATTGCAGCGCCATCTATGAACGTGGGCGATAAACAAGTTAACCAAACGGCAGTCGGTGAGATGGTAGCAGCCCTGGTCAGCAGACTATCTATCTTTAGTTCGAACGCCCTGGCCTGGATAGGTCATTGTCGACCACGAAAACACACGATTTAGCGGGAGAATTAAAATTTTGGGTTAAAATGTTTATTTTTCAGTGAATAAAGCATCCTTTGCTGCCGGGCAAGCGCTGAGGGCACTATAAAGCACCAAATCTTTCGAATAAAACGAACTTCTATTTTGTCTGCATGGCCCTATATCGGGAAGCGTTAACCCTTTGGATCACTTTTAGGTTAACGGCTTGCAGGAATTACTCAGAATCGCATACCGGTATTTTACGTAAGGGCGGTTCAACCTCCTCGATGGACTCTTCGCGGACACCTGCCACTTTCGCATCCTGTCAGGTGAAACAAAATGCGACACACTTAAGCATATTGGCTCAATCAATCAATCAATCAATCAATCAATCAATCAATCAATCAATCAATCAATCAACCAACCAATCAATCAATCAATCAATCAACAAACTTCTAATGGGCGTCGCTTCGTATGCTTAAAAACTGCATCATTCCATGCGCACGTATGGCTTTCACCCTTAAGCAGTTTTCTCATTTACTAACTGTAGCTGCCAAGTAAATTTCTATTCCCTTGCAGTAGGACGTAGTGTTTCAACGTGAGTGCGATGTACAAACGGCGCAATGTGTAAAAATATTTTGGCCCATTTTGCCCCCCCCCCCCCCTCCCCACCAACAGTACGTAAAATAACTCGATGCGCAAGATCAACTCCGAAATTAGGCCTGAGAATGTAACGCGGAATCAACGTTGCCTTCTTTCATGCCGCCCCACACTGAGAAGCACGCCGCTATGAAAACTTCCGAGAAAGACAATTCGAGCGGAAACGCTTCGGACACCTCACGCGTATACTACCGCAAGAAACGTCGAGCAATACCGACAGCCCCATCGCCGCGTACTAATGCCTCTATTGACGCGCTAGCTATGATCGATGATTCCTTCCCAAAAAGATGACCCCGGACTCCTCGCCGCCGCAAAAATGTATGCAAAACACATCTCTCTCGAGTTTCGTTAGGAAGCGCTCAGCGCCGCTTCGCATCGCCGCACACGAGACCACCAAGAAACCAGGGTCAGCGCGTCGCTTCATCTGACTCGTGCAGCCATAGGCCGTGCTACGGGTAGATCGTTATTTCAGCCAATCGGACAAGTTATAGGAGAAACGTAGCCACCAGGCCCGCTCTTTTAGGTGGTGCTGGCGTCTCTTGCCCGCGCTCAACGAGCCGTTTATTCAAGCCGTCCGCTCGTTTCGTTCCCAGTTCGATAGAAGCCCCTTTCCGACTATCGGGATCTCGTGACGAATCACTGCCTACGTGAACTTTTGTTCTTCCGCCGAGGAAGCGAACTTTTTCGACAACCAGGCGCCGCCACTCGTCTACATTGAGACCTTGGCCGAAGAGATTTCCTTTCGTTCACATCTATAAGGAAAGCGAAGAGAAAAAAAAATGATATAGATTCCTGCTTAAGTTGAAGGCCTTTCTTTTTCTGTCAGCGAGCCGGTGCTTCTTATTCATCCCTCTTTGCATAGGTGGCCTGCGCAGAAGCAAAGAAAAACGTCTGAGGGAACATCATTGGGACCAAGGCAGCGAACTTCAAACCCTTCTGACAGTTCCGAAGTGCATTTCAGCGCCCATTTTAACGCTAAATTACAATATCAACCTGAACAATGAGGCTTTGAGATCTTCGTCCATACAGCTTGGGACGGTGGAACGTAGCGGGGAAATTAAGTTTACTACAAACTGCAATTGCACTGAGTTGGTAGCACAGGGCGGGCATGACCGGCGACCTTTGCCTGGGAAAATCGTCCACAACTTAGTGTAACAAGCGAAAAGTAACCTTCTTAGGAAGCAAGCAAGTAAATCATGATTGTGTAAACAAATTGACATTCGTAGGCGAGCGGCCCTTAGATTTTACTTCTTGGCCCTTCCATAGGTTATGCTTGTTCAATGTGTCAATACGTGGGTGTAGGACCGCAGCAGATTCTCACCGCCCCCCCCCCCTCCCCCCCCAGATTCGTTTCTCCATTTTTTTTTAAAGCAAAGCTTTACAACTCCCGCCCAGCGGTTTCGCCGCGGATGCGCATGTTCACCTTTCGACCGCAGACACGCCACCTGCGACACACCCCTTAAAGGGCATCGCGTGATTCGCCGGGCCGCTATGGGCACTGCGCACAAGGCCGCGTTTTCAGTCGTTCTGCTCAAGTAGCTGCGGCGCGTGTTCACGATGACACATACTATGGTGGGGTATTGACCAAAAATGGCCAGTCCGATTTCTTGTCTCCGACAGATCTGAAAAAAAAAAAAAAAAGTCTGCGGCTTAGCTCAGCTAACCTTGGATATGCAAAGCAAAAGATTGGCTTAGTCTGGTTGAGTCTTTGTTTCGCTTGGGTAACCTTTGGTTTAGCTGTATTGCCGACGTCTCAAAGCCATTCGGTCCCGTTCAAGGCTCATAGAAGGAGGCCCGGTCTCGCTTTCATTCACGGCGAACGTGGCGCAAGATGAGTCACAGAGCCCGAGACGACGAAGCGGGGCATGCGTGAGAGGCTGCGGGTTTGGTCGGCTGCCGATCAGCTGAGCGGCCGCTCCCGTCGCGGCCGCCGCAGCTGCGAGATTCCGTTCCGCTGTGGTTGCAAGCCCGGCATTTCCTATGCGCACCCAGCGCCATCTACTGCTTCGCTTCGGGCATTCCTTCTGTTCTTTTAAGCGACTGCTGAAAGAGCTCCGCTGCTGTACCCGAGTAGCCTACGGGTAGCATCATCAGCTTTCGAACTAGCGCAACGATTTCACGCCCCAGCAATACCGATATTTTTGTAGCGTGAGTTACACTGGCCGAGGTTGAGCAGTTCGCGTGGCTCCTGGAGAGCCGTGCTGCGGATGCGCGAGGAGCAGTGACATCACACGGCGCACAGAACGTTGCTCGCTGCCCGGCGTCTCTCACACACCCCACGCGCCCGGCGTCTTCTCAGAGAACTCCGTTCCGCGCGTGGCGGCCACGTACACTTGATGATCCTCCGATGGGAGGCCGGGTGTGGAACCGATGGCTCGTGCGTCGCAGCAACACCGGCGTGCGCCTGTGGAACCAGCTTAGCCCTGGGGCGATTGGTGACGCTGCGCCGGAGCCGCTTGATAAAAAAACATGTGTCACATAATGCGTGTACCGTGTGTGTGTCATTGAAGCAGCAGTAAGCATGATACTCAAGCTAATCCTAGACAACCAGGAAAGCTAAGAATAACCAGCTTAACCTTAACTGATGCTACGTATATCTTGGCATATCCTAGCTAAGCCACTGCTAATTTTTTTTTTGTCGTAAAGTGTTCTCCTAGCTCAGTTCTGGGCTTTCTTTTCGTAAATTATCGTGGTTTGGTATCTTTTAGCTCAGTTTAGAGGTGGGCGTGGCCTGTCAACACGTTTTAGTAACGTTCCGGAAATGCCGGGCTTGCACCTATCTTGTAACGGAATATCGCACGCGGGCGTGGCTTTGAGGCAGCAACGAGATTCTTTGTTTAGGTGCAGTGACGTCTGCAAGTCACGTAGAAAGTTACGCTCTGGCGGGTACAGACTGGCACCCTCCTTACCCCCTACCTTTCGCAGCGCTTCAGAAGCAAGGAAGGCAGCCGTTCCCTGGCCAGCCCAACACTAGAATGTCCAGCCGATACGGCACTCGATTGATTGATTGATTGATTGATTGATTGATTGATTGATTGATTGATTGATTGATTGATTGATTGATTGATTGATTGATTGATTGATTGATTGATTGATTGATTGATTGATTGATTGATTGATTGATTGATTGATCGATTGATTGATTGATTGATTGATCGATCTATCGATTGATTGATTGATTGATTGATTGATTGATTGATTGATTGATTGATTGATTGATTGATTGATTGATTGATTGATTGATTGATTGATTGATTGATTGATTGATTGATTGATTGATTGATTGATTGATTGATTGATTGATTGTACGGTTTAACGCGCCGACGCAACGCAGGCGATGAGGCGCGCCGTAGTAGAGGGATCCGGATTAATTTTGACCACCTGGGGACCTTTAACGTGCGCTGAAATCTCGCACACACGGGCGTTTTTGCTTTTCGCCTTCCCACGCGGCACTCGGGCCGTCCTTGAACACCTTCTGTGGTTCTCACTCTGTACTTGGCTCCCACAGCCTAAGCCCCTCGCTGAACTCCCGAGTTAGATAAGGCCAAAATCCCTGCAGAGGTGGGCGACACCACACCCGGGTGGCATGGTGCAGCGGCTTCCATCGAGCTTTGGCGGTCGTTGAACCAGGTTATGGGCCACATAGAAGCTCCTGCTACCGGTTCTTGGCTTTGACGGCTCTGACGTGTAGCCGGAACTACAGCCTGACGCGGCGGAAACCAATAAGCAAATGACAAAACTTTTATTGTGTTTGTACTTTTTTATCGTTTTGTACATCTTTATCTTTTTTTTACGGCGGCCTTACATTGGCCTGAAAATTGGAAGTTAATTTGTTCAACAACAACAGCAGAATATCATGATTCGGCGTTTAAGAAACAGTGGAGCCATGGTTTTATCCCTGGTACTTGGGAACTTGCTTAAAGGAGCACTGACACGAACATTTTATGTTACACTTTTATTGCTTTTATCGATGCTTAATGGTCTGGCCAACCTGAAACAGCACCTCAAATAGTTCAGCGCGCGATAGTTAATTACATTGAACGGCCTGAAAATCGTTTGTTTCAAATTCCCGCGCTTTCATCCCGAACGGCGTGTATAAGAGACTCCCTGCCTGACCTCACCGCTTTGTGCGGACGTCACCGGCGCCCGCTCGCCGCTCGTGGGGCCGCGCGCGTGAAGTGACGTCACGAGTTTTTGACGAGCGCTGTCGCGTCACTTCTTTTTCCTCTCCTGGAGTGATGTCACGCTGATGTCCATTTGCTGAGAGCCGCTCCGCGCGCTGCTCCGTCGGCGCGATAAATGAGATCCAATTGAACTATGTTCTTCGCGTCGCAGGCCGCTCATATTTCAACCAGGGTATTCTGTTGAGTGAAGGAAGCGAACTGCGCAATAATATTAACGCCGAAAATTGGTGTCAGTGCTCCTTTAATACTTCCAAGGCCTGTGGTAAAGGTGTCCACGCGTGCGCATGCGCAGGAACTTTAACGGGACCGGCAAATAAATTTTATTCCGCATATGACTGCTGTATGGAAGTCACAACATTATGTAGTCGATAACAGATAAATATAATTTCTTATTAGGCCAAAGAAATAATTTTAATCTCGCACAAAAGTAGTGAGAAAATTGCGATGACACCTGAGCAGTCCTAATGGTGTAGTAAATGTGAAAGCATTAGTGTCCGATTGCCAAACGTATCCTCTACTTATAATCCTAACCTTCTTTACTTCGCTCCTTTTTTTTCTTCTCTCTGTTGCTATGTCTCATAGCCTTGGCCAATTGGCCTTCCTGACCCTACATCTAGGATTACAGTTAAGTCGCCGGAAGGGTGAGCCCTTCAACCTCACTGTGCCTCAAGCTGCGCATACCCGTTGACGCCGGCATGGAATTGAAGGCGTAACGTTAGGTCAAATATCAGGCCGGCATGTACAATTCCGCTCACTGTGACCTGCAACGCTCATTAATATTCAGCCGGCTATACCGTCGAAACAGTGACTTTTATCGTAAACGTTAGTATTATAAGGCTTGATTGATTAGGACGTTGTGCTCCTAATTCGTACTGGGTCAGACGACACCAGACGAAGGTTGTATAAAAAGCGGTGAGTACTAATGAGCGTTGCAGGTCATAGTGGGCGCGATACCTCCGCGTTCGCACTGTTCTCGCGCCATCTGTCGGGGCAGCGCCGTACGTTCGCACGTGTCAGCGGATGCCGCATGATGGCGATACCGTTTCACGCCCAACCTCAGTAAGATACAAACCAACACCTTAATACACAGGTCGCGCTGTACCCTCGTCGTGAACAACCGTGCATACAACGGTGGCTGCAGCAAGTGTGGCCAACCGTGTACCCTCTTTTATGCCACGTGGGCCTGTACAGTTACATGGCGCCCCCTAGAACACCCTCCCACTCACTCCACTACTACGGGAGGTGGGCCTTGCCAGCTCCGCCCTCTCTGTTCAGCTTACGCTGGTCGTTACAGCGAGCACGGAGGTTTCCGCTTTGGGAGCATTGGACATAGCATTCCCTCTGTAGCTTCTTCTATGTCCCCGCCCTTTTTTTTTTTTCGTTAGTGAAGCTTTTGAGCAGCAGCACCACCAGCAGCAGCAGCAAAACCGACATTTCACAGAAATGTAGTCTATTACTCACCTAATTTCAACTTCTGTAATTAGCAGACTGAGATTACTTATGTCCTATGGCTTATTGCCCACTCCACGTGGCATGGCTTGATGAGAGGTGTTGTGATTCATCTGCCAATAGGACAGAAGGGATCACCAGCACTACCTTTAATGACTTGCGCACTGAATTATTGCGATTTTTCTAAGAAGGGATGGTCAGACTCACTTCGATGAGAAATCAATGTGGAACATTTGTAGCGGAACACGGGCTTGGGCTACTCCTCCAGCACTTCGGTGTTACATGCGAGGCCGGTCCCCAGCCACTCGGGGGCAGACAGATGGTCAAGTGGAGACTGATAGGATGATGGGCGATTGTGGGAGACGGGAAGCTGGTGGGGCGTCACTAACTACCATAAACTCCTCGAACACCCTGGAAGGTCGTGAGTCGCTGTGGGCGCTACTGTTGCTAGGACAGACTGCACGTCGGTGAGAGAGCGAGTAATTGAAAAACATTTCGGTAAAACAGGCGTTGCACTGCTATGCACACCACTGTATGCAGTGCTTCGACGTCGTGCCTTGCTGTGGGCGCCACGATCCCTAGGACGCACTGCACGCTTGGGGAGGAGCGCGTGGATGGAATCGGATTGGAGTAGCAGGTGGCGTGACGTCACGAAAAAACTGGAAGTACCGATGGTGCAAGCCACGTTTGCTATCGTGACGGGCCTGTGTTTCAGGCGTTTCATGTTTGAAACACAACTGCCCAGCGATAAGTGAACACCAAATTTTTTTTTTTTTTTTGCTGTTCAGAGCAAAGTTATTAGGGTGCAATCTCAGAGGAAAGAAGTACAAAACTCCTTATTTTCTTTCGCCGCACACGCTTCAGACGGAAAACTACTCTGGAAGATCGTCATTGGCCGTGTAGAACTGCAACTTCTTAGCTGGAAACTGATTTCAAGAAAGCCTCAAATGACCGCGTAAGAAGGCGGTCTGGAGAACGAGGAAAAAGACTTGAAGAACTGCCTCCTTCCGTTGCAGAAAAAAAAGACACAAAAGCTCCGTTTGCGTAAAAACATAGCGGAACAGGAAGGCAAACGCCCTTGAGCCCGGTGGGGTCCGGGACGACACATGTGGGATCTTCATTTTTATGTTTGAGTCGAGTATTTTGGGGGCTTTTTCAACCGTATGCGGCGGCGGGGACTTGGCTGACAGAAAGAGCGAAAGAGGGGACTGGAAGAAAAGGTGCTGCATGCGTTCTAACGGTTACAAGTTTTCAGTTCTGTCATGGGAGAGTGCCTTGCGCTGCCTCCCCGCTATTTGACTACGGTCGCATCTTAATCTTCATTTCATCACTTTTTATTATTCCTTTTAAGTATTCTGATTTTATTATTCTTTTTGTATATATTTAGCTTGTTACTCAGTCTCTTTTGTCATAGTTTTGTGGTTGCAAGCGATGATGTCTGCCATGACTGTCCGCATGCCTGCTTGGGTTTAGAAAAAATCAGGGTGTGGGTAGACAATCTCCCACTGTACTCCAAGGTGACTTATGTGAGTGGCGGTTCTGCCAGTCACTTTAAAAACAGGTACCAGCTTCATGAGTTGCGAAAGAGCGATGTGCCTGAAACGCAATGAATATTCTCCGCAACAGGGCACGGAAAGAATGCCTGCGACGGAGATTGGAGATTCGCCCAACACCAGGCGACACTTTACAACCTAAGAGAACCACTAAGAAATGCGATTCAGACGGCAAAAGACATGGTAACTGTGTTGTCTGAGAAGATCAAGGGCGTTCACTTCATATACCTCAAGGGGAACGAAGTTTCCAGCTATCACGAAACAAAAAAGGAAGAATGGCGAACAGTGCGTGCCTTTCCCGGCATACAGTCCTGGCACGTGTGGCGTTTAAGGAAGTCATCAGAAGCAGATATATGCAAACTAAAAGAAGCGAGGACTGTTTGTGCCCCTTTGAGGAAACTGTGAACATTGATGCAGCAAGCAATGTGTAAATAAACAGCTAGTAGCTGCACGGTATTAATGGGGTGCCGATGGAACTCTGTCATGTCAAACGTTGACTTCGTTAGTGTCACTTGGCTATTCTATTCTCCTTAACTCAGAAGATATTCTGCCCTTTCTACAAAATAAATTAGGGAAATCTGCAGAAAGTCACAATCGTCGTTTTATGTCTCAGCTCCTTGTCACGAGCATGCTTGACAAGGCTCTTTTGCTTTTCAGTGATCAAAATGATGCGATTTTTTTTTAATGGCTCACGCAATTAAATTAGGAGGTAAATATCCGTGGAAAGCTTCATAAAACTCGAAGAAGCGTTTTTTTTTTAATGCGCGTGAATCTGGAGTTCCTCCGTTTTTTCTTCGAAGAGTACACGTTTAGCGGTGCGCAGATTGTTTATTTTCTTTCCAAAACTCACATAAAAATTTCAGTTTCACTGCTGAATTCTCTGTAATGCTATATATAAGTAATAGTTTGCCTTTGGTACAAAAACAATCATCATATGTCTGCACATTCACTGGAAGTTGCTCACTGTTTCATGTCTGAGGATCTTGTGAAGACCTGGCCAACCAGGCTTTTTTCTAGCGCTGTAGGCGCGTCAGGAACAAAATGATGCAACATGTTTTTAATGATCATTGAAGTACATGCACAGGTGAACATCTGGGGAGAATTTCAGCAAAATCGAAGAAGTGTTTTTTTTTTTTTTTAATAAGCCTCTGAACTCGGAGTGTTTTAGTTTTTTCGTCACACTTGTGCGCCATTTACTTATTAACCGTAGTGTGCACAGACACGATATTTACGGCCCTTATTTTTGCTTGCCAGGAGCAGCCCTCACTGAAATTTGAACGCTGTAGCTCCATTACTTACGATAATACTGGCCCGCAAAGTACACAACAAAATGCGCTCTGAGCAAGATTTGGAAATTTATTTTAAAAAATATGTGTTTTTCTAGCCGACGATATTTCGGGCACGCAATGTGCACCAGGCGCAAATTAAGCATAAAAATTACCATTCTCGCCTGATCAGTATATTTCTTGGTAGACGCCGCTAAATTTGGCCGCGGCGCATGGGCAGGTAGCGGCCGGGGTCCCCGCGGGTGGGTTCCAAATTTTTTTTCAGCCGGCCAAAATTTTTTCTGCCGGAAATATTTGCGAATCCGCACATTACATACATGCGGGAATGAGGTAAAAAAATTTCAATCAAATTGAAGAGGTCGACCAGCCATGCTTTGTTCGGTCTTATCTGAAATGACCCTGTATCTTTGCGTACGCTCCTGTTCATAATCCATTCCCTACCCCTCTATAAACAGTGGACAGCGTGGTAGACCAGCAAGGACCCAACGCAAGCAGAAGGACCAGCCGCAAGCAGGGATAATTTCCACTGGGGTTTGGGTGGGTGCCTTAACAGTGGCACTGGTTGTTCATTCATTCATTCATTCATTCATTCATTCATTCATTCATTCATTCATTCATTCATTCCTTCATTCATTCAATTTCTGTAAATCAATTGCTGAGGTTCCTATGTAATCCAACGGATAATTCCCGATTGGCACAAACTATTTTACGAGGAGACTGAAGCCTCATAATCCACCAGCCCCCTAAAACACACAAGGTCGGAGTAGCAAGGAAAGTAAAACGCCAAGTTGCGAACCCACAGCGGCCACATTTCGCGGCCTACAACTAGAGGCACATACCCGTCTGCTCAAGGCGAGCGAGCCGCTTATTACCACGCTAACAGTACACACACGGCCGACGCCCCGTCATTCGAGAATACGGCAGCTTTCTCCATTATTTCCGCACGCCGCCAAGTGACACGTGTCTGTCTCCGCGGCGGTGTAACAGGCGTGGTCGACCGAGTGTGCTCCCATTTGCGGCCGTCACCGGTTCGTGACGACCCCGGGCGTTGTGCGGCCTCTCGGCCTTCCCGTTGTCGCACTCCTCGCGCCCTTGGTAGGGAGCGGCCCGGAAGCGGCGTCGACCGCCTCCTCCGGGCCACACGCTATCGGGCTTCCGCCTCTGCGTGCGAGCGCCGGCGAAAGGCTCCAGCGGGGACTCTACGTGCAGCGCCAGCTCATCCCGTTGCACACAACAACGGGGGCAGTGGAGACGCGGACGCTCAACCAAGTCGCCTCGCGTCCGCTGCAGCGACATTTGATTTCCCCGACCGTACAGCAGCGTCACTTCCGGCACAGTAAAAAGCACCAATTAAATGCGCAGATAGCCTGCACAGGGCACCACCACTCATATTTACTAAAAAAAGGTACCACTCCGAACATTTTCACACAAAAAATCTCTTCACCTAACGAAACGAACATTTAGAAATGCGTGGGCTCGAACACAGCCCGTTAAAATTAGAACCGGCCACTGCACCTCGAAGCGATGGAGGTCGAACGGCGAGTTATATTTAGCATTTGGTCAAGTTATTTTGAAAGTGAATCAGTAGATTACGTTAGGTGCTTGCAGGAAGTGCCGATTCTGTGCCGATTAGGAAGCCGAATGTTGTTCGGCCGCACTGGGATTCTCGAAGGGAACGATAATTGTGCAAGTCCACAAGATTTAGTTTCGAATCAATTTAGCCCCATATTGCTATATCTCGCGCTTTGTGTGGACTCCTACAGCTGTCGTTAGAAAAATTTCAGATAACCTTGCACTTACGCGCAAGACTTGCGTAGCTAAGCATTTGTAGGTGAGCATTGCCTTTCAGTATCATTGTTTATTTGCATAGTTGCGGTGCTAGTAATCGTCAATATATGCATCAAAGAGGATGTCGTCGTCTTCGCGGCGAGTGGTAGATGCAAAGTCATCCTCAGCATCGTAGACTTCCACCAGCTCAACTGGCGAAGCTTGTACTAAGTCGCGCACGGCTTGAACCATAGCGGAGCTGCAGGATTTCTTTATACGGGAGCGCTGAGGGACACATCACCATGCATTTGTACAAGTTTGAAATTGTTTGTTTATATGTCCGTCGTTGCTTTGCACTGTGCTAGTAGTAGTCATCGTCATATGCATCGATATCGCCGTGTTCCTCATGTCAAGCCCTTCATGCGCGGTAGGGCTTGACGACAGCGTGTTTTTTTTTTTGTTTTTTTTTTTGCACGAGTCAGGATGGGTGGCGTCCTTAGTCCGGGAGGCCATGGCCTATCAGCGTTAGCGCATCGAAGATCATACATAACTCCTTTTTCTTGTGCAAAAAAAAAAGAAGTTTATTTCTCTCTCTCTCTCTCTCTCTCTCTCTCTCTCTCTCTCTCTCTCTCTCTCTCTCTCTCTCTCTCTCTCTCTCTCTCTCTCTCTCTCTCTCTGCTTTATTTATTTCTTACGTTTATCTCTTTCTCTCGCGGTGACCCTGCGGTCGCCGCGAGGAACGCGCTCGCGAGCGCTCGGCATTTTATCGCTCCTCGTGGTTTTTGCCAGTTTCATTTTTTTTTTTTTGCTAAAGCCACTGCGCGACAACAGCTCCACTGTTAAGACAGAAGAGCACAAAATAAACAACGGGGCTGCGATGATACTTACCCTAATGTTCATCAGCAGCAACAAAGGCAGCGGCAGCAACAGCCACCTCCCTATCATCTCAAACAAAACGCGTCCATACAACCAAAATTCAGGATATGAAAGCCGGGACTTTAGGATCAGCAGCCATCAATAATGGGCCGAAAAGAACGATAGCACCAGATGTCCTCACTGGGGCTCACTGACCTCATCTTGCTCACTGAGATTAATTCCGGGTAAAGGTAATTCCCCGGATTTAGCCTTCATAAAAACCAACACGTTTCGTAAATTTCCTTACCGAGACAGCGCTCCGTGCCATATGTCATAAAATAGCGCCCATCGTCCAGTCGAAGTGTGAAGCCTGTTAATACAGCCTTTGCGCGGGCTATGTAAAATGGCGCAAATCCAGTGAAAGGGATTGGTCAGGAGAGGATATTATTAGCGCACAAGCACTAGCAGGGTCGACCACAAGAAAACTTTGGGCCTGCCTGAAGCTTGAAAAACCGACAAAAAGAGATCAATACAGGATATTACGCTGAGTATGATGCTCACTCGCTAAAGACAACACGCATGATCTATTCCGGCACATTGTGTAACGCAAATTAACATAATTAATCGTCCTTGCACAGGTGCGGAGAGTCACCCCTCTATTTTAGCTCGAGAACGCGCCCCACTTGTAATATCGCGTCTGTCTCTCTGCCGCAGTGTGAATCCTTTAAATCAAAATTATTGAAAGAAAGAATGACGTGCGAAGTGCGAGGCAACGCGAAGCACGTCGGGCATGCTATAGTCACAGCTGGTGCTATATGGTCCGTTGGAGAGCGGGGTATAAAGTTGTAGGGTATACAGAGAGGTGTACAGCTTTTACTTATACAGACAGGTATACAGAGAGGTGTACAGCTTTGCTGCGAAAAATTCCTGGAGGAGTAGAAATGCAGTACGACGAGACCCTCAACGAAACTTCTTGCTGCAAAATCACGCGTCAACCACGAACTCAATGTAGTTGTTGATGCGGGTCCAAGCTGTCGCATTTCTGCAGCATGGCCTGGTGAGCGCTAATCCGGCTGTCCCAATCTCTGAACTGCTTTGATAAAGCGCGTAAAAGGCGGTCTTCTTAATCACTTTTAATCGCTCAGTTTTCCGGTTCTTGAATAACGACTGCAGCCTTTTGAGGATCAGGGCGCGGTAATTGGCTAGTCCCCAGAGAGGCTCCTTTCGACTCGGCAATTTGCCTTCCATCTTTTTTTTTTTTTTTCTCTCTTTCACTAAGCACCCTGCAGCGCGAACAGCCGCAGTGGTTCGTGCAGAAATAGAGCAACACGGAGAAACATCAGTAATCAGAGGAAATGAGCGGAACCGCGCCGCAAAACGGAAGCCCCCGCCTCCTCCTCCCATGTGTCCGACCGCATTTCTTGGCGTTATACACGCATACACCGCCTCCGCACTTCTGCCCAATACGCCGTGGCTTATTAGTCGGCCAGCGCGTCGTCCAGCGCTTTCTCGCGCGATGCTATCGCCCTCCCTGTTTGCATGCGAGCGACACGGTGTTTTAGACGCGCCAACAACTGCGTACACGTTACGGGGAAAGAACAAAATCCTGTCGCGGGGGCCGCCACGGCCCCTCCCATTTCCCGCCACAGTTATGCAGTGCGGCTCTACTAGCTCACGCCCGCTGTGCGGTAAACGAAAGCTGCGCGTGATAGGAAAGCCACAGGGCGGAAGCGATTCATTTGGTCGCGCCTCTATTTCTGCTTCCCTATGCAACAACCCACGGGTTTTTTTCCTCGAGAAAGAGAGAGGGCTACTCTCATGCGGCGATACCAATGTGAGACGAGCGTGCAGTGTGGACAGCAACGAACTCCATCAAACCGGGTCACTCGTGGGTTTGAAACGTTTCTCGGTGCGTCTGCGCAGGAAGCGTGAACGGCATTTTACAACAGCTCGGAGGTCCGGCCGTTGTGTCCAAGCGCACCGAATAAAAAAATGTGGGGGTTACCGAGTGGGCCATATGGCGTCGACCATCTGGCATCAACGAATGGGTATACGTAGCACGCCGGCTTTCATTCAACAGGGCTGGCCGGAGTTGTGCAAGCTTCATAGAACTTGCCCGGTAGAAGTGCGCGAGTCGAGAACGTGTGCAAGCGCAGTGGGTTGTTTCCAACAACACGTATTGTATGCCCGTTTTTAGAGTAACTGTCCATTTTTTTTTTCTTGTAACTTTTTTGTAATGTAGTTTATCAACCAGTTTCATCTATTGTAAGGCGTAGCGGCCACATGTACAGCAGTGCGGTCAAGTCGATGGATGGACGAGATAAAGAAATTTGGTGGGAAGGAATGAATTCGGACCGCGCAGGATAGGAAGAGTTGAAGGTAATCGAGAGGCCTTCATCCCGCAGTAGACATAAAGCATTATGATGATGAGGAGGATGATGCTTTGACTGCTGCTGATGATGATGGGGTGGTTGGGTGCTCAGATCCTGTGCTGGGGAGGCATTAAGCCTGCAGTAGCGATCAACAGTTACCTGTGTTTTGAAATTCATGTTTCTTTTTGTCTGTCTTTTTTACCCTGTACTTTTCTTACATTATACTTTCGCGCAAAATGACTTTTGTAGAGTTGTTCTTGTACTTGTCCTGGCACTCGTGTTCGGGCTTTGTAACCCTGTGGTATTTAACTAAATAAATAAATAAATAAATAAATAAACAAATAAATAAATAACAGATTACTGGAGGTAGCGACAATGACGATGACGACGACGACGATTATTATTAATATTATTATTATTACTATTATTATTATCATTATGTTGTGTTTATCCAACTGATAATTGCCTATTTTTGAAACAGTTTACTGTCATTTGTTTACTGTCTATCCAACTGGTTGTGTTTATCCAACTGATAGTTGCCTATTTTTGAAACTGTTTACTGTCATTTGTTCATCTTATTATTTGTCTATACACTCTTGCCGTTGTTTTTGTTGTATTATTGTCAAACTTTGTTGCTCTGCCTGTCGTGTGGCCTTTACGACAGGCAGAGCAACATAGGCATCTTCTTTTTTTATTTTTTTACCTGTACCCAGGCTCCGCCTGTGCTGTATTTCTGTCATTTTCACTACTTAAATTTGTGTGTGTCTTGTCGCTTGTTTGTTTTTTGCTATATGTTTCTTGTATTTTCTTTTTATGTAACTATCCGTGCGCCAGCACTCAGGCCTCTGGCTGTTCCTGGGCACGTAAATAAACATGATTGATTGATTGATTGATTATTATTATTATTATTGTTATTATTATTTGACCTTGAGTAAAGCTTGCGACAGTATGTAACACGTCAACGCCACGCGTTTCGTCATATTTCACCGTTCTCAGCTCGTACTGAACAACTCGGCACATGAGTAGCTGTTTAGAAAAAATGTAGTGGGTAAGACAGGGTAACTTGTTGCGTCGTCCAACCGCTTAGCAACACTAACCCCAACCAGGCAGCCAGACGCAGCGGAGAGATTTACTGTAGCCCGCGTACCGCGACAGCTCGCGTGTCTGGGGCTTATAGCGCGTAGTTAGCAGTGCAGCTTCGCCACATGTGGCGAGCCGTCAACGGGTACACCGAGACGACGAGTCATGGTCGTCTCCCGGACTTAACAACGCGTGCAGCGACAGTGCACCCGCAGCAGTACGGCATAAAGTCTCGGAGCGTAAGGCCGTGGCAACGAGCCCGGCTTTTATAGGCACACACGCGGGCGGGCTCGCCCGCCTTTCACTCATTCATGCGTGCAGCGGTTCCACGGACGGCGCGCCAGTCCACCGCCGTACTACTTATTTACGCGTGCCACGCTGCCGAACACGCTTTCCGCTCTCGCTCGGAAACACGCCGACGCTGCGCCGTTATTTCGCGCGTATAACGGGCGTGCCAAAAAAACAGCTGTCTTGTAAATGAGTGTTTTGCAGAAGTTGTAGTCCGTGTATTATAAGTGAAGCGATTTTCGTGGGGTGTGCAGGAGCCTGGTATCGTTACTGTAAGCGAGCAAGTGTTCCGAGCCTATTTCTCTATAACCAGCTTCTTACGAATAAGTCCGAAAATACGCTAAATTCAGCGTACCCGTATTTGTGCTTAGTTTTAACAAGTACGTAGTTGCCTGTAAAAAATATGAAGCTTCGAGCAAAAAGTTCAGGGAGGCTTGCACTCACGCGCAAGACATGAATGGCGAAGCTGTTGTAGGCGAGCATTGCGCGCATAATTGCGGTGCTAGCAATCGTCGTGTATCAAATGGATCGAAAAAGTCGTCGTCGTCTTCGCAACGCGTGGTGGATGCAAAGCGGTCCTCAGCATTGTAGACTTCCACCAGCTCTTCGTCATCGACTCGAGGCAGCGGTGGCGGGATCTGCAAGTCATCTCGGGAAGGAGTGGCGCACTCGTAGCCATGTCTCCAATTATCCGTAATGGCTTCTATAGAATGCGGCGGCCGCGGTGGCCTCTCTCAAGAAGGGTGTCTTTTCAACTTTAGCATTAGCGCTGGAGTTCTGTCTTTTTTACATGCGCAGAAGGGCTTCACTACCACGCTGGAGCTTTCTTTCCTTCTTTTTTTGTTTTGTTTTGCTAGGCTATTACGCGAGCCAGAGACTCGGCGGTCGCCGCAAGGCACGCGTGTACGAGCGCTCGACATTTTATTCGTTTTTTTTTTTACCTTCAACGGCGAACTTACGGCTTGCAAAACAGCTCTGCTGTAAAAACTCTTTTTGCAAGAATCCCTCCTCTCTCCCCACTTTTTCAGCAATCGAGGAACCCCTGGATGAAGATGGGGAAGGCCCCCATCCTGTAGCGAATTCACACATGATGATGATAATCCCGACGACGACGGCGGCGATGATGATTATGATGACGGCGATGACGACGACACTCACGAAGACCTCATAGGGCAAATGGCTTCTCAAATGTTGACGGAGCTATTTACACCCTTAAGCTGCTGGTTTGCATAGACTTTTCTTACTGAGTGGAGCACAGTTATGAAATCGCGCCTCCTCTGCTCTCACCTGCCTGCATACGGGACTCCGGGTAACTGGCGCTTTGTGAAGTTTACGGTAGTGCACTCCGTCAAGTAAGCGGACTAAACAACCACATACACGTTTCCGGGGCGAGTTTAAAAATCGGGTAGTTTCAATTGCTCAGTTTTTTTGCGCACAGTAAGATGTTCTGTTTTTTTTTTTTTACAAAACACTTCTTAGTTGCAATTCAAATAGGTCAGTTCTTCAAATTGATGAATACTGTTTATCGTTGCATCGATTATGCAACATAATGTTCCGACACCTAATAAATAGATGACATCTACTTAAAATATACGTTTTTTGTTTGCTGCGTAGCTGCCACAGTGTATTTTCTATTGGTAGGGCGTGGCGCAAACTTCAGTAAGGACTTGCTAACGGGCGACTGTATGCATCCCTTCGTCGCTTGACTTGAACGCGAGATAGGTTGATCAAATGTCAACCGATATTGTTTCCCTCGACTCCATTGCTCCTTTTGTGATGTTATATTTTATTGTCGCGGAGTGCATGCGATTGAGCTGCGTCATTTTTATCAGTTTTCTTTTTGCCAACATTGCGCTCCTTGGTAAGCTGAATTCAAGTCCAAACTTGTACAGCGTGTTTTGGGAGAAATGTGTTCAAACTTGGCAAATTAGCGATTTTTCTGATCAACAAGCCATAATTCCAACCCCATGTTTGGCTCGAGTGAAACCACCTCCCATATCGCAATACAACTCCGTATATCTTATCTAGACGATTAAACGTAGTAACTATATATATGTCACTGCAAACCCTTTGTTCGGTTGTCCGTCAGGCATCTTTTCGCGTGGTGAAATGTCTTCATTCATTCATTCATTCATTCATTCATTCATTCATTCATTCATTCATTCATTCATTCATTCATTCATTCATTCATATCGCCAGCCCTGTCTGGTCTATTGCAGCAGAGGATAATGAAAACGGCAAAAATAAACAAATAATGCAACAGAATTACGAGCCTTGACCCCCAAATCATGTCTTAGATTAGACGTATGAGATACAGCTTACATAAAAGATTAATTAGAAATAATTCATAATTTCGCACTGTGCCGTCATAGCCATGGTATAGAGACAACAGCATATAAAAAATACGCCTACATATTGGACAGAAGGGTTTGCTGAAGGGCCAGTTGGTACATTCTACTACGAAGAAAAACAGCACAAAATACAGGACGAAGTAAAGAACTACAAACCACAGGCGCTGACGAACAACTGAGCGCTTTATTGAGAAATTGTGCCCTTGACACTTCCAAAAAAGGCAGTTATTGACGTTTGTGTACAAGGAAGTCTGGTCACAAATTCTCATCAGTTATCACCCTAGGTAAGAAACTACGCTTGAAGGAGCCATTTCTGGATATTTTCTTTGTTTGGTGTGAGACCGCGACGCCATTGCCATTAACGTATTTTGACAGGCTCCTGTTACTCCCAGTATACTCTACGGATGTCTTCATCATTCATAAAACCTTCGCCAGATAGTTGTTTTGTTGTTCTTTGTACGATCACCACAAAAGTGTGACAAAGCGTAATGAAGCTCAGTCAGCAAGTTTGTATACAGCAGTAGCCGCTTCTTGTGCCAATGTCCCAGTGCGGCCTCAGTTAGCGGAAGTACGATACATCGGCAGACAGACCAGCGCGGCACGCCGTCTGCGAGAGAGAGTACGCGCGGCCTGTCGGTGTCAGCGGAGCGTAGATAAAGTGGACCGTAAAGCAAGCCGAGGCATCAATCTTTCCGGTTCGAAAGTCCCGCCAAGCAAGCGTATAAGGAAAGCGCCCGGGCAACGGCGAGTGTGTACGGGCCCCGGAGGGCCGTAAAACTTTCCTTTACAGCTCAGAAGGGACGGTGAAAGTTTCCGGCCGACTTCGTCGCCAGCGACCTTCGGCCTCGCAGTTAACTGCTGCGCAATTGTCGCTGTAGACCCACACGTCGGAAACAGCTTTCCGGAAGCCCCCGTGAGAGCGGGCTCGGCTATAACCACCAGTGTAACAACAATGCGCTGACTTGATACAAAGATGGAATACAGAAACAAAACTCCGAAGAAGGCAAACCTGCAAGTTTCCAATCCTCCACATCCCTCACTATCAAACGTTACACCAAGGTCACGAAACTTAAGAGAGCTTTTATGTAGGATGGGAGTAAGGCTGTGTGATTTGTGCCTTGATGTAGTTTCTTTTCGATTGCAAGGAAGTTCGTTGCGGAAAACACTTGCTTTTGTTTTTCCCTCCACAGGTCGCACTTCGCCCCTTTTGATCACCTCGCTCCATCCATCGCACAGTCCATCGGGTGTTCTTAAACTGACATTTTCGGGGAACGAGCAAATTACCGGTTGTGCGACATCCCTTTTTCCCCGCTCCCTTTTTTACGAGGCGTCTCTGCCGCGTCGTTTTGAATGTGCAGTATGCACCATAGAGTTTCATACAATAACAACTACAGAGGAACCTGGCGCTGCGATCGTCCGCCTCAATGGGCGTGATGGGTAGTTCTGGATTTGGCTTGGCGCTCGATGGCTTGCGGAAGTTACTATGGATTCGATTGTGCAGACAGTTTCGTTTTCGTTTTCGATTTACACGAACGCATTTGCATACGCGAAGTGTTGAAAGAAGCGATCAAAAGTACGTTTCTCCTTGAACTGCATGCCACGCGCACACTGACGCCGCCCTGAGTGGAATGTTTTATAACCAGAGTTGCGAATTGGGTGGGTTATCAATCCATTGCCGGCACAGCGAGCACTAAAAGACAAATGACGGCGTTCTGTGCGGCGAAGTTGTCTGCGAATTAGGAGATGCGGCCAGATGCGGCGCTGCTCATTCGGCAGAGCAATGTATTGTCGAGCTGACGACGGTTGGGAATCGCTTGGAACAGCCACACCTTTCGTACCAGCCACATTGCTTTCTTTCCCTTTTTTCTGATAAAGAACAAAGCTTGGTCTGAATCGTAGAACATTGAGAAAACTGAAGCAAAAGCCGCATGAGGTGCAACTTCGCTAGGCTACAGGTGTCTAAGGCATCTTGCTACATGATAAGTGTCATTGGAGTGAAGAAAATGAGATTTCTGTCCTCATCTGAGAGAATGCAGATCTTTATATAATATGTGTGAGCTCTGGCTGTTTTCCGCGCACAGTTTTATGGTTATGTGAGCTCGATGCAATCCTCTATGAGATACATAAATACGGCTCAGATAAAGAATCTCACAAAGCTACGCCTATCATCAGAAAATGATCACGTGTTATTTTCTTGGGTGCGCGGTTGTGTATTTCCGACAGCAAAATGACCGGAGTCTATCCTACACCCCGCATTCAGCCTCACAGAGAACCAAATACACAGTAACGCCAAGCGGTATATTATTAAGATCAAAGAAGATCATTCGCGATTAAAGAAAAAAATGCCCAGCGTTACTGAATATTTCTCCCGCCTGGTATACACGTAGCCAATGTAGATGTTGTAGGGCCGGTTTGGCATCGTTTGGAGCGTTTATTTTGCGTGCTTATATACCTAACGTGACATGACCAAACGGTATATCATTACTGAATAAATGTAGCCCGTAAAAACTATACCCGTATCGACCTTGAGTTCAGGTTCATTATACAACCGAGGCTCAGAAAGTCACTTCTTGTGCTTCGGTCCCGTTTATGTTGAGTGAATTTTGATGCTTCCAGCATGGGCATCCGCAGAAGTTTTTGCCTGGAGAGATGGGGGCGGGGACGACCGTCGTACGGCGAGAAGATTTATGGCGGCGAACACGCGATCTTCCCCCGCGGGGTACGGCCAGCGATATCTAGCGATAGGCACCGGATAAAAACGTCCAGTGAGCTGTGAAACGAACGGCCCCGGCTCAGGGGCCAATCAGTGGTGCGTGTAATCCGGCGCCTATTGCTGATAACTATCGGTGGACACCGCCGACCGTACCCCGCGGCGGGAGCTTGAGTTAGCCTTCGTAAATCTTTTCACTGTTAACTAAACTTAGGCTGCACGCCGGGGAGTTGAAGCGGTTGTCTTCGAAAAATAAAACAATAATAACGCATGACAATTTGTACGATGAAAGGTAGCGATAAAATAATTACTTACAGTCTCCACCGACCATTTTTTTAAATTTTGAAACGAGGTTCTTGAGAGCCCGTGAGATCCAAAGGGAAGGGTACCTAGTTCTGCGGAAACCCCTGGCTCCAAGGAATATTTCCTAACAGAGGACGTGTTTATCTGCCGGATTTATCAGAGGCAGTTGAGGCCGACGCACGCAGCTTGAAAACTTACAAAACGGAAAGAGTTTCTCGAAACAAATCCCAACGGCGCGAACAAGACACGGAAGGAAAGACCAGATACGCAGCGACACAGACGGGTTCTATCTGTGTCTCTGCGTGTCTAGTCTTTCGTCCCGTTCTCTGTTCGCGTTGTTAGGATTGGTTTCAAAATCACGAGCAAACCAACTATAGCAACAGAGTCCACCAATTAAATATCTCGATTTTTGCTGTCATATTTCGGGAATCGAACCGGCCGTTCGAGGAGGGAATGTCCTGCAGTCCAAATAAATTCCGAGTAATTTCAGCTTGTCACAAGTTATTCCGAGTAATTTCAAGTATATTCAATAAATTACAACAATTCGGAGCGTTTACACGCAATTCAGCGAGTGATTCTGGCAAACGGAACGATGCTTCGCATTAGTAAAAATCGGAGATGAATTCTGCTATGCCATTTTCTCACCCCGTTTCTATCCGTCCCCTGTCTCTTCCGTTCGGCGTGCCATTTCCACAGTGTATAGCGGCACACCAAATGCCTTTCTTTTCCCCTCCCGTTTTCAGTACACCTTGATATCCCTCTCTCATTTACGTATATCGGCTACGCTTGAATATCGCACTTTAAACTACGCTACTCCATCAAGACGGAACTCTTAACTTTACTGGTTAAGCGTACGTTTGAAGCACCCGACAACGTACGTTACGCGATCCGCCTGAGCGCCCAGCTCAAGGCAAAAAGACACAAACTCGCGGCATTGCTTGCCATGTAAGCTGCACGGGGGGTGCTTGGGCTATCCTCATTTCGCAGACGAAACGGAAACTGGCTTCGCGTGATACCAAAGCTTTCCTTGCGTAGCTAATCTGCGGAAAAGACTGTTCCTTGACTCGAGGCCTATTAAACTATCGGCGAAAAACGTAAAGCCGTTCTCTCCGGCCCCTCCTCGCAATATGCGTGCACGTACGCGTGCTGTACGGCTTCGCGACGTCGCGAGGTCGGGAAGTGAGCGGCCTTCCCCCCTGCATCGTTGGCCGCGGCGACCAGTGAAGAAGACGAGCTGGTTCAGCAAAGGTCAAGTTCATTATTTCTCGGCCTTAAAGTTTGCGTTTCTTCAGCGTTAAACGAGATTATTTCACAAAATTCTCTTGAGTAGAGCGTGGGGCTGCATTTGTGTGGGTGCTGTTGTCTGCGTGCTTCGTGTGAGATTGCGGACATTTCGGGCGCCTTATATGACTTTAGTCTCGAGTTTTTCTGCTAGTTGACTTCCTTATACGGGGCAGATCTGGCTCAGCGGTTACGTGAACATTCACCCGATACCGGAGTAAATAAATTTCCTTTTAACCTTTAGCGAGGGAATTTTCAGACGGGCTCAACTTAACGAACTGTATTTCTTAACGCACGCAGCACATAAAAGGTTGCACGGTATTCCTGAGCATATCCCTAAGCCTTCTCCGGATTTCGACGCTAAGCCTATAACCTCGACTTCTCAGTCCTTGGTGGTATTTGTTGCGGAATCACTATCCATGCTGCTGCGACACTGCCTCCTCAGATGCTGAAGGACCGAGACAAATGCTACGTCGGTTGCCTCTTGTTGCGGTTTATTAAGGCGAGAGCCTTATATGTCTCCTTGAAAGGTGACCTTGAACAACCGCGGCGCCGACACGAATGGTTTAGAAACCCAATGGAGGTCAGAAGCGAATCAAAGCATGCGAGCGGTGTAGAAAAGATATTTACGATTACTTAAGTTAAGTAATGATTGATTATTGCTTTATAGCAACGATTTGCAAGATGGAATATAGTTGGATTAAGGTAGATTAAGAAGGATCAAGATTACTTCTGATGGATTATTAATTCATTACTGATCCTCGGATAGAAAGGTGAACTTGTGATTATTAGGGTGATTTAAGGTGGATTCAGATAAATCATGATGTGTCAAGGTGAATTCAAATGCAATAAGGTGGATTAAGATTAATTAAGGTAACAATGAATTAACATGTATTAAGACGGATTAAGGGAGGCAAAAAGGGTCGCCACTGTGTCAACGGGTGGAAATGTATATAAAGGATACTCGACGAAATAGTCCCCAAGCTTTTGCCTTCAAAGCACGTGAGCAGGCATATGCTCCCCGAGAATTTTGTTTCTTTCTTTACCCATTGCTCCCGCTATGGAACTAGTCGCAGCCAACAGAAATGAGTCAAAGCACAACTGTTGTGCAGCGGCGGGTGTTCGCGCTGGCTTCAGTTAATCCGGACATGCTTTTTGTGGACGCCTTTTGCGTACGCCACCTGGGTTGAGCGTGTGATTTCGCCATCCGAGTCAAGTTCCGCTTTTCCGTGAAGACAAGACGCCCTTTTATTTGAGTTACACGCAATTACCCGGAGATAAATCAGGCCTCTTAGATCCCGATGTTTCTTGAAAGAGAAGCGTCGCCAATTCTCGTTTCCGAATATTCCAGTTGCATTTTAGAAAGGTTGGTTTGAAAGTTGGTTGATTGAAAGAGGTTCTAAATTGTGTGTGTTTACGCGACCGAAGCTTTATTCAACTCAGAATTTCAACGTAGGATGGTTTAGCTCGGAAATTAATGCTTTCACATTTGAAAAATTGTGCACGTTTAATTTTGATCAAGTCAAGGAAAATCCTAGCTATTGTGACATAATGCGGAACTTGACTTGAGTTATGAACGAGACACTTTCAATGAAAATACCGATTACTGATAGTTTTCGGGTTTCCATCTATTTTACATCATAGGCTCTAGCATGGAAGAAGTGTGCTGCTCATCGTGTCCGTGCCACAGTGACGAGGCTTGCCTTTAAAAGATGCTTTATAGCAAGCACACTTACGCTGCGGTGAAGGCGGTAAATCAGAAGTTCCAGCGAGGGGAATTATTACAAAATTGACTGTCATACGATAATTTATGACGTAATGATAATTTACGACGATCTACGTCGTCGTAATTTAGAATATGCGAGGCAACGCTGGCGCTGAATTAATGCACGACGTTCGCGTAATCGCTGTGTTTTTTTTTTTAATTGACACGGCATATTGCGGTCGCGGTAGACAACTAGGAGCCTCGCTTTAAATGCTCTCTCCATTTGAGTAAAAGCATGTTTCGGGTACAGCATAATTATATGTTGGGTTTGTTGACGCCGAAAAAAATGTAGCCGGCGAGGTATCCGGAGAAGCGTTGCTGTGAACAATCGTATCTTTTTTTAACTGGAATGGCACCGGATACCTCCTTTTTCGCACTGCTCCTCAATTGAAAAGAAAACCAAAACTAAATTGGTATTATCGGATTTATGGCTGAAATGGTGAGATATGAATACGCTTCCAAACTTCTCAACAAGTTATGGTCGCGTTATGGTCGCCAGAAGAGTTGGCTGCACGAGTACGCGTAACGGTGGGTGAGATGTGGATGAGCCCAGCACTTATTTTCTCCCGCAGAATTTTCAAAAAAAGAAAACAGCGATTTCGAGGCACAGACAGTTTCGGGGGCCTATCAAAGAGGTAACGTGTGCCATATGAGGGGCCTGTCTTGTACTCTTATAGAGATCAGGTTAGCGGATCCGTACGCCCTCATCGTGACTCCCAACCCCGAAAACATATTGCGTAGCTCACTGCCCCTTCCTTTCATGGTATTTAAATATATTAAAGCAGCTCTTGCAGAAGGTATGTGAACTTTTGACCTGCCTGTTTGTAATTGGAATTATTCAAAATGAGAAGTAAGCTTTGCCTGTGAAACTTGGTTTCTAAACCTTTGGAATTTAACCCATGGACGGCGAGGGGTGTCACTCTAATTGTGCATAAGAAGAAGTAATCTTCGTGACCTTTCGCAATTGAACCCGTGTATGGAGTGGAGTGCGGCGAACTGGATACCGATCGATCTGGCCGCACGGTTCTTTCGGCGCCCTCCCAGTGTTCATAATTTGTTCGGCATGGCTGCCAATAGTTTTGTAAGGCCTCAAGGAAACAAAAACAAAGACACAGTACAAGTTTGTTTAATAAAAAGGCTTTTTTTTCGATAACAAAGCTACCAATTTTATCGCAACCTTCAAACAAATAACTGATTTATAAAGGAAAATATGTGACGCAGAGGCGACCCCCGAGCCACTTTCCGGTGACGTATCTATGACGTCATAGAATCTAATCGACGTCATGGCGTCATATGTTCTATGACGTCAAAGAAACAAAGTCACCTCCAAGAAACATGACTGAGCTATTGTAGTGGGGCCTGCTGTACGGTTTGTTCGTATCACCTAATTACAAACGTGTAGTTCACACTCCTAACAATGTTTCAGGTGCTGGCCCATGCCACTCCTGCCCATATTGGGCAACTGTAGCGCGAAATTTGAAAGTGTTTCAGTATTTATTCTGTGTTTTAGCTTAAAAACGTTTTCTGTGACTGAATAGAGCTGAGTAAGTTTCGAAGGGCTAGTTTTTTCATATTGAACAGAGTTGTATTTGTCTGCATGGCCCTTTTTAAACTGCCGATGCCAGGCGATGTCGTTGCCGAAATCAACCTTTGAATCAGCGTAATAACGCCTAACAGATACTCGAAACCACGGAGAGAGGGAGCGAAGGAAAGGGTGACGAAATAGATAATACGTCCATAATTTGCAATGAGCTACCGAGACCAGCCAGCGAAGTGACGGACTTGCTTCCGCAAATAGAGAGGCGAAGAGGGAACTTCAGGCCCACACACATTCATAGACATAGGCACACACGCTGTTTCCCAGGGAAGAAATAGCCCTGCTTAAAAGCACCGGTAGCGCTTTTTCCGTGAAGTGAAACACGTGAAGTGTTTTTCCGTAAGAACAAGGGAAAGGGATTCACACCAGCCACCCACGCAAGATGCGTCTTCATTTTCAAGAAAGGTGGAGCTGAAGCAAGTTGGCGAGACATTTGAGAAGAAAAAAAAAAAACGCGAAAGACTAGGCATCCAGATAAAAAAAAACACAGCACCGTGCTTTTGTCCTGGTTCGCTTGACGAGTGGTCTGGCCTATTTTCTGTTCACAAATCTCCGCTCTTTCTCGCCGGATGAATAAACGTTAGCGGCGCTAGTCTTCCCCTCTAAAGCGCTGCAAATTCGACGCGATACGTTGAAAGAGGACAGAGCTGTCTCTGTACATCTTTTGGTGTCCCTTCCTTTGTATTATTTTGTATTTCAACACCACCCTCTCTCTCTATTTTCTCCACGGCGATTACACCATGTCCCCTTAAAATCTACTTAGTTTGGTTCCTATAAGACTCGCTGTCCTTGTTCGATGATTGGTAACCTACATACTGGATGATACCCAGCTAGTGATTAACAGTGCGACGCGCAGAAAACTCCCCCAATTTAGCCAAAAGAATAAATTTGTATCGGCCGTAAACAGCTTTTCCTGTATACATATACGCATCATATCTCTATAGGTGCCGTGTTCAAGTTACGGCAACCAACGCCCATCGCAAAATTTTAGGCCTCTGCACAAATTGGGTAAGGTCTTCGGAGGGCATACTGAAAATTTGACTATACAGCACTGCACTGAACAGTCATTTTTAAACATAAGGAAAGAAATGGGGCGAAGATTCACTCACATGACCCACCACCTGCCAGCCGCACGGCCGCACGGTCTCAGCTCTCTGGACAGGTGACGCCACTCCTATTGCGGTGCGTAAATATCGTTCGTTTAATGGGTCATATAACGTTCTCCGAAGCCCCCTGATTAAAAAACAGTCTCGTGGTCAAAGGATTGTTAACCTATATTCTTGAGCGAATATCTAAGCTTTCGTACCAAGATAAAGAAAGATAATGTTGGTCGTTGTAGAAGGACTACAGTCGGGGCACCATGCACATACAGAAACCCTCGTGTTCAAGAGTTTAAAAAATGTCTTCCTTATAAGCGATAATTTGTTGAAAGCGGATACTACCTGCTGTGAATGCGCAGACGCGGGGAGTGCGAAACTTACTTTAAAGTGGTATTTCCATAAAAGCGATTTCGTTACAACGAGGGTTTGATGCATGTCTGTATGGAATCGCGGTAAAGTAAACATAAACACGTACGACGTAAATGACGAAAAAAACACGTCAGGGGCAATACATTACTTGCGCTTACCTACGGAGACAAAGAAGACTAACGGCCCATACTAAGGCGGGACGCGTAGTGTCGACCCCTCGGCGCTTGCATAATACGCCCAATCGCATCGATCCCCGCCGAAGGGAAAACGGTTTGGGTGGCCTTCTCGTCGAGGCTTACGAGTGAGAAGGTGAATGGAGGAAAGCTTTATAGAATTTGTATGCGGAATGGTTTCCGCGCAAACGTTTGGTTCCCCGTGCGGGGGCCTTCAGAGACACATTTCGTAATCTCCATTAAAGCGGGGCTACCGTATAAAGATGGGCCGTATTTCGCGAGGCGCTTGTGTAAATACCCCGTTGTAGTCCCGCTGAAAGCTTATGCAAACTACTTTTACGAAGTGCGCATCTAATTAAGAAGAAAGTAGTGCTCGGAACAAAGGATTTTGATAGGGAGGACACTTTAAACGCAGCCCCTCAGGATTTCACCGCGAGCGTGACAGTGTTCAGTATTGTTTCAAGTTGTGTCAAAGTGCTTATTACTTGTAACAAACGTATTATTGATTTGAGCTGGGGAATTTTGTGCGTCGGTGAGACTAGAACATTTATAGTTGAGCTTAACAAGCATTGGATACATCAACAATAAACGAGGCCGACGAGTCGAATACTATTACGAGGAACTTTGATTGATTGTAGGGTTTAACGCGCCGACGCAACGCAGGCGATGAGGCGCGCCGTAGTGGAAGGCTCCGGATTAATTTTCACCACCTGGCGATGATTAACGTGCGCCGAAATCTCGTGCACATGGGCGTTTTTGCTCTTCGCCTCCATCATAAAAGCGGCCGCCGCGGCCGGTAATCGAACCCACGACCTCGTGCTCAGCAGCGCAACGCCGTAGCCGCCGAGCCACCGCGGTGGGTATTACGAGGAACTTTGTCCATCTTTCTAACCGTCCGTCCGTACGTTTGTTCACCCCACCGACCGTACGTGCGTACAGCCATCCATCCACACATTTTTCAATAAATTGAAGAGTTTGACGGCATCCTGTCTTGTCGGGACAATAGCTCAAGATCAATAAAAAGCAAACACATTCCGGCCACGTTTGCAAAATATGGCCAATTGTGAAATAAGAGGCGCTTCCGCTGGCCGTCTAGCCTAAGCGACTTTTAACTTTGATGAATTGTACTTGAAGTGAATTAGTAATCTTTAATATTGTAATTTCTTTGTCAGCGTGGTAGGCCCATGTGTCGTCTATTCGTGCATTTTACATAGCGTTTCTCGTGCCTTATAATTCATTTTTTTTTTGTCTTTGATGAATACTTTCTGACTTGTGCTTCAAGCTGTGTACGAAGCATTCACTTGGTTTTTGTTTGTGCAACTTCATGACGGCGTCATTATCATTTACCGTCAAGCTTCAAACGGGATGACTACGCTACAGCGAAGTACATTTAGGCTGCTGCGTTATATTTTCACTCTATACTGAATCCTTCGTTTGAGAAGCCCACTATCAAACCCTGGGCAGCAAGATCTGGTTGGAGCTTCTACTTCATCACTCATCAGAATAAAGGTCGCGTCGTTAACACTAGCTACCACCAAATGCTGCAGGAAGGACAGGGAAGAAGCAATCCAAGGATGGTCATATATTGTAAAACAGCCGAGAAGACCGCAACACCATCAGTGACACCCTTTCTGTTCTTGCCACGCAATCACTATCAATCCCCGTTGAGTGCCAGCGCAGGAAGGAAAGGACCACTTGTAGGCAGAGCTGATGAAACAGGCACGGGTCTATAAACGGTTTAACGGACAAGGGCTGTAATCGCACAGAAGTCGCGGCTTGCGGTGAATATTTGCTTCGACTTATTCGATGATGGGTGATGTCGGCGAGCAATGCTTCCTGCTTCTAATTTACCAGTGAAGGAGCCAGCTATGATTGCCGCGTTTGCTAAGGGGTAAAGAGATGGCGTCGAGCCTGGCAAAAGAAAAAAAAAGACAACAACAACAAGAACGAGAAACAAACAAACAAACAAACAAATAAACCACCCAACATTGCGGAGACGCTTTTACGGATGCTCCCTGATCATGACATTCATCACACTCGATCAGGCCTCGACAAAATACAGTTATTGCATTTATCACCAAGTGGTCGAAGCTTAGAGGTGCAAGGACTTTGTGCTGCCATTCGATGTCATTAGATGTGGGCTCGCCCCGTCAGCTGGCAATCAGTCATTGTCTCAACGAGGGCGCGGCCAACATTTCGCTGTATACTTGTGTGTGGCGTGCGTTTCCTTACAAACGCCAACAGTATTATGTAAGCAGCAATCGTGAAGGTCGCAGAACACGCATGCGCGAAAGAGACAATTGCCTTGTTCCCCGAAGGGAAAGGGGAAGTAATAAAATAAGCAGCTTAAATGGCTGCTTCGAAGACAGGCCTGATGGAAAGGATTTCGCCACTTATCTCACGCCAGCCCCTGCCTACTGGCTCCTTTAATTTATATTCCGAGTTTGCCTTTCTTTTGCAGCGCAGCGCAAATGGCTCGGCAAGCAGGACGCGTTCCTGAAACCAACAATGCATTTACATTTTATGCTAGCTTCTGTTTAAAAAAGATGCGGGGTTTTTGACCACCTGGCGTTCTTTAACGGGCTACTGTTGGATTCAGACTTTCTGCAGTATAAAGTATTACCAAACCCTGGCGCATGTATCAAGTGTTGCTGTATATATACGCAGGCGGTTTACATTAACCCGAGACCCGCCGCCGTGGCTCAGTGGTTAAGGTGTTGTGCTGCTGAGCACGAGGACGCGGGTTCGATTTCTGGCCACGGCGGCCGCTTTTCTGATGGAGGCGAAAAGCGAAAACTCTCGTGTGTGCGAGGTTTCTGCGCACGTTACAACATCCCCAGGTGGTCAAAATTAATCCGGAGCCCCCTACTACGGCGCGCATCATCGCATGCGCTGCGTCGGCGCGTTAAACCCTGAATCGATCAATCAACTAAATTAACCCGTGGATCTCCATTACCTCAGGCCCCATAGCCAATGTGTTGCTTCGGTGCATGAACATCAAATTAAAACAAACAAAAACATCAAAACGTACACGGTTCTAGCACTCACGTGGATTAGTGTAACACATGCATTAGGAGCGCTGCACAGTACAAATGAATGGAACAATGACAAAAATTTTCAGAATCTTGTCTCCTAAAAAAATTGGGGAGGCTTCGCACTATAGTGCCGCGATGACTGGGCAAACGGCGGAGCTGGCGGACCCACTTAGTGTATTGTTGGTTCGGCTAAGTCAATGCGGGGTTCTGCTTGGAGATCGTGCTGCTGAGCCCGAGGACGCGGGTGCGATCCCGGACACAGTGGCTGCTTCTCTGATTCAAAGCAGATACACAGGGCCTCTTTTTGAGCGCATGGCAGCCAGCCGGATGAGCCCCGCTTTCTCTCCTTGCTCCAGTCGACCTTCTTTTATGCCGCGCGTTCCCCGAGTAGAGCTGAGCCCGGCTGCGAGGCTAACTCTCGACGCTGCTGGAAGCTGGGCCTGACTAGAGTTGAGCCCTGCTGGGACTCCTTGAAGGCTAGGCCGGAAGGCTAGCGCCTGCCCTCCGCTCTTTGCTGACGCGCGCTGCTTTCGCGCTCTTCTTCCTCGCCAGGAGGCACCGCGGGCGTCTTTCTTCTTGGTATTCTTTTTTGCGCATGTCAACGGACCAAGAACAACCTTAACCAGCTCCGCTACTAAAAAACTGCAAAAACTCCTTGTGGGATTTGTCGGATTAATGCTTAAGCCTTATATACAGTCGGCTTTATCACTATACAAATGTGCATTGCTAAGACGACTTTTTTCAAGAGAAATATCATGAGTATGTTACGAAAGTAGGGAGGGCATTTTCAGTGCCTGCAGAGGACCATGCAACCCTAAGCTTTATGCAATGAGCTCCTTTAAAGCTGGCTTCCGTTCTATACACAGGTGCATTGCAGGGGAGGACGTTTTAGGGACAATGTACGGAGCGTGATTATAAAGTACGAAGGCGCTAGCGCCGCTTAGTAATAGCATTTTCGAATGTATCGAAAGTGTGATACATAAAACTCGAAGGATAAGCAAAGACCTATAGTCACACGACATATAATCTACATAAAAAATCTTTACAATCCCTCCCTAAAAAAAGTTAAGACAAGCTCGAAAGCTTTCTAGCGTCAAAACTGCGTCGAAAGGGCGTCAAAACCTTCGCTAAAAGTGCGGCCAACCTTCACTGAAAGTGCGTCCAATAGATCGTCAAACCTCGAAAGACCCAAATCACAAACGAAGAACGAATCCCAGGATGCGACGATCATTCGTGCACCAAGTAAACGCCTCTACGAACGATCTAAATGTATTCCGACGCCTGGTTTATGACATAAATGTATACTATTGTACTCCTTCTTCGTGATTGGTGCGTGTATTGTCTTATCTAGAACCGTGCATTTTTCGCGATTTTCGAGTAGCCGTTTTGACACAATGGAAGCCCGGTTTCACGCATGCGCCATGTGTCCAAAAATTTTATCAGAGCTTTTCGGTCGACCTACCGGTCTACGGGGAAATGCATTAGTTTTTTTTTTTTTTTGACAGAACGTCATCGGTCCCTTTCCCTTTTGCGTTTTATAGCTTTCGCTTTAAAACGCAATGCAAGGAACACCGCTTAGTCGAATAACCACCAAGAGATGCTTGTTGGTCAATGCACAACTGCACAATGGCTGTGGTGTTACGACTAACACATGTCAATGTCACGGGTCGTAAAGTAGTCAAGAAGGAGCCCGGGTGGACTTTATGCGAAGCCAGGCGGTTCTCTGCAGCTTCGCGCTCAGGAACTCCAAGATTTCCCCGCACTCGGTGTCGCGGTTCAGTTTCACAGGCACATGTGTTCAGCATGGCTCATCTTGTTCGGCCAGACGATCGACTCTCCCTACCACCATCATCATCATCATCATCATCATCATCATCATGATCATCATCATCATCATAATCGTATCTACGCCCACTGCAGGGCAAAGGCCTTGCCCATTAATCTCCTATTACCCCGGTCCTGTGCTAACTGCGACCAATTTATCCCCGCAAACTTCTTGATCTCATCTGCTCATCTAACTTTCTGCCGCCCCCTGCTACGCTTGCCTTCTCTAGGGATCCACTCTGTTACCTTTAATGTTACCCTACATTACCCTACATTCCCTCTGTTACCCTACATTCGCCTCTATACATGGTCGACCCATGGTGAGCCGGATTGATTGGATTCAGCCAATCTAGCGTTGTTCTTAGTGCACCTTGTTGATTGCAAGTAAGTGGTTTTCAACCAATCTAGTCTGTCGGAAGAGGTGATCCCATCTGTGTGGCTGCCAGAAAACTTTAAGAAAGAACGCAGCCTGGTTTTTCCACTATTTTGACCCAACGCCCTTACTCTCTTTTCTCAATAAACGTTTTGAACAACAAAAGACCGGTTTCTGTACAGCCGTCACCAGATGGTACTAAGAGTTTCTGTTTACCACGAGAGACATGAAGTTCACTGTGTGGGATAGAGGGGAGGGGGGGGGGGGGTGTAAAGGCGGTTACATTTAGTGGAAAACCTATCCGCCACTAGCAGGGGCATTACCGTAACACATGATCAATTACAAAAAAAAAAATGTGCAGTAATTCAGAGAATGATCTACTAATTCGTAGCATTCGTATGCTGCATGTCTTGAGTGTGAGTTCTTTTCAGATACATGTTTTGATTTTTCTAAATCCTGTACCACCAATTATCTGCATTTACGCTATTATACCTATTAAAAGTGGAAATTTCGCGATATCTGCATTATTGAGGAAATGCAGAGCGTTACACCATTTTCCGCCATTTTCCGTATTTTTTTATATTTTTCTTATTTTTTTATTGCTTCAAAATTTCTTCCTACCAATTACCTCATTTACGCTAATGTAACGATTTTATGTGGAACTTCCGCAAAATCGGCATTATTGGGGAAATGCAGGTCGTTATATGTTTTGCAATCTTCCGTATTTTAGTGTGTTTTTGTTATTTCTTATTTTTTCAAAATTTTGTTCGAACAATTAGCTTCATTTACGCTATTATAACGACTACAGGTGGAACTTTGCCGAAATCTTCCTTATTGTGGAAATGCAGGGAGGGCGTTACACAGGTCGCCATTTTCCTTAATTATTTCATTTGTAGTTTTTCATAATTTCGTCCGACCAATTATTTCCATTTACGCTATTATAACGATTACATTTGGAACTTTCGCGAAATCTTCATTATTGTGGAAATGCAGGGCGTTACACGGTTCGCCATTTTTTGTAATTATTTTATAATTTCTTATTTTTTAGTTTTTCGAAATTCCGTTCGATCAATTCTCTCCATTTGCGCTATTATAATGATTACAGGTGGAACTTTTGTGAAATCTGCATTATTGTGGAAATGCCATGCGTTATACGTCTTGCCATTTTCCACATTTTTCAAAATGTTTTCTTATTTTTTTTTATTTTTTCTAAATTTCGTCCGCCCGATTATCTCCGTTACGTTACTACAACGATTACCTCTAAAACTTTCCCGAAAACTGCTTTATTGTGGAATTGCAGGGCGTTACACCGACTGCCATTTTCCGTAATTATATTCTATTTTTATTGTTTTTTTTATATTTCAAAAATTTTCCGACCAATTATCCTCATTTACGCTTTTATAACGATTATAGGTGGAACTTTTGCGAGATCAGCGTTATTGCGGAAATGACATAGGTCATAAGTTTTGGCACTTTCCGTTTATTTTTTAATATTTCTCTGACTTTTTTAGTTTTCAAAATTTTGTCCGACCAATTATTTTCGTTTACGTCATTATAACGATTACGCTTGAAACTTTCATCTGCATTATGGTGGAAATGCAGGGCGTTACACGGTTAGCTATTTTCCGTTGGTATTTCATATTTTCCTCACTTTTTTAATTTTTCAAAATTTCATTCGGTCAATTATCTCCATTTACGCCATTATAGCGATTACAGGCGGAACTTCCGCGATATCTACATTTTTGTGGAAATGTCATGCGTTATGCGGATTCGCCATGCGGTTCTGGCTGTGGGGGTACTCGGCAAAGAATGCTACGCATTAATATGCACTAGAATTTCTAATGACGTAGTGTCCCTCGTAGGATTCTGAAAGCTTGCTAGGCGCTCTTTTATATCGCCGATAGCCTTGAGTGCATTCCCGCTTAGTCGGCACCTGGCGAAAAAAATGCAAGTGACGACGAATGCGTTGTCAGCTCTTATCGCAGTCTGAGCATTCCATCAAGATATTTCATTCTTAAAGTAGCGCGAAAATAACACCGGCAATAGTTTAAGAATGAAGCTGTACGATGATTGTATCCCACGATTTGAGAGCTGAAAATACAAACACCGGAGATGTGACAAGACAATAGCTTCTCCTGTCACCTCTCCGCTGTTTGTCTTTTTCCTGCTCACATTTCGCGGTAATCATCATGCTCTCAGCAAATGTAGTGCAGCAATCCAGCAACAAGTTGTGAAGCCGTACCAACTCTTCTTTAATGCAGTTAGTATGTGCACGACAACCACATCAAAGGACCGACAACTTAAACACTCTTAAGATGGTTTGCCGTGTCTGCACGATCGGCCGTCAAGGAAATTAGCTCTAAGCTTGCCTCAGGGGGTTTCGTATCGACTGCAGCAATGCATTTTTACCACTGTGTAAGTAATCCAGTCTGCCTGCAGTTTCATATGAAGGCGTTGAATGGAGAGAGAAAGAGACATACTTTATTGAGTGTTCTTTGGTCTAAGGCGCTGTAGTGGCCCCCAGGTTGTACCGAGTGGCGACTTCGGTAGATCTGCTGGCCATCGACTGGCGTGCCCGAGATGGGCGTGCCTAACCAACCGCGGGAGTTACAAAGGCTTCCGGCTGGCTTCTGTTTGCACTAACACAAGCAATATTTGAAAATCTATGTGCGGCCTATTCAGTCGTTTCCTTGGCTGTTATACTAGGGAACGATATGCATCGAAATGTATCAAAAATTTTGATTGATTGATTGATTGATTGATTGATTGATTGATTGATTGATTGATTGATTGATTGATTGATTGATTGATTGATTGATTGATTGATTGATTGATTGATTGTAGGGTTTAGCGCGCCGACGCAACGCAGGCGATGAGGCGCGCCGTAGTGGAGGTCTCCGGATTAATTTCGACCACCTGGATCTTTAACGTGCGCCGAAATCTCGTACACACGGGCGTTTTTGTTTTTGGCCTCCATCAGAAAAGCTGCCGCCGCAGCCGGGAATCTAACCCACGACCTCGTGCTCAGCAGCGCAACGCCTTAGCCACTGAGCCACTCAAAAATTTTGAGGACATTAAAATACCTAAACAGCGCTGCCATCGATCCGTCATTAGCATCTATATGCGGTACGTCCCCGTTTCTGCACGTTCCTCACGAATGATAACAAAAAAAAGATCGCATTTTTTTTTAGTCTTAAAGCCTACAAATATTATTCGCCTGAGTTGTCATGGAAAGTTCATTCCCTGTATGCTCGCTGCAGGCCGCTTTCTTGCTGTTTTCGTTCGGAGCCCCTACGTTGTTGTTATTGTATCGCTATGACTCAAACAGATCAATCTTGAGTCTGCGCAGTTGGGTCTCATTGTATTCGTCGTGCTTCGTATACCTGCTCGATATGACATTCGCATCGACTGTCAGGACGCTTATGTCGTACTGGGCAAAGGAACCCTGGGACGAACGGCGTGCACGCAGGGGACCAATCGGAATCAGGTGACCAGGGAACGGAACCAATCTTTTCCCAAATGCCAGCCGATTTGCATAACCAAGCGTTTTTACAGCAAAGCTTCTAGCCGCGCAAGGTGGCCGGCGTTTCTCGTGGCGTCGGTGGAAAAAAAAGGAAAATAAAACAGACAGCGTTTCGAGGGAAAAGTTATGGGGCACATGGTTTTCTTTGTGTATTATTTCTACTGATGCACGCGCCTTGGGGCTTATCGCAGCCAATGTAAATGAAGCATGCGCCGAGTGCTTACTTGGGGTGCATTTTTGTCTGGTGCGCGCTATAGATTGTGTCTCAGCCAACAAGAATTGAGCGGGCGCCGAGAGCTTATTTGTGTTTTATATTTGTTTAGTCGACGTGTTGTATTTTTTCTGGCACATTTTCATTTGGTTTTCGATGCGACGCTGAGAGGAGCATCTCTTGCCGGCGACCCTGTCCTGCATGCGTCCGTCGTCCGCGTCCGCACAGCTGCGTCTCTCCTCCGCTCGCCTCCTCTCCTCTCTCCGATAGCAAACACTCTCTCCCAACATCTGCGGTCGCGCTTTGCGCGGCTGCGCACTGTGCGCATGTGCAGTACTCTCTCTCTCCCTGGTCTCCTCTCCTTCGGGCGCTCCCCCCGGCTTGCGCTTGCTCTCTTGCCGTACCCGACGATTGCTTGATGTGACCGTACCTCCTAAACAACGACTAATCTTTTTTCATTTGCATATATGCATGGTCAAAAGTGAAAATTACGCCCACCTCCCCTCGCGGGAACCCAACGATGTGATGGAAACGCAATGGACGTTCACTACGCGTTTCACGCAATTCGACTAATCGACCCAACGGAAACGCCAAGGGAACCCCCTTCAGTGTCGCATCACACCAGCGTTCCCGCGAGGGGAGGTGGGCGTAATTTTTAGACGGTGCTGGTATTTCTGCGGTACTCGTCTTGAAGCGGGTTATATAAGAAACCGAGGGCTGTCGTCATCTCACATTGCGCGCCTACGTGACCTTTGGGATCGCACCTTCGATTTTTGGTCTTACGTTGGCGAAAATAACCTCTAAAGCTGCCCTTCTGGCCCGTTTCCCCGTCTGGCCCGTTTCCCAGTTCCGTGCTCAAAGTCGGGCACTCGATCCGCCGCAGTGGCTCAGTGGCTTTGGCGTTGGGCTGCTGAGCACAAGGACGCGGGTTCGAATCCCGGCCGCGGCGACCGATTTTCTGATGGAGGCGAAAATCAAAAACGCCCGTGTGTTCGAGATTTCGGCGCGCGTTAAAGATCCCCAGGTGGTCAAAATTAAGCCGCAGCCCTCCACTACGGCGCGCCTCATCGCCTGTGTAGCGTTGGCGCGTTGAACCCTACAATCAGTCAGATCAAAGTCGTGCACTCCCAACCTATACGTCCTCCTTGCTGATCGCCTTGTTCCGCAATTTCTCAAACAAATTGCTTAACCCACGCATGAAACGAATTCAAATTGTGGATAAAGGCATCGTGAAACTTGTTCACATGCCTTATTAGAGGCGGTGACAGAGACCTAGAAGCAGTTCTGAAGGTGCTTCAAGATTAGTGCTCATAATTGAAGATAAGCAGTGTCAAAAACACCAGCCACCGGAAAGCGGCACATTTATATTTTCGCAACTTGGCGCCGAAATATTTTGTCATGTAATGCTGTACTTACCCTATAAAACTGCGATGTTAGCGCCCTTGGTCTACGTGGATATTAGGGGCGAAACCCCTTAGAACCTGGGGCTGTTGGCGTCTCCTGTCGTCGTCGTCGTAATCGTCATCACGGTACTAAAACGCCGGGGAACTCGTTTACGCCTCGCGCTAGAAACAAAGACCTCACAAAAGAACAAGAACACCACCTTCGAGGTATCCAAACCAATACCTTTCCCACCCAACTAGAGCCCACATTCTGTCCCCCATCCTGTACTCCTCGCAATGCCGCTTCTGTTAGGCTCCGGGCACGCTTTACCACATTGTGTGGGGCTGCGATAAAAACCCTAACCTACCCCCCCTGCCGTTCCCCTCTCCTGAGCACTGGGAGAGAGCACTGTCCAGCTCGGACCCTGATGACCAGCTCTGGCTGGTGAAGAGAGCCCAAAAAGCCGGACGGTCTCAAGGGGTCCTGGAATAAGGACTCTTCCCCAAGGCGAACTTCTTCATAGGGACGTTTATTCCTCCTCCTCCTCGCGCTAGAACGTAACGCGTACTAAAAAAAAAAAAAAAAACACCGGGACACTCATTTACGCCTCGCGCTAGAGAGCTTCGCGTTTCCAAGACAAGAGACTCTTTCAGCAAAGCTGTATACCTGTACACCCCAATGGTTTCATGTCAGTGGACAAAAACGCCAAGGCGCCAAGAATACACTTATACGCTGCATGCTTCCTTCCTCCCCAGGTTTTCACGTTAGTGGAGATGGCCCGGGATTTCTTTAAATATCCACGCAGATTTCCTATTTATTCACAACTAGATGTTTCTAAATATCCGCAAACGAAGGGTCAATTGCAGCCGTCTCTCACCCTGGCACTAACGGTCTCCACCCTGCCACTGACGCTCCAGGTATTGGCTGTGAGCTCGACCACGGGTGGCGCTGCGAAGCGTGCCTCCGTGACGTCGGCTTAGGGATTCTCGCATTTGTCGTCTCCTTTACTCGGGCTAGCTCTCCCCGCTATTTCTTTGCGCTCGGTTGACGTCTGAGGCTATTCCGCACCAGATTTTGCGAGTGCGTAACTTTTTATCATAACAATCGACTTAAAATCGCATAAACTACCTCAGGGTGTGAGTTTAAGTATACTTTTGGATACTGCTACGGAAGAAAAATTGCGGCGTCGCCCCCTTCTTTGCGAAGCCGGTGCTGTGCCGAGCGCGAAGAGTCGGAGCTAGGCGTCGGCTTCTGTATAAAACAATCTTGCGAACAAAGGGAACAGCCAGGTGCGTAACCGAAAACTGCGATAGACCAAAACAAATTCCAGGCCTTTGGGGCTGTCGGCTTTGACAGAAGGCATTGCGATTCCCGGTACTCATGTGTAAGGTTTTTGCGACCTTGCCGAACGCTCGAAAGTGTTGCATCCCATCACTTTACGTTCTCATGGCATGAAAGTATACTGGCATGCGCTATGCCGCGCAAAAAATGTGAATTGAGTTCCAAATAACCTACTGTGAGTACAGGCGCGTGCTGGTTTTATACCAGGCTTCCAACCAGTATGTAGGTTTATTGAGCAAAACTAGTTACGTTTACGGCAAAGATATAGTGACACTATGCTTGTTCAGACCTGGGGGGATATTTTGGTACATTTCCCGCAGCCATATCTTCCCAATATTCAGATATGCGTTATAGGAAAACTGCACTCAAGAGGAGGAGGAGGAGGAGGAGGAGGAGGAGGAGGAGGAGGAGTAACTTTAAAATCGAGCTGATTAGTGGGCTGGGTTAACAGTCCAGGAGAAGAGGGTAAGTGAAGTGAAGTGAAAGAGACTTTAATGATCGCCGGAAACAGGTAGAGGGTAAGAGTAATTCTCTTCAATTCATCGGACGCCATCCCGAGTAGACCAAGATTTCTTTTTTACGCCTGGAAGGGTTGAAAAAAAGGTTGGAAATTGTTGTAATATATGCACGTATGCTATTTATTGTGTTTGTTAGCGTGTATATCAAGCCTTCAACACCGTAATCATGTCATAATTGGTCGGGTTGAGAGTCAGTTCGTTATGATAACGATGGTTACGACAGAAATTCGGAGCACAAAAGCCGCCTTCAAGTACTCTGGCAACGTTGTATGGGACGTGATCGCGGTGGTGTAGCACATTTTCATTGTATTTTTATGTGAATAAGCAAAGCACGCTGCGGATATGCACCTTCTCGAACGCAGCCATAACGAAGGCCAATTTGTGAAAAAGAGAATATATGCCCATGATTGACAATCCAGCGCGCGAAAACACGGCACAAAAAGGAACGAGAGTTAGACAGGACAGCGCTGCTAACCCTGTCTAACTCTCGTTCCTTTTTGTGCCGTGTTTTCGCGCGCTGGATTGTCAATCATGAACATTCACCAACTCGCCCAAATCACAGTCCTCTTGAAGAATATATGCCATACACACAATCTTCGTGATCCTACCGAAGATTCCCGAACCTACTAAAAAGACATCTGTGACGGTGCATAAAAATTAATGCGTTGGGAACAGAAAAAAAAAATTCATCAGATACTAGTCAACAACAATGAAAGAAATAGAAGACGGCCGTTTTATTTCCTGCTGTGCGATGCGCGTGTATACGGAGGGACCCGCTGCTTGGCGCGTAGCAGTAGACTACATAAGAGCATCTCAAAAACAAATCAGTGAAGCCTACGCATTTCGAATACTTATCGAGGAGCTCTGAACCTCGCGAATAAGCAAGGAAGGACGGGTTATAAGCGATATTCTGACAGAGGCTCTCAAGAAAGTCGTTCTCTCTCTCCTCATGTGTTGCAAACTTGTGGGGGATACAGATTGAACTTATTCACAGTGTCAGAAGCTGGCAAAAATAATTGAGTTACTAGAAACACGCTTTTCGGTGCCCTATAGCATCAGAACGGGTGATTTCTAGCGCAGGCACTGCTGCCCCTCACAAGCGGAGTGTAGCAGACGACAGCGGCGCGAGTCCCTAAGCCGACGTCAGAGCCAGGGGGCGCCACTCAAGCATCTCATCGCCAATAAGTGCCCGTGTGAACAAAGTCTATTTTCAGTGGCGAGGGGCAGGTAACGTGTGGCAGCTCACTGAGCTCAAGTGCCGGATATAAGAGCGGCGCAGCTTTAACACTTAAGAAAATAAGAAGAGCGCTAGAATAGGATGACAGAAATAGAAGAGACAGATAAACAGAAAAGCACGAAAAAAAAAAATAAAAGAGGATACGAAATAGGCTCTTAGAACCGTAGAAACGCTAAAACGCGCGTTAATGAAAACTCTGGGAGGTCCCATTTCATTTGCATACAAGGCGCGGTTCCGGAGCGACAGCTCGTTTATACGTGTAATGCAAATCCCGGAAAGAGCGGACGGGGAGGTGCGTAGTTAAGCTCTTGCTTTTTTTCTTTCTTTGTGCGCTCCCGGGGTTGTCGTCAAATGGCGTGAAATAAAGCCGCTCATCTGCAACCAAATGAGCTAGGCCCTCAGAGATAAAAGCTTACGCTGACGTGGAATGAATTGATGTGGGAGCGCGCGGGAAAATTGGAAAGGCGGTCGCTGAGAGGGAAATACCGGAGGCATATGACAACAGCATTACACATCACTTTGAAGGGAAGCAATACCGGGAAAAGAAGAGCGTAAAAAGATAGGAGGGAAATACACGCCGGTAATGAACTTGACGAAAACGAAAACACTACCCGTAAATTACGCTAAACATTGCCCGTTTTCTGTACAACCAATTTCATGGCCCAGCGGGAAATTGTTGAAGAGCTTTAAAATGCTTTCGTGCCAGTTTTACATTAGGATTTAAATTCTGATTTAGGTCATTTTATTTTGTTTGCGAGACAGAGAGAAAGAGAGAGAGAGAGAGAGAGAGAGAGAGAGAGAGAGAGAGAGAGAGAGAGAGAGAGAGAGAGAGAGAGAGAGAGAGAGAGAGAGAGAGAGAGAGAGAGAGAAACCGTTATTGGAGGCAAGGCGGGCTGTAGGCCTGTTGGGGAAGCGGCCGGGTGGGGTAAACTGAGGTAGCCTATAGAATTGGGAGGGTCTTGGTTCAGTTGAGAGCATGATGTTCGAATAAAAGTTCTACGTTTTACCCAAATTGCGAGATATAGGCTTTAACCGGGAGAATAGCAGTAATTAAGTTTTCGAGGTGCACGCGGAATTTGATTGTAGCGCAAACTGTCCTCTTAATCTGTAACTTGTACTCGATATTTTTAGTCGAATATGGTCATCATCATCATCATCAACAGGCTACTTAGGTCCACGGCATCCAGACGAAGGCCTCTCTCACTGATTTCCACCCAAAACCTGTCCTGCGCTGCCGGACTTCATAATTGACGTAAACGCCGAATTTTCCTATTTCGTCCCCCTATCGAGTTAATTGCCTTCCCCTTCTACTATACAGGTCTCTCGGTATCCACTCTGGTACCCTGGTGTTACAACCGTTGTCATTTCATCTCACTGCATGGCCAGACCAGTTCTATTTCTTTTTATTCTGCTCGATCTTCGAATTTGTATTTGATTCGAAACTTGGGCTTATCAATTTCAGTCCTGCATCTTCAAAATTGGGGTTGCAGTTTACTGATTAAAATACATACTATACAGTTAAGAAAGAAGAAGAAGAAGAAGAAGAAGAAGAAGAAGAAGAAGAAGAAGAAGAAGAAGAAGAAGAAGAAGAAGAAGAAGAATACGAGGGGGGAGGAGGAGGAGGAGGAGGAGGAGAACGCTAACATAGGCTAGCAAGGCTTTGCGGTAGAAAAAGAACAGCTGTAGCAGCTCCTATGTGGCGCAAGCATCCAAGTATTAGAGTACAACGGAACTTTCGTCATATTAGAGCGAAATGTCTACTACGCCATGTCTCGCAAGGTCATTCATCGCGGCGCAGTGACCTTGAGCCGCCGGAGCACCAGTGTGGCAGGTGTGGTGCAACGCCCGCAGTCCGCTGTGGAGAGTCATCGCAGCTACGCTCGCTCGGAGCCTCGTCCCTGCAGTCCCACGTGACTAGGCGAGAGTTTAACGGCTGCTTCAACGGCGCTTGGTCGCTCCGTCTCACCACGGATGGCGCACCGGCTAGTCCATCTGCCCGCGCGCTTCAGCGCAAGCGACTGGCTCAATTCGATCATTCAGTAGATATATAGATAGACGGCGCAGTCTCCGAAAAAGCGGGGCTATGAGCAGCTTTCGCACGATACTTTGTGGTTGGCGCAGCAAAACTTTTGTCATTTTTGCTTCACCCATTGTTGTCGTGTTTGCGTTTTTTAATAGCCTCAAGGCTTACGAATGGGCACACACCTCAACGTTCTTGCAGTTCATAAGTGGCAGCTTGAAGTTTCTTTTCTTTATCTTTCCCCCTTATTCGTCAAATTCGCAAAAAAAAAAAAAAAAAGGAGCCACCCACTCCCCGGTTATAGATGCAAAATACCAAACGAAGCGAAGCACAAGAAAAGTTTCCGGGTTGTACCGTTTGCTTCCCGAAGCCCAACCATCGTAACGGTTCGTCGCCGTGTGCAGAGATCGTCAATTTGAACGCGGGGACCTATTAACAAAGACCGCACACGCAAACAGTATCTATCGGAGGGCGACGCAAATGGATCCGGTGCTCGGCACGCGATGATCTCGCACGCCGGTCGGGAGCGGGCGAAGGAACCGGTAGCGCTTTCGGCCCCCGGCCATTTTGCTGGGCGAGTAAATACAGCGCACGGCAAACCCGCGGTGCCGTTTGGAAGCGGTGGGACGTCGGAATGTCCGCCGCTTAATTATCTCGGCCGGGCATGATGGATGGCTTCGAATCCTTTCCTGCTTCTCTTGCTTCTTCTTCATTTACGAAAACTATATTGCTTTGGCGAGGTTACAGTGTCGCACTCGTCCTTTCCTCCACGCGGCCCTTTTTTGCTTCCGCGTGCCGGACTGAGTCAACGCGCTTCCACGCGAGATTGCACCGGGAAAGGGGGAGGTTGACGACCTGCGCTGATAACGAAGATATGAAGCTTGCCACGATAAGGTACATGTCCTTATCAATTCGGGATGCCAGTTGAGAGCGTCACTAACGAGGCTGCTGTAATATAATTGGACAAGTTAAGCGGAAATTCTTTTTCCGCCGTATTACCTTCACTGGATAGTAATTTCACAATGTACTCAGCTACTCAAAATAGCGGTTAGTAATCACTAATTATTCATTATTAAAGCGAAGCAGCAGGACCCTGGCGCGAGTTTGTTGGTTCATGGCCTTGAAATATCGTTACAACGCGAACGAAAACTGGACGGGGGATTAGAATAGAACACAGACGGGCGCTTTAGAAAAAGTGACCGTCCTCGTCGTTCATCGATACAAATGGTACCTATATCGCTTACGCTGTGAAGAGACAATAAATAAAAAAATGAAGGAAGCTCACTCTAACGCGTAAGACTTGAAGGTAGCGAAGCTGTACGCAACCATCACGACGCTTTAAGTCCATTATTGCGGCCGATTAGTTCCTTTGCTGCTGCCGCAACGACTTTTACTCCATCACTGTTGCTATCAGTGCGAGCTTCCTTAATTTTTTTTGGAAGTGAAAATCATCGGACATCACCTTGGAGGGGCGTACGCTATGACCTGTCTTCCTCGTTCCGAACAAGTGTTGCCACGATAACGGCGAACGCTGCAGTTTGTTTGTCAGTCTTGGCAAACATACTCCTTAACTTGGCCAGACTTGGCCGATAACTTGGCCAGACATACTCCTTAAGTGGGTATGTCTGGCTTGACAAACATGCGCCGGGGACGCTGGGTGGTCGCCGCGAGGCACGCACACACGAGCGCTGGGCATTTTCTTGGTTTTTTTAACTCCCGGTCGGTCACCGCAGTCTTGGCCAATCTCCCTATGTGGGTACACTTGGCTCGGCCAACGTGCGCAGAAGACGCTGAGAGGGTCCGTTTCCACGTAAAGGCCGACCTCCATGCAGCGAAATGTAGGCGAAAAGGCGGCGAACGTCGCCCGGCGGCGGCCGCTCCGCCGCCAGCGTCGAAAATAGGGCTGTTCGCCGGCGATAGATGTCGAACGCGCGGCGGCGAACGCGACCGGAAGCGGCAAACTGCATTTTGAGGCCGCAGCCAATCACAGCCTTGTACTTCCTTGTACTTCCTGTCCTGTCTTCCATCGGCGGCGTTCGCCGCATCACGTTGCATGGAGGTTGGGGTGGACGAAAACTGAGCGGCGCGTCAAACCGCGGCGTCCGCCGCGCCAAGTTCGTCGAGAAACTTCGCTGCATGGAGGTCGGCCTTAACTTGTCAAGTAATCGACGCGCACGATGATCCACCGTTGATCTGTCGAAGAATTTGTTAGGGGTCCAAGGAGATCTATCCCCACTTTTTTCAAATGGTGACGTGGGTGGAGTCACGGGATGCAGAAGTCCCGGCGAAGGACTCCGCGGGCGTTTATGACGCTGGCATTGCGGGCAGCCGGAAACGCATAGCTTCGTAAGTCGCAACATTCCTGGCCAGTTAAAAGTTTTGTTTCAGCCGATGTGGCGTCCGCACAAAGCCAAGGGGACCCGCTGAGAGGTCGTGGTGCGTAGCACGCGAGTGGGCGGCGCGAAGGCTTTCGGGAACAACCAAAATAGATCGGGCGCCATCCAACGAGTAGTTCCTCTTGAATAACAAGCACGACAAACGGGCACGACGGCTGCGCTCACTGCGCTGCATCAAACAGGGTCTTTAAAGACGAATCCTTTCAGTTTTTCTTCTTCCAAGTTGGACGCGGTGGGCACTGCAGTCGACAGAGATGCCAGGCAGTCGTCGAAGTGATCGTCGTCAAACGGTTGCATCGGGACAGGAAGGCGTGACAAGCAGTCCGCGTCAGTGTATGGGCGTCCGCTCTTGTACGACGCAGAAGACTTACTCTTGTAAGCGCAATGCCCAGCGAGATAGTCGGCCGGATGGGTGACACGGACCAAACAGCCAGCGTAGTGAGTGGTGGTCCGTGATTATGGAGAAGTGACACCCATACAGGTACGGACTAAACTTTTAAACGGCGAAGATCACAGCTAGACACTCAAGTTCAGTAACGGTGTAGTTACGTTCGGCTGTCGTCAACATTCGGCTGGAATAAGCGATGACGTGCTGCGCCCCGCCATGGAGCTGGACTAGTACAGCACCTACGCCGACTCCACTGGCGTCGGAATGAAGTTTGGTAGGGGCAGCTGGGTTGAATTGGCGAAAAACTGGGCTTGCAGTAATCAAAAACTTCAGCTGCTGAAATGCAGTTTCACATTCTGGCGTCCACAAAAAAAGGGGTGGGTTTCTGTCGCAGGCAATTCAGGGGGTGAGTAAGTTGTGCGAAATCCTTAATAAAACATCAAAAATATGAACAAAGGTCCAAAAAACGTCTGAGGTCTTTTACCAAACGAGGTGTGGCGAAGCTTCGAACTGCAGAGATCTTTTGCGGGTCGGGCCGAATGCCGTCCTTGTCGACGAGAGACCCCAGCACGATTGCTTGACGTTCTGCGGAATTACACTTTGCATTCAGAACCAACCCTGTTTTTCAAATGTTGTCAAATGCCAAGGCGTTGGTTATGCTCTCTAAACGTCGCGCCATTGATTATTATATCGTCCAAATAACACAATTGTGTCCCTAAACCTTTCAAACGTCGCAGGCGTATTGCAGAGCCCAAAATGTATGACGTTGAATTCGAATAGGCCGTCTGGTGTCAAGAAGGCTGTTTTTCCTTGTCAGATGGGTGTACCGGAATTCGCCAATATCCCGACCTGAGATCGAGAGAGGAGAAATATGAAGCGGAATGAATGCAGTCGATAGCGTCATCGATGCGTGGTATGGGATATACGTCCTTTTTAGTGACAGCATTGAGACGACGATAGTCGACACAAAATCGTCATGAATTATCTTTTTTCTTGACCAAGATCACAGGTGCGGCCCAGGGGCTTGAGGACCTTTGCTCAGCATCTCTTGCGCCGGGCCGTTAATTATTTTCCGTTCTGAAGGTGACACTCGATAGGACTTTTGGCGTGTAGGGTTCGCATCGCCGGTGTTGATTCGATGCTGGAGCCGGGATGCAGGAACGGGAACGGAATGATCGCCCTGTGCAAAGTTGAAAGTAGACGCATAAGGAGCGAGCGTTTTCAGCAGTTCGCACTGTTCGACGGATGAAAGGGAGCCGTTGATCATGCGCTTAAAGACGGCGGTATAGTCAGGTTTTTCTGCCGTGGTATGGTCGGGGTTATGGTTCATAGCTTGGATGGCGACGTTGACTTGTTCGTTGAAGCTGGCAATCTTGAATCCACAGGGAAGAACTACGGGCTTACTATAGGCATTCACCGTTCACACATGACTACGTCCGTCTGTGGCCTCAACCGGAGCCTGGGGTACCAAAATATTTTTCTTGACCATGATTTTTCTTGACCAGAGAGCGAGTGAGAGAGAGCGAGAGTGAAATTATTGAAAGAAGAAGAGGTCGGCCTGGGAAACTGATCTTAAGCCTGCTACTTCCTATACTGGGGCATAGGTACGGGGGACAAAGAGTTCTTGCCTAAATATCTGCGAGGCTTGGCGCTAGCTCTACATGCTCCAAAAAGGCTTAGATTAAAAAAAAAACTAAAAAAATTCAGACAGAGAAGCAGTGCCCGGCACAAGTGCCTTGCAAACGTGAAATGTCTCTTAGTATTGTAGAACCAGTATTTATATTTTTTGCGCGTGCCATGGTGTCATTTTTACCCCAGAGCGAAAAACGAGACCACTTGTCATTACTCTGGGTCTAACCCAGGCCCGGGAGGTTCTAAAACAGAGATCATAACGGTTCCTCCATAACTGCTTTGCTGAAATGCGAAGAAAATTGCGAGATTTTTATGATCGGCAACCGAAGCGCTGCGAGAGGAAGTTATTTTAACGTGATTTTTGTACTTTTCCTACACTGCACAGACAAACCACAAAAGTGAACAAAATGTAGGTGATTACTTGTTACCATACTGCAGAATGCCGCGCAGCTGAGCGGATGCTGCAACCATATTGGGATATGCCGAAAGTGCTATGAAGCTAAGACATCGCTTATTGATTGATTATTGATTCTAGGACATTGCATTAGTGACGTCAAGTCAGCGGCACGTTCACCACTGGCCCTTCATCCCGTACGTCCCATTCCTTCAGGTCAGGACTAACAGAAAAAGACAGAGAGAGAAAGACAGACAGAGAGAGAGAGAGAGAGAGAGAGAGAGAGAGAGAGAGAGAGAGAGAGAGAGAGAGAGAGAGAGAGAGAGATTTGATGTTTGATAAAACTGTAGAGGAGTTTCCTCTAGCGACACGTTTTCTACTCCATATGGAGGTGGTGACAATCGTGAGGAAGGGATAGGAAGATAAAAAGCCATAGAAGTGAAATATGGCGGCGAAACGCAAAACTAAAAGAAGTGGAAATAAAATTGGAGTATACGCTGGAAATTAAATACGAAATATCACACTAGAGAGGAAACATTAAAAAAAATGAACCAAAATGGTTCATTTGTAGAGCAAAGGGGAAAACATTAAAATGACCAACATGTTGCGGCTGCGGCAGCACGACGAGTGTGCATCTGAAGTCACTGTCACTGCTTAATTAAAGAATGAAGTCTTCCAAGTTCAGAGTCCCTCAGAAAACCCAGCGAAACTGTTGTCTCTAAAGGTAGGTCGCCACTGTTAGCCTGAGGCACAAAAAAGGGCCTAATTCGAGCTTGCCTCCGCGTTTTGTACGGGAAGCAGGGAGTTAGCTGCTGTTGCTCTGGCAGAGGCGAATCGAGGGCAGACGCACAACGAATCGGATGTACTAGTGCACAGAGCACGTGGCACCAAGCGGTGAACCTTCTCATAAACCCCAAATCCAAATGTGCGGGTATACTCATTCTTTAAAGCTTTAAACCTTTCTTTAAAGCTTTTATTCTTTAATTCTTGATAACATTGTCGCATGTTCTATGTGGTACTGCGCATGCGCGTGCATACGCGGATTATCCGGTCGACCGCGCTAATTAATTCTGCGCTAGAGCAGCCTAACGATAAAATATTATATACCACGGCGAAGAAGTTGAAAAAAAAATATATAGCGATCGTTCAATGATCCTTAGATTGGTTTTTATACGTGCCTTTGCGCATTACTTGTGTGTCTCACGGTAAAACTTGTTCTCTTTCTTAGTGTGCCCCCCTTACTCGATGTAAACTAAAGTGCAGGCGATGATGCAACACACCTCGAGTCCGTTTGCTCAGACCACGGGGGAAGCATAATCCGCGTGTGAGTCAGTGAAATGAAGAGGCGGGCATCTGCTGCAAGGGTGCACATGCACTCCGACATTTGCGCAGATCATCCGGTCACAAAGACAATAACGCTGCTGTCCAAGCTTGGTCGAATTGCAAAAGGGAGCCGCCAGAGATGGACGCCGAAGGCTGCGTCGAATGTCACGTAACCGTGTGTGGCAGTCTGGCCCCCCAGTCATTGCGAAACGATGTGACGCCCTTTGTGGACTGACGCGTGAATCTCGTTGACTTCGAACACAAGCTGGCAGTGGTAGTCGGAAAGCTTTCTGACAACTTCCACGGTGCTTCGAGAATTCTGGAGAGTCTCTGGGCATGATGTCCGCTGTTGTAATGAGACGATTCCCTTGCAGCTGCTCGCTGGCGGTTGTGACAGTAGAGGGACTCTAATGGCTGAGTTTTTAAGCGAAGCACATATGGCCAGGGCTCCGTGTATTTCTCATGCGCTCGAACAAAAACTCCAGAGGCTTCACGTGTCTGGGAAGTGAGAGGTGTTCTATAGCGTGTGGCGTTGATAAATAAAAATTCCCCGCATTTCCCCGAGGGGAAGAATGTGAAAGTGCGAATGCAGGAGTTGAATTTGCGCGGTTCGGTAATGTTCGCGAAAGAGAGATCACACACACACACACAACTACAAAGAAAGAAAGATGCATTTATTCACAGACACCTATTTGTGTTGTCGTTGTACTTGATTGCTAGAGCGGATCTCAGCTTTGAAATTTCGTGTCAGTACTCCTTTAAGCGGGTGCATTAGCCCTTCTCACGCCCGATTCCTGGCCAATCCCCAACGTGGGTATGTGCCATGTCAGCGGCCAGGCAGCGCGTGCCCATCTCCCCCCGTTGCCAAGGAAGACGAGGAGATTCCTGGCCAATCTCCCGCGTGGGTATGTGCCATCTCCCCCCGTTGCCAAGGAAGACGAGGAGCGCGCGCACCCGCAGCTGTTGCTATGTGGACGGACGGCGGTCAACGGAATTCAGGGTCGCTTATAAAGTGCATTCGCACTTAAAACTTCTCCATGTGTATGCTATTACCACGCGGTCACACGAACTTCCAAATGTGAGTGCTATTAGCACGCGGCCACCGCCGAAGTCACACGCCGTTCAAAACGGGATTTGGACCTCAAACTTATGTAGAGCTTACAGCTCAGATATACACCTTGAGTGGATTACTTCATGACAAACACAATTTGCCAGATCAAACATGAATCATCCCTCTCCCATACACACCTCATCAATTGGATAAGTTTGAGTAGATAAGTTATCGACAGGCACCAGTTTCAATATCAGTAGAGGGAAAATAAAAGCATGGGCACGTGCATGGACGTGTCTTTCTTAGGTATGGCTACCGTCAACGCGCGAGAGGAATACAATGCGCTCATACCTTCCACCTAAATGCCGTGTCATCTCTATGCTGTCTGACAAAAACCTTCGCTGATTTTTGACCTTCACAAAGTAGAATGGCTCATATTGTTTATTTTTATTTTACGGCTTGTAAAATGCTCCACTCGGCGCGTTTTGCAGGCGCACATACCGGGAGCAGTCTGCACGTCACGGCTTCGCGGCCTATGGAGATGGCGAATCTTTCCGTGAAAAGCGGAAGATCGGTTTAGGCAAGCGAGAGCGGCGGGTGAGGATTATTAGTTGCAGGTATTTAAACTAGCGCAAACAAGAACAGTGTAGAGGGGCTTTATTGTGCCAGAGCCACCTCATAAATTTGTGTGTGGTCTCCGTAGGCAAGCTCTAAAAATTTGCCCGAGCGTAAAGATAGCTTCACTGCAGACGACGATGATGATGATTATGATTATGATGAGGAGGAGTAGGAGGAGAAAAAAAATGGCAATATTGTTTCTGAAACAAAACAATATCGAAACAAAACAAGTATTGACAGAAAACAAAACAATGCAATTTTGTTACTAAACAAAACAAATTCCAGGACGCGAGCAACCATGGCGGTAGAACCGACTTTAAAGGTTGTCGAGAATTTGCCCGAAGCAATTTATACACATGCGGTGTGACGGAGGACAGTCATAGTGTGCTTATTTATAAAGCTTGGTTTAAATAGCGCAGAGATGTTCAGAGCTAGCCTTAGTTTTGGCGCACACTTCACAGACTCCAGCTTCGCGTAGAGTTGCAGTTGTTGGAATAGATTTGGGTAGACACGGGCAGTCGTTTAAGTGTCTTACCTGTCCTTCACTTCTGACATTTAGGCTTGTTGAAGATAGTTGATATATGTCCGGGAGTCTGCAACGCAAGAGGTCTAGAATGAGAGTGTTTATAAATACGTGGAAGAGTTCAGAGAAATCCCAAACGTTCGACACGTATAGAGTATACGAGAAAAAGACACAAGTAACTTTTTCAGGCGATAGTGCGGAGCTCGGGATATTGATGGTTAAAATGTGGCCCAAAGAAGTATCTGGAATGTGTTTGTAGGGAGTCAGTCGGTCTGGAGTAGGTTCATGGTGAATCTCTCGGGGTCGTGGCGGGTTTTGATCAGGTCAAAGTTAGAGTTGGGAGGAGGTGATGAGACTGGGTGGTAACCAGCACACATAACGGGTGCCAAGAAAATAAAAGAAAACCCATATAAAATCAAAACACTTGCACATATTCACAAACAGGTAGGGGGGAGGGAATGGCCAGAAATGTAAAACTAAACTTATTTGTTGCTCGTTCAGTCAAATGGTCAATTTCACCTTTCACGCACCGTATGACTTTCTTAGGTGACGGCGAAGGCTGTGTTCTGCTTTTTTCCTCATTCGATCAGTTTGTCGGCGCTCTTACTCACTACTAATTACTAGTGCTTACTAATTTACTTTGTAGGATTGCAGCAGGTAACGATTCCACGGCACTCTCTTCATTGAATCACTTCCACCCGCCATATCAGGATTCGCTCGTAACATAGCGTAAGCGCGTCACTATACTATGAGAGAAGCGGCAAAAAGTAAGGGGCTGAACTAGAGCGATGGTTGCTGATCAACATACTCGCTGTCAAAACACGTACGCGGCTGGCCTGCCAACGAGTTTGACCTGCGTGGAATCTGTCCACTGATTGCGCGCAGACAAAAATGGACGACAGCACAACAACTGAACAACGAGAAAAGCGAAATTGAAGCGACGCTGGCACAGGTGCAGCTCCATCTGCGAAAAATGCGCAACAAAAAGTCCCACAATGATGCTGCACACGTCACGCTCCAAGTTTCAACAGACGCAGGTTTTCTGCAGATCTACGTGTAGTGTACAAGTACGGCAGTGCAGGGGCATGGAAAATGCATTAAACGAACCAAAATTATTCGCACGGAACAACGGGGTCGGCGACCCTTACTTATATTGTCATGGGTTCTAGAGAAACGACAGTGAGGAGTTACACAGGCACACATGCACACAAATACACATACATACACAGACAGACGAGCAAACGATAGCCAGGCTTGCGCGAGTTCATGATTCAGCGCAGGTTTAAAATATGCAGGTGGTCTGAATTTAACGGCCATCTGTGGTGTCACCTTGTTTTCGAAAGTTCAGCAATAACCCATTTTAGCAGCTGGTTTCAAACCATGCGTTTTTTTTTTTTAACAACATATATCAGCGGCGGGCAGCTCGAAAGCTGCGTCCCAATTGAGATATAGTATCGGTTATTGGGACCATCCTTCTTCCAAGAACCTCGCTTCTTCCGTCAGCACTCATTAAACACTGAAATGAGGTCACTTCAGTTCTCGTTAAATGACTCCGTGTTGTAAAGGATAGGCTTTCTGTACCTCTGCCTCCTTCCAATAAAAAAAAAAAGAGGGGTGGATTATTAGCTGGGGGAGGCGGTTTGCCTGTCACCACTCTTTTCGTTGCCCTCAATTCACTTTTGGTAAAAATTTCAAGGGACGTAATGTTCCGCTTTCGTAAGGTCTACTCATTAAAAGCAGGCAAGGGCGGATGCACGCAATTCAACAGAAAGAGGAAGCCCCTAGGTAGGTACAAACGATCCCTAGGCTAGGGAGAAAGCCAGCGGGCGCTCAACGCGCAGCCACTGAGCGCGTCGGCCGCTTGCCTTCCGCGCTCACACAAACAGCCGGCCCTAGCGTGCGCGCGTCGACGCCGGCACACAGCCAGCCAGTGGACCAGCGAGACCGCGTGCGTGCAGCGCCGAAGCAGCGTGCGGCACACTCGACGTCGAATCGGGCGCTGTCGGTCGCCGAATCCGTGGAATCTCGCACCGCCGGACGCTCCCTCCTTCCGTCGCCGGCTTGTGGTGGCGTACGCCGCCGTGTCAGCTTCGTCTACGGATTTTTGCTCGTTTCGCCGTTGGAGACGTTATGTGGATACCAATCGCCGGTGCTTGAAGGCTCCCGGACCGTGGTGTCGTCTGCTTTCGTTGTGTCGTCTGCGTCGTCTGCTACTGCCGCGCGTGCCGAACCGGTGAGTGGAACCATGCAGGCGATCGCCTTCAAAACCGATCAAATTAGTTTTCGCGCTTACGCCAACACTAGAGGGAAGTTCTGGTTGGGCGGAACGCCGCTACAGAGACCAAGAAACAGTTACAAGTAGCAGGGGAAAAAAAGTAACATGAATAAGCATGTCGAGTTTCGGAGCACTCGGCGTTCAATGCAACCACTCAGCTGGGAACGCATATAGCGGCGGTCAACGCAGTCGAGCCCACGTGTGTCACGGAAATTCGTCTGATAAAGTATATTGTTCCCGTCATGAAGCTGCAGCCGATGTTTTTATACAGAACTACGATTTCTATAGAATTGTTTTCTGAAACACCACAAGTTTGCAGCAATTGATTCCGCTCGCCTCCAAACACTACAGTATTGCTTTTATTTGTTGAGTTTAGGCGGACACAACGCCGTTAGGACCAGTTAATTAAAGGCTTTGAGGTGAACAGCACGCGCACTTTATTTCAAAGCATGTTTCGCAAGGAAGAAAAAAAATGGTTGGCGGGAATACGTCGGCTCTTGCAGACAGGGGTGTCACGCCGCAAGAATTATGGAGGTGTTGGCCTCCTTTTTCTGACGTCACTATGTTTATATGAACTGGAGCGGCACGGGAAAGCCATGACAGCGGTGAAAAAAAATTTCTTCCATATTAATAATTGTTGTATATGTACGCGTGTGATATATGCACATCTATGTGTCTATGTTTACATTGAAGCGGTCCGTGGCCGCTTTTCTCCTGGGGGACTCCGAACAATTTTGGTTGGAAATGCAATGGCTTGACTTAACTTGACAAGTGCATTTTGTGGTATTCCGTGACATCATATACGATGCGCGCATGTACATGAGTGCATCCCAGCTGCCGTGACCCGCAATGTAAGAAATATATGTCGGTGCGCATGTGGATAATGTTTTCGAGCACAAAAACGATATATAAAGCTTTTCCTCTGGTTGTGCTTTGAATCGTCCTTGTATTCGCGGCAACAGCCAAACATAGCTGTATCAAAATAGGATATTTTGAGCTTTGCTTGCATCGAAAAGATTGCACAATATTCCGGTGGTAGTTTTTTTTTTTTTTTTTCAACGCACTACTCCTTTCGTATGTGAACTTATTGATGTTGTATAGTGGCAGAGAAAGAATGGTGAGACGGCGAAAGTTGGAAGATGGTAGGCAAAGAAGACAAAACTTCCGACTTGGGAAAAGGTAGCGGCCACAGTTAAGCTGCCAGCGGGCCGGCGTTTTGGCAAGAAGACTTGTCTTCGTCAGGGCAACAGCAGTTGTCCTTAGCATCCTGCCCGTATATGGCCATCCTACCTGTATGTCGAGCGTGCCAAGAATGACCGCGGTATTGAGCCACAGGCAGCATTGTGCAAAGGACACGTCTGTCTAGCATCCGCGGGACGCTACCCGATGCGGCCGTGCAGTTCCGTCGATGCTTCGGATTCCCTTAACGCGCTGAGAAGCCCGGTCGGGACTCTTGTTGGCACGCCGTTAGGCTCGGTAGAAAAAATGTTCGCTTCAGAAAAATCCCAATAGTCTATTATAATTATGAAGTATTTGATTTGGCTTCAGTTTTTCTTTGTCGAGCCACAGTTCGCAGAGCGATCCTGCGCGGAACGCCATGTTAACTTATACTTTATGTACATTCAACGTTAAAACATAATAGGTATATGGCTCTTAGGGCTATAACACCAGCGTTGCTTCACTAAAACAAGCCTGTTTCTCTGTAGCAGCTGTTAGATTGTCTCTTGCCGCGAAGGTCGACAAAAGCGCATAATCACTGCGAACCTTTTCGCGCGAAATTCTGTTAATGTACAGGACACTGTTCTTGCATTTTCTGTGAACTTTTCTTTGTTTGGTGTCAAATTGATGCTCGTTTGGAACACCTTTTTTTTTTTCGCAATTTCGCCCCAATTTTGCCCTCGCCCTATCCTTGCGGCCTGCACTGCGCAGTGGTAACATAAAATAAGGGCTGTTCTGGGAATACAAGTTCTGCTTATTGGTTTTTCGCATTTCTTGTGAAGCGACGCATGACACGCAAGGGGGGGGGGAGTAACTTTTTCCTCACATTTTTTAAGGCATCAGATTTTCCCGTCAAAATAACGATATATCCTAACGCCAAGCAAAGCCAGCCTTTCAACCATGCGGCGTTGAACGGCACTCCCACAAGAGTTGTTGTCTTCATCATCATATCATCATTCCCATCATTATCAGCCTGTTTCTATAGGTTGATGATGATTTGGTAGAAGAAGAAGAAGAAGAAGGTGATGATGATAGTTCGTCCCCTGCAGGACAAATGCCTCTCCATATTCCTTCAGACCCTCCTGTCTTGCGATCGCGTCTTTGTTGGTTTTATGGGCTTCACACCTGTGTGATTTAAAGGAGCCATGAAGAGAAAATACAACTTTGTTTATTTGAAAGAAGTAGACTTCAGTATCTCACTCAGCTCCATTACAGCGACAAAAGATGTTTTTTAACGAAAAAAAAAAGGCAAGAAGTATTTAAAAACTTTCATATTTTGCGCCACAGTGACGTGTTATGAGCAAGAATGACGTCATACGGGCCAACAATAAAACATAATTTTCAGTGCGTTAACTGCACGGTAGCATTCAAGTGATGCGGTCAAATGGAACTAGAGGCCCCATTACAGACGTCCAGTCATGTGTCGTCGCGACAGGTCAGTTAGGCGGCCGCCAATCGCACAAACAAGGTTCCGTGACGTCATAGAAAAGTTGCGGAAAATTGGCTAGGGGTTCGCGACTGCTTCACACGTTTTCTTCAATATCTCCGTTATTTCTTCGAAGATTGCGATGATATTGGTATCATTGTTACCGGGACTAAGCAGTCTTTGTAATAAACCCAACTTGTATTTTGTCTTCATGGCTCTTAAACCCGACACTGAATTAATTTTTTTTTTTTTTGCATTTCTAGGCATGCCTTCATTCCCTCTTGAATCCCGAAGAGATACAACAGAACCCAACGTAAAAACATACATGGTTAAGCGACCTTTACTCCCCATCACTTTTTGTTTGCTTCAGAGGAAGCCTTTTGACGTCACATTTATTCATTATTCGGAGGGCTTCGCCCTTTACTTCGATACGGGCACTAAGCAGCTGCCGACGTCAGCCTTAAATCACGACCGAACACTTCCGTACGGCAGCCATTAAGTACTTTCAATGGCTCCCCTACACGTATGTATCACTCCCTGAAGCTCTATATTGGGAATGATCAATGAAAATAACTTCTATTTCATTTCGTTTTTCTTTTTAGTGACAGTTGGGGTCGTTAGCTGCACGCTTTGCCAAATGACTAAGACAACTGAGTTCAAACAATGACGCTAGTACGTCGATGGAACTGTATATGGCATACAGCAGCTGTGGGCTCGCCTTAAACGAAGTCCAACAGCAAAAAAAAAAAAAAAAGAGCCTTTACAACTGCTGTCCATTTCGCTGCACACGACCCAATGTCATCTCATTCTACGATTGCCTTCGAGTGGCAGAAGCAGGCATTTAGGAGTTAAGGGTGCTTTTCTATAACTGGAGCGGCTCAGTATCAATAAGGTTCTTCTTCCGATGGTTAAAAAGTGGGGGCAGCAGCCGGCAATTCTATGACGACTGAACGCAAAAAAAAAAAAAAAGACACCCATTCGAAAACTCCTAGATTTGTCATGATCATCATCAACAGCCTTTTTAGGTCCACACTGCAGGACGAAGTTCTCACCCCCTCCCCTTCACGTCCACCCGCTTCTGTCCTGTCCTGCCCGAGTACATTCTTTGCCTCCGAATTTTCTGATCTCATCTCTCCATCGAGTTAATGGCCTTCCTCTGCTTCTAGTCCCGTCTCGTGGCGTCCATTCTGTTGTCCTTGTGGTCGGTCCACTTGCTGTCAGTTCGTCGTACCACATGGCCAGCCCAAATCCATTTCTTTTCTACGCTTCCACAAAACACGACCGAGCAATAAAAACGTTTCGGTGAATCATTGAAGAACCTGCTTGGCTTAGCTAATGTATAAGTTCACAGCTTCAACGTGTTTGCGTCAAAATTTACAAAACAATAAAGGAGCGCCGATGAAGGTACAAAAATAAGAATACTACAGTTGTCCCGTCTCACCTTCACGACAAGGCATGCATTTTGTCTTCTTATTTTTAAAGGATAAAGTTTTATATCTTTGTTTCAAGGTCACATTGGGAGGTGCGTAAAAGCGTACAGAAAAGTTGAAATTGTAATACGAAAAACCGGAGCGCGCACTGGAAAAGGTAAACAGCAGCTTCGGAAGAAGTGGGTTCTCGGAAAGGGCGACGTGCCATAGAACATACATTTATTCCCCATCGATATGAGTGACGAAACACCAGGCCCTAGTCGCGGGCGGAAAACGCCGAGAAAGTACGCTGCGGTGGAAGAGGCTAAAGCAACTAGAAGTGCCCCTCGTCGCAGTCGGCGTCGGGAAAAAGAGGCTGTGGATGAAGCTGCGGCAACCGTCCGAAGAGCGCAAGATGAAATATCAGCAGAAAGTTCAGCAGCAGATCAACAGAAGGTCCCACTAGGCTATCACCTCCACATTCTTAGAAAGCCCTAAGCATCCTTCGTAGTTTTTTTAGGGTCGAAGTCCCTTAGGAGCTGGGGCTGATGTCGTCTCCTGTCGTCGTCGTAATTATCGTATCATGCAGTCACGCTACTAAAACACCGGGAAACTCGTTTAAGCCTGGCGCCAGAACGTAACGCGTACTAAAAAAAACACCGGGCACTCGTTTACGCCTTGCGCTAGACAGCTTCGGGCTTCAAAGACAAGATACTTTTACAGCAAAGCCGTATACATCTACCCCCCAATGGTTTCATCTCCGTTGGCAAAAAATTCAAGGCGCCTAGAATACACTTATACACTGTATGATTCACCCCTCCTCAGGTTCCACGTTAGTGGAGATGGCCCGGAATTTTTTTCTTTTTTTCTTTTCGCTGCTTTGTAAACATTTTTTTTGGGAAGCTACATTACCGAGGTGCCAATCTCCACTGTGTTGCGCATCACATCGCGCGTGTCTCATCGGCGACATACCACCTCAGTACCCCCCTCACAGGCACTTTCTTTGTGCTTGATCCGAGCTTCTTCGCTTTAAAATTTCCCTTTGAGTCCACTGTTACCCCTTCCATACTGTCAGTGCTGCATCGTCGCCTCTATTATCCGACGCCGTTGCCCGCGTGCACGCTTGCGCGCCCAAGCGCTGAGGCAGATCCCTGCGTGAGTGACACCCTTCCGTCCTAACCAGCCGTGGACGCCCCGCCGGCCTCGCCAAGCATTCAGCGTACACGTCTACGAGCATCGGCGCCAAGGCTGCCGAGTCGCCTACTTGTTCACACCGCGTCGAATCCGCGCGCCCAGCCGTGCGATATGAATTCCCCTTACGCAAGACCTGCGGGAAGCGCGTCCGTCTGCGACGTGTTTATTTTGCTTTTAACGCGTTATCTGTCCCATTTGTGTTGACATTCGTCTGCGTGACGTGTCTGCCCATCTTTGGCACTCATACGGCGCGCTTCAAACAGAGGTCCTTCCACGCACTGGTGCCCTGTAGAAAACACACTGGCGAGAGAGCTCGAAGTACCGACGATACCTGGTGTGGGATGCGCAAAACTTAGGCCTGTTCTACATGGTGCGAGTGTCGCCTGCGAATTCGCAGCTGCAGCGCCCTCGTTCGGCAAAACTATCTACTTATTTAGTTTCACTGCTGCGGCAAATTGCGAAATGCCAAGCGGCGTTCACAGGAAAAGTTCGAGTGTTTCAAACATTTGGCAATTTGCCACAACGACGAGAATAGATCGTTCTGTCTCACGAGCGTCGCCGCAGCTGCGAATTCGCGCGCGAGATTCGCACCATGTAGAACGGGCTCACGTGTCGCGAGAAATCGCTGATCTTTTGTAGTGTTCGGAAATCCTGGGTTCGATTCCCATTCAGTCCCAATTTTTCGTAATTTTCTTTTCGACTCTATTAGAGTAAATTATTGTAATAACGAAATCGCGTTATACGAATACTCCCTTTATTCGAAGTTTTTGACGGTCCACACTTCAGCGAGTAGGCAGCGAATTCTACCCGCTTTAGCCGAAATGCTGCGCATAGCGAAGCCAGTTCGTTGTACCGAGAGCTTTGTTATAACGGCAACTCACTGCACTTTACTTTTATTCTCTGAGCCATCATTCATTTTTGGAGCCGTAATATATGGGATGGTTCTCTCATTCGTCAGAAGATGAAATACGCTTTTCGTGGAGGTTGGACGAGATGCTTCCGCTTTCATTCTCGTCACCCTGGCAGGAACCGTTTAAAGCTCTCTGGAATCTTCGTTTGCAGACGCCGCGAGTCGTGCCTCTCAAAAGCCGAGCCAAATAAACTATGCAGACTTTGGCGCGTAACTGTTGGCTCCGCGGGCCATTCTATAAGACCTTCGTGTCGTCCGTCGCGTAGCAGACCAGACAACCGCGGCTCGGGGTTTCGACAGGGGCTTCCTCCCCGCTTCTACGACATCCGCGAGACGAGCCGCGCAACATCCGACCCGCAAATATATAACATCATGACGGCGCAGCAGCGGGGAAGGCTCAGGAGATCACCTCGTGACGCAAGCAGGACTCTGATCCGGGGGATGGGATTTAGCTTCTCTTTACTTTGTTTCATTACGCTTTGCCGCAATAACCTGCCTCTGCGCTCTTTTCGGTGAAAGGAAAGGAAAAAGCGGCCTGCTGCGCGTTGGAAAACTGGAAGGAAGGACAGGTCTACCCCCGTGAAAGGGGCGACGTGAGGGGGGGGGGGGGGGGTGGAGAGAGGGCTGGGTTGCGGCGAGTCAGATTGGGCGGACGAAATTTCCCTGGAGGTAACGGGAATCATTGTATTTTGGCACAGCATTACTGCATCCGGGTTTGCGAGAAACAAGAGAATCGCCTGGCCTTTTCGCGTGGACAATGGAAAGAAAGAATCGTTTGCCGGGATTCCCAATCGTTGCCTATTGGAGGGTATCTTGCATACGCGTAGAGTATATAAGACCTGCGTTTTGCGCGTCTGTGAGGGGAAATTGAGCATGTTCTGTTGCCTCGCAGCTTGAGCTAAACGTAAAAAATAAGCGAAACGAGACGCATCGCCGTTGCTAGGCCCCGGAAGGTTAGGCTCTTCCTCGAGCATTTTAGTCCTGCGTCCATGCTAAGGGTTTTCACTGGGGTCGTTGCAGTTGCCGTTAGTGCTTCTCTCTCTCTCTCTCTCTCTCTCTCTCTCTCTCTCTCTCTCTCTCTCTCTCTCTCTCTCTCTCTCTCTCTCTCTCTCTCTCTCTCTCTCTCTCTCGCTCTCGCTCTCTCTTCTAGTTTTAAAGATGCGAATGTTTGACGATAGCCACGCGCTACCAGTTTTTACGGTTTCAGCGCTTCTGCAGGCATACATACTGCACATAAAGTTGATCCTTCTTCCGCCTCTTCCTCCTCCTGCCTCCTCCTCCTCCCCCACCGTTCTTTACAACAGAGATGTTAACTTGCTGTGGGCGTCGCTAACTTAACCAGACTGTTAGAGAACGATTGAGGTTTGGTTTTTAAAATCGCATTGTGTGTCCCCAAAGCCCCGAACGCTCGGAATTGGGCTGAATATGAATATATATTCAGGGGAGCCTGGCGTGCGGATATCTGGGCAACCGCAATTAAAGCAGTTTGAAGGAAATGAGAGAAAAGCCAGTTACATTGACAGGAGAAAGGAAAGGGGAAGAAAATTGAAACAGTGGAAATGATAAAATGTATAGCAGCCCTAAACACAACAAAAGACGACAGTATACGCAGCTAGTCCTGTATCCAGAAACAGCACACGGTTGTGTTGTATGAGACAATCGTACGAAGCGTCTGGTAGAAAACGTCATCAAGTTTGGAGGGCTGTGTTCAATCCCAACACAGTTACAAAAGTTTAAAGAGATTCTTTCCCTAGAAACGTGTGCCCGTACACATAATGTCGGTACCGTATATGCCTTCTATTCAACATTATAATTTTTCGCGCATGGTAATCGCACCGGCTGACGCCTCGTGATCAGCACCATGGTCTTCACTCGTCCAGTGCTTGGGGTTTATCGCGAAGCGAAATGTTATTCCACGAAATAAATGAATGGTAATGGTCGGGGCCTGTTGCCATAAACCGCGTGGAAACATTAGTTGCTATGATTACTGCTTGCATGTACGGAGTACGCATGCCGTCACGAATAATGGCAGTGGGTGGGCGTTACGCGGCCGCGCAAGAAATTGTACCAACTATAGTACGCAAGACGGGAAGATGTCGGCTTGCGCCGCAGCAAGTTGTTTTCCTCGCTTAGATTTTCCTTCACATTTATTTTCGCGGTCTCCCAGGGAGTTGTCACTGATACAAAAAGGCAAGCATGTCGGTGCTATAGCCTGCAAGATAGCAAGACCAGGCGTCGAATGACGTAAACGGCGTCTACAGCTATCCCGGGCAACTGGTGCAAAGCAACAGCAAGCAAACGGCGGAAGATACAAAATGGCATTATTTTTAAGTTTCGATTTAGCACACGCTTAGGTCACAAGGCTTGTGTTGATCCAAAACGTGTCTCGTAGACCAGGTGTCTCGGCAGCGTAGGTATCTCGAAACCGAAACTTCGCATTTGACGGTCGAATCTGCGGCTTCGCATTCGCGGTGCGTCCACGGCCGAGGTCGTGTAGGAGGCGTGATTTTCGTGCAGCCTGTGCTCACGACATTTCAAAAACAACGCACGTGCTTCGTGCTCGCGCTTAAACGGTGGGAAAGGGCGCTCTGCAGCGCACGTTTCGAGCCACGCGGGGGCCCCTCTCGTTTATGTGTACACAGAAAGGGGGAGAGAGAGCAAAACACAGACCGAGCTTCAGAAGCGTGCAAGTTAAAGGGTAATAATAGGGCATCCCGGCGGCGTGGTGTCGCGTCGGGAGAGCGGAACGAGGCAGCAGCAGCAGCAGCAGCAGCAGCCGGCAGATTGGAAGTTCACGTTTCTCGCTCGGGTCAACTGTTCGCCACCGACGTAGACGGAAGGCCGCAATGGCTATAGGTCACTCACCAATTGGGGGAAAGGGTCACGTGTCATGAGCCAACGCATGTCGCTGAGATAATGACAAACAAGTAATCAATTTTGCGCGAGATTAGATACACACGCGACTGAAATAGCCAGACGTGGCAGCCTTTGGGTGGTTTTGAGGGGGACGGTACGGACAGACGGGCCAGTCTGCTCGATATATACGCCTTACGCACGCACTCTCGAGGGAGCTCGGCGAATGGGGCGGGGGAAGTCGAGAAGACCCTGCGCCCCTCCTCTCTCTCTCTACTGACGGTTCCTGTTTGGTCATTATTACGTCGGCGTCGCATCGTCGAACGCCTCTTCACGCTCTTTCCTCTTCCTCGGTTTCTATCCTTGCCGTTATGCTTTTCTTTACCTTACTTTCCATTCCTCCCAGCCTACTCTCGCGTACGTCCTCCGGCAGTCTTCTTCCTTCCTCATCATCCTCCTCCTCTTCCTCGGATGGCCATGTGGAAGTGCATTCTTGATCCACCTCCTCCTCCCTCTCCTTGCTTCCTCGACGTGGAGTGCTTACTGCGCGAGAAAATTGCTCGCACCTTGAACGAAAGGGGGTGGGGGGGGGGGGGGGGGGCGGTCAATGGAGAAGCCCGCTGACACCCTCCCCATCGTAAACGGGTATATACAGGCAGGTATGTATAAAGAACTCTCCCCCTCCCCCCCCCCCCCTCCTTCTCCCATCGAAAAAAGTTATATCCATCCAGAGCCTTCCAGAAAGGGCCATTCGTTCTCACGCTTATTTTTATTAAATTGCCGGTTTTTATTCTTCACTGCCGCGGCGACACAACCTTGATCTCACGGCCGGTATACTTTTTTGGGCCTCGTCGTTTTCTATACATACAGGCCTGGAGGTTCCTTTGGCGGGCATTTTTCCCCTCGCTTTTTTATTTTATTTGTCCCGTATTTCTGTTTCTATTGCCTCTTCATCACTCCCTCGCCGAGTCACTTCTTCGCTCCTGACGCTCCTGCCCGCCGGCCGCGTAATTGGGGCTGTTTCGTCGGCTTTTTTTTTTTGTTTCTTTCCCGTCCTTTTGTATGAAGTCACCCGCCCATCCTCTTCGGGAATGGGGCCGGAGGTGGCCCGTCTCTGTCGCGACGGGCCGCAGTCGCCGGTCATTGTGAGAACGTGACATCATTAGCCCAGTGAGGAGCCAGCAGCAGGTATACCCTCCATGGCTGGCTAGCTGTCCGGTTGGCCCCTTCGTCTTCTGGCGGCGAGTGCCACCGTGGACACCAGGAGGACGCTATTATGATTCAATCCCCCCAGCGGCTACTGCGTTGAGAGTTTTCGTGCCGTTTCCACATCACCCCCCCCCCCCCCCCCTTCCCCTGTTTCCTCCTACACTTCCCTCTCTTTCTTGTCCTGGGCGTTTTGAAAGACCTGCTGCCTCGCTAAGCGGAGTAAGGCCGCTTGAAGGAGAAACTGGTGCAATTGCTCTTTCACGAGAAACGAACGGCTCCTCGTGGTTACTACCGGTACCGTGCTAACACACGCCAAGACACACGCTCAAAGAGGACCTCATCAGCGTACCCTCCCTCTCTCCCCTCCTCTTTCCTGGTAATCAACGCTGTCCGCTGCATTGCGTTCTCAAGCGAAATGAACCGCGGTGACGTTAACAGGACGGCGGAGGGCAAGATAGAATACCTGCCTCGCAAGGATTCGCCATTTGCCACGGGAGGCTGCCTTAATGACCGACAGCTGCTGGCTCGCTTTCTGGACCGGGTTACCTTGGTCGCGTACTTTAAAGAGCCATTACCGCGGCTTGCACTTTCACGGGAAAGGGAAAGTATTCCAGTTTCAACGGAAAAAGCGGGCGAAACGGAGTGAAATCGCCAAATGCCGTTCGCTTTCTAAACGCTGGGTGCGTTTCTGGGGTAAGTTTCGACGTCCGCGCTTCTCAAGTGCGTCTTTCTGACCAAAAGGACGCACAGGATTGAACTCCCCATTCTGCGCTCGTCAAGATTTATGAAGGATCAAGGAACTCCACTGTCCCTCGTGACGGTTTATGGCAACGGTATTCCTTCCTCTCCTCGAGTTGCGTGCAGGGAGAATGTGCCACGTGTGGAGTACGAATAATGCCCAACACCTCACGCTGCTCGGAAAACCACGTAGCTCCGGACATGCTTGGGCCTTCGAATCTTTCTAATATTTTTTCTGCTTTATTTACACATGCAGAATGTGTGGATTTTACGTTGAATTGATTTGCTGCTCCTTTGTTGGCCGCAGTGAAGGGCCTTACATGCTTAACCATCAGAGAGGGAGAGGAGAGGAAATCAATGTGTCCGAGACTATTTGAAGTTTGCTCGCTGCGACGGCTCTTTTCGCTAGCCGAATGTGGCTTGTGTAATCTTAGCTAAACAGCACAATATCCAACTGCTCACGGGTAAGGATACGTATTAGCATCTGCCCATCGAAGCTCCTGAAAATGCAGCTTCACGGCGTCCTTAAACTAAAAACATTTGCCTGGGTAAACGCGGGCTTACATAGAAAGCCTTCGTTATAACGAAACCGGTTCCCGCATTATTCGAAGTGTTTCACGGTCCTCGCTGCAGTGTATGCCATGAGAGTAAATCGTTCCCGCGTTTAACGAAGTATCACTTATAACGAATCATTTTTCTGTCCGGAGGTATTCATAACAGCGTAGGTCTTCTATAGCTCGCATCAATTGAGCCGGTTCCTCTGATGGCCACAGTTTAGAAAACCGGCCAAACTACATACCTGCCGGCACAGATTTTACTCCAAAGCCGTGGACCTAAAATTACCTTCAATGGATTTCAAGTTTCAATGGCTTGTAAGATGAATTTGCCGATTACTACGAAGCTTGTGTGGAAAGCCAATTCAGCCATTCTACGGGGCTGCTTTTAAGCGGGTACCGAAGCTAAAGCGAATGTACATTAACGAGAGGGGAATCGTGCGAGACGTATATAGACGCACTAACGAGGCTTCAATGAATGTAGCGAAACCGCGTAGGTGCGTTAATAAGCCGTTGCTTTTCCGACCGCTCTCTCGGGAGCGCCGGATATCGACACCATTTGCAAACGACGTCCCATACGCGCCGCCGATGGATCGAAAGCTTGCTCTTTGTACACGCTTTCGAGGAACACGATTGCATCACAAAGCTACATAAGCAGGACTACGTCAGCGGCGCGCGGAACGCGCATGAAACATTTATGACTTCTCCGCGAGCTATTCCCTACCCTTGTATACATACCTGCATGCATAAATAGCGTATATACTTCGTTTCAGCTCGTACTCTCTCGAGGCGGGGGACCCGTTCATTTTTCCCGCCGCCTATTTCTCGGCCGAATTCCCAGAAAAGAGAGAGAGAGAGAGAGAGAGAGAGAGAGAGAGAGAGAGAGAGAGAGAGAGAGAGAGAGAGAGAGAGAGAGAGACAGATAGAGAGAGGGGGGAAAGAGAGAGAGAGAGACAGAGAGAGAGAGACAGAGACAGAGAGAGAGGGGGGAAAGAGAGAGAGAGAGAGAGAGAGAGAGACAGAGAGAGAGAGGGGAAAGAGAGAGAGAGAGAGAGAGAGAGAGAGACAGAGACAGAGAGAGAGGGGGGGAAGAGAGAGAGAGAGAGAGAGAGAGAGAGAGAG